>NC_138964.1:47511071-48091071 GCF_055761805.1 Camellia sinensis
ATTTCAATTCCAAGTTGAATACATGTTAGCTGTAGCATTCCATATGCCATGTTTAGAATAGCCGAGCCTGCTATAGTTTGCATTTTTGCATGTGTTGCATTAGGCATTTCTGTATACTTAGGATCATGCATGATTTCTAATATAGTTTCTATTTTGGCTTGGAGTACCCGGTAAGTTTTATGCTTTAGCATCCTTGCATGCGTGTGAGTGCTGCCATGAATAGCATGCTTACCATGAGGTTATATGCTTATGTGATATAACTGCCTGAATGCCTGTGGGTGAAGGTTGGGTTATTTAGATTGGGACAATTCATCTAATGCTTGTTTTAAGCCCACTAGATAGTGGCAAAACCATCTTTTCCAAGCCCACCTGCAGGTGGCAAAATCTGCATTTTAAACCTACTTGCAAGTAGCAAACCATCTTTCAAATAAACAAGCATGAAATGTTTTGTTCCAATTCAGGCGACCCAGTCTATACTTATATGCTGTGCGCATCACATAGTAATTCTAGGCTAATAACCAGAATAAGGACATACAAAGTTTTCAAAAATAGATATCATGGTTAGTAGAGGCCGATCTTTGATCGGGCGAGCGGGGGTGCTCACGAAGTGACCTTCCCCAATCGTACCCAAGTTCCCGAACCGAGGCAACTTTGGTGATGACGGACACGTGGCCTTTGGCACCGAGTCAGGGTTTCCTAAATTTCCCATTTAAAAAACATTTAGGTGGCGACTCTGTATCTGGCAAAGCAGTCCATGTTTGGCACTTCTTTCAAAAATCAGTTTTCTCAAAACGATTTGCCGGATTTGGACTCTTTGGTTCAGACTTAGAACCGTGACAAATTTGAGAGTCCTGAGCTGTAGTGACCCCAAAATGAACGGAACGGGAGCTCGTTCCTCCCGGGAGCGTTCGGGGACGTCTACAAAGGGATATTGGGAATTGGCTAGTGATCTATACTTACTTTAAGTTGGATGCTTCACTTTTCTCTAGCAAGGTCTTCAACCTCCAACAAATCCCCAAATCTTGTTGATCTTCTCCTTCTCTCTTTCTTTCTCTCTTCTTCAAGCTTCTCTAGACTTTTCCACTCAACATATGATAAAAGATGGGTTAAAAAGGGATTTATATAACATTTATATAGGTCCTAGCCTCTAGTCTTGCCAAACGCGTCTTAACAAATTAGACGAAACAAGTTTTCAATTAAACTTCCCAAAAGGCTCTAAAAATTCCTACTACCGTGTTCACATATTTAATTTCAGTTTATTGTGCCTCTGCGGCTTTAAATTTCCAAGTTAACATCTTAATTTTTGACAGATGTGTTCCAATAATCAACAGATAGGAAATATAAGCACACAATTCACACACACATTAGTATAATTCCGCACAAAATTTCATATTAAACATGTAATTTCTTATGGAATCAAGAATATAAAGCACATAAGAGGGTCGGGTTAATAAATTAAAGTACCTTAGCTCACAATCAGTTAAAGATAATTTCCGATACGCATTTTAGGGTCGTTATAGAAACTGTCGCCGCAATAGAGGAAGTGCAAGACAAAAACCCCTGGTCTTACGATATTTGAAATTTTCTAGAAAATTAGATGTATCCACTAAGGACAAATGCCAAAGATAAACGGGGAATACGACGTCTGGCCATCCAATTTATCATCTGCGGGGGTAAGTTGTATAAGAGAGGTCATCTGGGAATGCACAAGTTGTGCGTTGAAGAGGAAGAATTGAAGAGGCTCATGGAAGCCATCCATGGAGGAGAGTGTGGAACGCATATGAACGATGTCATGCTAGCCCGGAAGATTCTTAGACAAGGTTATTACTGGTCTACTATGAAGGAGGATTGTATTGGTTTTGTACAGCGATGCCACAAATGTCAAATCCATGCCAATCGCATGAATATACCACCGTCAAAGCTTTACAATATGACCTCACCATGGTCATTCTCAGTCTAGGGAATTGATGTTATCGGTGCAGTCCCGCCAAAAGGTTCCAATGGACATGAGTTCATTCTAGTGGCGATTGACTATTTTACAAAGAGACTGGAAGCTCAGTCCTATGCGGTGTTGAAAGCATCGCATGTAGCCAAGTTCATCAGAAACACCATCATCTGCCTGTATGGGGTTCTGAATGAGATCATATCAGATAATGGCTCACACTTCAAGAAAGAGGTAGTGGATCTGCTTGAGAAATATAAAGTGGCTTTTCACAAGTCATTGACATATAGACCACAGACTAATGGAGCTATTGAGGCTGCTAATAAGAATATCAAGAACATCTTGTGAAAGATGGTGGAAACATACAGGGACTGGCCAGATAAACTGCCATTCGTGCTCTGGGGCTACAGTACCTTAATCCGAACATCTACAGGAGCAACTCCCTATTCCCTCATCTATGGGATGGAGGTTGTTTTGCCAATTGAAATCGAACGAATTATGGTCGAGTGTTAGATAGCGGAGGCGGACTGGTAACAGAGTAGATTTGAAGAGTTAATGTTGTTTGATGAGAGAAGGTTGAAGACGTTGTATCACGTTCAGTACTACCAACGTAGAATTGCTAGGGCTTTTAACAAGAAAGTTAAGTCCAGGAATCTTAAGGAATGAGACATGGTATTGAAAGACAACCGAGCTCCCATCCATGACCCTAGGGGCAAGTTCAAACCTAATTGGACTGGTCCTTACATCATCAAATCTATCTGGTCAGGAGGGGCGATTATCCTTATGGACCTAAATGGCCTGGAGTTTTCACAACCAATCTATATGGACAAGATGAAGAAATGTTACCCTTGAGAGACTCATTAGGCCAAAAACTCGAAAAGGCAAACTAGGCAAAAATTAGAGCATGAAAAATTAGAAATAAAGAAAAACTGAGCTCGCAAGGTTGAAAACCCTAAAGGGAAACTTTGGCAAAAGTTAGAGCGCAAAAGGAGAGAGTTAATACTCAAGTGAACCAGAACCGAACTATGTAAGGCCTGATTCCCATTTTTGGGATATGTAGGCAACTTCATCTTGAAGTTCGGCCGTAACCATCTCTAATTCAATTGTCCTATTCGTCCATTTGTTGGATTGAGCCATCTTTATCCATTATCTATTAGCTTGGTTATGTTTTCTTCATTTTGGTAGAAGGGCCAATTACAATGTAACGCAGTGATGGTAAGTGCTGTTCTGGGTAGTTACGATCTGTTGATTCGGGGCTGTGCACCTTGCGGGCTGATTTTGGATGTGTCAGACAATGATCACTTTCGAAAATGGTTTTGAAAAGTTTTAATAAAAGTTGATTTTATTCAAATTTTATCCTTTTTACAACTTAGACCATTTTGGGACCAAAAGGAAAATGTTTAGTGCTCGCAACTTTAATTCCATTGATTTCAACACAAATACATTCTCCAACTCTATGATTTGAATCAAAGTTGCTTTTACATCATAAAACTTGAAAAGAAAAGTCAAAGCAATAAATTAGGGGCATAGATGAGTCAGGTGTTCCTGCGTCCTCTACTCCTACTTGTGGAAGCCTCTGCAGTCAAAGTTGGCCCGACCTGTGCTTCATCCTCCAGCCAAGCCAAGCACTTGCCAAAAAGGGCATAACTGAAACTAGGGGCAGGGGCCAGAAACTCTCTTGTCCTCCAAGCAATGAGGTACCGAGTCAAGGTTGACGTGCAAATTGGGAATGGAGCCGGGTATTCTACCCATTCTTTTGGTCGGGCCTGATCATGTCCAAACTGACGTCTAAACCGGAAGAGAAAATAGAACACCCCATGGGTAAGGCCAATCAACTGAATACCCATCTGACGGGACATGTTGTAGCTCATCTCAGTCAAGTTAAGCCAGGGACAATGCTAAGCTATGTTAGCTGCAGATCTGCTGCACATTCGGTTGCACCACCATCCCTCTGTGGGAAAGTCCACTAGTCGCTAGTGGAAGAAGTAAGCTCGGGCTGAATACTCGGGGCAAGGGTCCCTTTCTTTCAGCTTGTCCATGAGCCATACCTGGGAAAGGATGGAAAAGAAGAGAGATTAAAGAATAGAGAGATGTACGTTGAGAGAAAAGAAAAGAAAAGGGTTTGAGAGAAAATAGAGCGTGAGTGCCGAGTGATGTGAGAACCACTTATATAAGAAAGGGTGGGAAACAATACCTGGAGCAGTAGTGGACTCCCTGCAAACCTGGTGGTCTCTCGCAGATAAAAAGCATCTAAACCCATCAGGGTCGAGCTAGTGCCAAACCAATACAACTCTTACCCTCTTTCAAGCATTGGGCTACTTCGATTAGTTTAATGCTGGCTTCGCTGCAACTAGCGGGAAGAAGAAAATGCGCGAGCATACATAAATAGAGGGGATTTTGTGGAAAGCCTCGCCAGAGAAGGTCGCCTCTGTCTCCAATGTCTGAAAACTGATGAATCAAGCCGAGTATATCTAGCTCCTCGTCAAGAGCCAAGGATCGAGCTTCATGCAAACTAAGCCCACACATTCGTTCCAAAGCCAGGGCATGGCCAAAACGGGGCTGAAGCATGATTTCCTCGTCGCGTCAGGATTCCAGCAATGCTTGAAACTCTTCAAGAGTCAGACATATTTCCTATGCTCCAAAAAGAAATACATGCGTAATTGGGTCCCAACATTGGGCCACGACGTGGAGGAACGGAAAACAAAGTGGAGTATGGCTCAACGAAAAAAGTGCATTTATGCCAAAACCTCAAAAATTTACCTTTTCTGTGTCGTCCAAAGTGGCTATCCAATCCGCGAGCTTCTCCGCAAGGAAGATCTCCATTTTGAAGGAAAATAGAAGCAAAAATGAGGTTCTGGTGAAGAGATTGCGAAGGAAGATCTTTTGTAGAAGATAAGGCTATAAGTGGAGGCCAGCTGGTGGATCACCACAAGTGGCCAACCGCCCACTTTTACTGGCCAGCCGTACACTGTTTGTGGCCTGCCGTCCACTTTTGTGGCCTGGCAGTTTGGGCATTTTGGTTTTGTCCTAGTCTTTGTGTTTTGGGGTTTTGTTTTGAGTCTTTTGTTTTTAGCAAATCTACATAGTTGTGTTTAGGTTGTTTTTTTTTATTATCTTGTTTTGCATTTTATCGAGTTGTATTTTGTATTTTGGTCAAAGGTCAGCTCATTATCCAATTATGAACATCATTCCAATACAAGCATTCTCGTTTTCAAATTCAATTCCATTTCCATTCTATGCAAGTGTGGTGCTTGTGATGCAAAAACAATAACTCTTTTCATAAAACTGCAGGGTTTTTCCCCGATCATAGTCTTTACAAAAGAGAGTACAAGTTTTCAAAATCAAATGTAAAAGCCTATCTGAAGCTATACATGTATTAAGCTACCAAAATAAAAGAAACTAAGCCAAAAGTACAAAAATATGTGCCAATCACATCAAGCTGGAGAAGCCCTCTTTGTCCTCTTTATTGGAGAAGACTTAGGGGCACTGTCTCCATCGGCACTGCTATCAGAATCGGACTTTGAACCAGAGCCAGTATCATTATCTCTGCTTCCTGACTCAAAACCAGCCTCAGCATCCTCCTGGCTCTCTGACCCCGAGCCAGCATCATCATCCCCGCTCTCAGACTCAGAACGTCAGCTTGCTGCTTTCTCAGAGTCGCTGGTCTCAGTATCATCCCTACTCAAAATTGACTCCGAGCACCTTTGCCCCTGCCTCGACCTCGACACTCGTCTCGGCCACATACTGGAGCCTGTCTACCTCTTCCCCTACAGCTGGAGGAGGTGCTGACGGTGCTGCCGCTGTTGGTGCCCTCGATGCAGGTGGAACCTGAAAAGTAAGCATCAACCTATCAAATACAGTGTATGTATTATTGCAGAATGTAGTATGTAGTATGAGTATGGTACAGAACAGGTGCAGTGTGTCAATACAGTGTGTCAGTATAGTGTGTCAGTGCAGTGTGAAGCAGTATCAGAATGTATAGCGGTATGCAGTGTATCATTGAGAGTATCATACAGTATAAGTATCGTGTATCAGTGGGAATATGGTATGTCAGTACAGTATGGGAAGCAATGTAGTGCATGAGGGGAAGGGAAACATACCTGGATACCGTGCAAAATGAGCACCATCTCCCTCCTCTGCACCATGTGAACTAAGGAAGCAACCAGCTGAAGAAAGCCCTTCGTATACTCTATGGGCGCTTGTAAGTGAAGTTGAATAATTAGTATCTGAAAATGGCAAATGCAGGATGCAAGTTGTCAAGCAATGGTCCATACCTGAGGTGCGCCCGGGGCTCTGACATACCCGTGCCCCACCTCTGGTGGCTCAATCGAGAGCTGATACGCTGTCCAGTTTGGCTGCCCACAAGGAATCACTGGCCAATAGGCAACCTGCACAGCGGGAGGGGTCTCTCCAATACTAGCCTTGACCTCCTAAGTAGCCTCTCCAGCCAAGTGAACATCTAATGTGTCGCCCGCGCGAGCTCCAGTCAGGGGCGACATAAGATGAGTCCGGATGATGGTCGTGTAATCTCCATCCCCTCGAAAGTAGTCGGTATCCAACCCCACCATATACTAAATAATAGCCTCAACTGAGAGGCTATCAGCTATCCTTATAGATGCTGAGGGCAGCATAGGAACAACCGGGCCGGGCAAGCCCAGTTTCTAGTGTACAAACCGCTCTCCTAAGAACCAGGACCGGCAGAATGGGCCCTCCAGCAAAATCTAGTATCGAGAGGTACCCCAAGCTCCGACATACTGGTCCCTAACTCCGGCTGGCATCATCGTCTATGGCTGCCACGTGATCTACAAATAGAGATGGTACAAGTTGTTAGTTGCTGTCAGTTGTCAAAATATGGATCAGAACAGCAGCAATGGGAATAAAGCAGAAATGACTGTGAGTTTCAGATTACCTCGGTGTCGAAGTAGGGACGATAGAAGGCAAAGGTCATGTCCTCGCAGCTTCGGCGGTGGCATCTGCCATCATACCGCCGCAAGTAGGGCACGACAAAAGCAATCTCATTCATCGACTCTGGAGCAAGGGCCGGGAAATAGGCGTAAATGCACAATTGTAAGAAAAGATCAGCAGTGTGCATCAACAGTGTGTGAACAGATATTAAACAGAAAGTGCAAAGCAGAAAGCACAATGCATGAACAGATATAAAGGTAAAAAATGCAAAGTAGAAAGCATAAGAAGTAAACAGAATCGAAAATGCAATGCATACCTCCCAGGCTCTCCAATAGCCTTCGATCTTGTTTCCCTTTATGCAAGAATTGGAGCTCATGTAGTTATAAAGTATGGCAAGGCCAGCTCTACCCCAGTCATAAAATCGGACCCGGGAATAGGGTCATAAGGGCGCTTAACAATACAAACCTATGGTGTTCCACCTGTTCGCGGACAAGGTGGTGCCGAGAAGGTACATCAAGAAGCCCCGGGTGCACTGATCTACCTCTCCCTGAGTCTCAGGCTGACTCCCATAGAAGCGCTCAAGGAACGAACTGTATCGCATCATAACTGGCCTGTATAGGGGCGGGCACGCTCCGAGCAAGTAGATCCAGGCTGCCTCCCACTGGCCCATGTCCATGTCAAAAGGGATCGGATCACCCCCTACTCCTAAGCCTGTGATCATTGAAAAGTCATAGAGGATCATCGCCATCTCCCCAGCAGAAGAGAAGTAGAAGGAGTTAGTGGTATCTCACCACCTCTCCACTAATGCTCCGAGTTGGGCCCGGCTAGCCATATAGCGTGTGGCCCTAATGCAGAGTAAGCCAAAGCCTGCCTCAACAACAAGGTCATGAACCCGAAGGGGGGGAAGCTCGTGATACCAGTCCCTAGTCGTCATTGCCCCATAACCCCTACAGGAGCGAGAGTCCTCTTGTGACAAAGATAGAGTGAGTCAGATAAAAGACAGTGATAAAAGAAGACTCAGATGAAAGGTAGTGCTAGACAGTTAGATGAAAGGCAATAAAGCATGAAAATAAAGTTTGTACCACAGTAGCGTTGTAGGAAAGGTAGGAGTCCAGCTCCCCTCAACAAAATATCCTCTGGCACGCCATCAACGAAATCATCAAAGCGTATCATGCCTCCAGGCGCCATCGTGTGCGTGTGGGGGTGGTAAATGGCCCGATCAAAGGGCCTCACCCTCAATGGTAGTAACTCAGGCTCGAACCTTGGGGTGAAGACCTCTGCCTCTGCCTCGAGGTCAGCAGCAAGGTCCTTTGCTGCCTCGCCAACCTCATCAGCTATAGGCTTCTCAACCTCGATAGCAGGTAGGAGGATAGGTACCTCAAGAGGAGCACCGTTGTGAGGGATGTCATCTGCCATTTGGAAAGTGGGTGGAAAGTGGTTGAAAAATGAAAAAAAAAAAAGGAGAAAAAAGGGAAAACTTGGAAAAAGTCAACCCTAGGAGAGAGAAAATGGGAAAAAAGTCAAAACCCGGGAAAGTTCACAAAACCCAAAAAACACTTGAGGGGAACAAGCCCAAAGTGTTGAAAAC
This sequence comes from Camellia sinensis, assembly GCF_055761805.1. Classification (NCBI taxonomy): domain Eukaryota; kingdom Viridiplantae; phylum Streptophyta; class Magnoliopsida; order Ericales; family Theaceae; genus Camellia; species Camellia sinensis. The sequence goes on from NC_138964.1 coordinate 47,519,507, forward strand.
CCGAAAAAAATCAATGAAAACAAAATTTGATTGGTTCAAAGTGAAGAGAGCCAAATAGGGTTTACGAATAAAGTTTACGTGGGGCGTTAGAAAACACGCACAAAGCACAAATCTAGAAACAGAAAGTACCTAGAGAGGAAGGGGGAGTTTTTAGACTTGGGGGTGTGAGGAAATGAAGTTTGCTGATGTGTTGAAGTAGACTCGAGCTGAAATCCCAGTTTTGCCCCTGAATTGCCATTAGTGGCCAGCAGGCCACTAAAAAAGGGGCGGCCGCCCACTATTAGTGGCCAGCAGGCCCCTTTCGTGTCCCGGTGTTGATTTTGTTCCCCTTTTGCCCTAACAATATGGGAGGTCCTATTTTGGGTCTGGGAAGAAGGATTGAGGTATTTGCATTGGATTTTATTTTCGAGGAGCTCGAAATTGTGTTCCAGTTGCACCGTTCCAATGCCCACTGTACTTCGACGTGCGAATGTGCCTAATTTCAAATATGAACAAGGTGTATCCTTTTTGAGCATTTTGCAAAGCCTCCGAGAGGTAAGTCAGAGGATGTTGTCGAGCATCGTTTTTGTTCGTTTTGTTGAGTTACATATCTGTTAGCTTCTTTTGCATAGAACATGCTTTCCATCATCTTACATAGAACATGCTTTCTATTTTCTTGCATAGAACATGCTTTCAATTATCTTGCATAGAACATGCGTTATCCTTGAATTGATTTTCAATCTCATTACATTGTGCATCTATCGTACTCGTTCGCGCTGTGCATCTATCGTACTCGTTCATTTCGTGCATCTATTGCACTCATTCATTTCGTGCATCTATCGCACTCGTTCACTTTGTGCATCTATCGCACTCACTCACGTTGTGTATCTACCGCACTCGTTCATTCGTGTATCTATCGTACTCATTCACGTTGTGCATCTATGGCACTCATTTATTTTGTGCATCTATCGCACTTGTTCATTTCGGGCATCTATTGCAGTTGTTCGCGTTGTGCATCTATCACACTCGTTCACGTTGCGCATCTATCGCACTCATTTACTTTGTGCATCTATCGCACTCGTTCACTTTGTGCATCTATTGCACTCGCTCACATTGTGCATCCATCGCACTCGTTCATTTCGTGCATCTATCACACTCGCTCACGTTGTGCTTCTGTTGCACTCATTCATTTCATGCATCTATCGCACTCGTTCATTTCGTGCAGCTATTGCACTCATCCATTTCGTGCATTTATCGCACTCGTTCACTTTATGCATCTATCGCACTTGTTCACTTTGTGTATCACTCGTTCTTTGTGCATCTATCGCACTCGCTCACTTTGTGCATCTATCGCACCCTCTCACATTGTGCATCTATAGCACACTCTTACTACAGTGTGCATCTATCGCACAATTTTCATACTTTTTGCATCTATTGCATTGTCTTGGGGTGTACGGAGGCATGACCCTAAGCAGTTTTTCTCCTTTTCTCACGATTTCAGCATGGTTAGAATGTGTTTTTATTTTTTTTCTCGTGAAACGTGGTTGGACTTCTTTGCGATTATCTTATTATTGCTTATTGCAGCATCTTCCATGATCACGAAGTTTCAAAAAACTGGCTTCGCAAAGAGTGCAAGCCCAATTTTCAAAAGTATATTCTTTGTGCATATCATTTGCATCGTGCCTTTGATTCCTTGCAAAAGGATACGTAGGCAGCTTTCGAGCTCAACCAATTTACTTTATATCTTGATTGTTTGCCCAAGTCTTACGGCCTTGTCAAAATGGGTCGTCTTGGGCTTTGACATTCACTCACGTCATTTCATGACTTCAAGTTCTATCAAAGAGGGGCAACTGTAGACACCCCATTTTTTACAGCCCTTAGGACTTGGGCACCATTGATTGATCACCCAATGATGAATTTATACGCTTGTCCAAATGCTCGATTTCCTCAGCAGGAAACCTCAATTTTGAACCTACAAACCTTGTACCATTTTTGGACCAAAACAACAGTTTTTTAAGCCTGAACACCTAGGGGCCTGCAAAGCCACTAGTGGCTTGCCAACCGCAAATGGTGGACGGCCGCCCCCTTTTAGTAGCCTACCGGCCACTTCTGTAAAAACACAGATCTTTTGGCTAACTATGCCAACTGTCTTCACAGGTGCATGCATTGCACCAACTATGTTTGAATGGATATTTCTGAGATAGTCTCATATATTTCTATATATAGATGACTCCCTCTCAAAAATTAGGGTTAGAAAAATTTGTGGAGTAAAGTTTTGGAAAATATTTCTCTCTCTACATTTCTCTCTCTCTTGGAACTTCTATATCCTTTGCCTAGACACTCTAAACCAAACCTTAAGGGTTCTTTGTTGAGGTGTTTGAGCTTGCATTTTACCTTTTGAGGGTGTGAAATTAGTGGTTTGTAATTCAAAGGATCAATTTGTCATGACCCGAACCCGCCCCCGGGGGTTAAGGACATAACCGGCTAGTAATCATAAGATTACCTACGGCCTCAAACCAAAACAACGTATTTTGACAGAGTTAATGGGGGCCAAACGGAAGCAATTTAAAACTTTGTCCTTAGAGCCGTGCTTACATGGCACATTAAAACAAACCATACACATATACATTAATAACTCACAATAGATACACAGTACCATAAAGTTCTGTACGGACAGGATCATCCAAAACCAAGTCAACCCATGAAAACTATATACAGACATATTCAAATACTTCGCCAACATAACAACTTACAACAAAATGGCAAAAGGCGAAGGTGAGTCTCATGCGTGAGACACATAGGCTAACTTTCCAAAACTCGGTTGTTCCATACAGACTTCACTGGGGCTGGGTCTGGACCTCTCTTGGCTCACCTACAAACACATGAATGAGCGTGAGTGAAAGCCCAATGAACGATATCAAATAAAGAAAATACATTGGAACATTATACATCAGACGGTCTTGGGCCCAATTCATTCATGTCAAACTGGCCTTTGGCCTTTTCGAACATTCATATCAGACTGGCCTTTTGGCCTCATCAAACTTTCGTATCAGACTGGCCTTTTGGCCCTTCCAAACTTGTCATGTCAAACTGGCATTTAAGCCTTTCAGACTTTCATTTCAAACTAGCATTTAAGCCTTTCAGACTTGTCATATCAAACTGGCATTTAAGCCTTTCAGACTTTCATTTCAAACTGGCATTTAAGCCTTTCAGACTTGTCATATCAAACTGGCATTTAAGCCTTTCAGACTTGTCATATCAAACTGGCGTTTAAGCCTTTCAGACTTTCATTTCAAACTGGCATTTAAGCCTTTCAGACTTGTCATATCAAACTTTGTCCACCATTCAACATTAATGAACTTTACAAAACTTACGTAGAAGTAAGCAATTGGACAATAACATATTTCAGATATTACTCACAGTGATCGGTTTGTGGATTTGCCCTGGAGCTTGACCCTACACATCACATAACACATATGGGTCACAATTAATTTAATCCGTTCTTTAATTCACATTTTCCTCTTTAGGCTTCATTCTTATCTCTTTAATTCAATTACAATGCTCAAAGTATGCCCAAGAGTGATTAGAAGTGAAAGAGGACGGAAAACGAAACACAGAACGCGTAAACAAAATTTCAGAAAACAGGGTCCCCGCTCGAGCATGGATTTCCCCGCTCGAGCGGACCCTTAAGGCCTGTAAAAGTACTGGTTGCATCGAAAATGCGCTCGAGCGTGAATTAGGGCGCTCGAGCGGAAGGCCTGTCTACAAAAGCTCTCCGCTCGAGCGTGAAATATCCCGCTCGAGCGGACACCAAGTCTGCAAAAAGTACTTGATGTATCATTTTTACGCTCGAGCGTTAACTTAGACGCTCGAGCGAAAGTTCATTCCACAAAGCTCCCCGCTCGAGCGTGAACTTCCCCGCTCGAGCGGACATCATGGTCTACAGAAAATACTGGGAGCACGACATTCACGCTCGAGCGACGGTTTCCTCGCTCGAGCGGACATCAAATTTCTAGGTTTTCCCAAATTGTGTTCTTGAGCTCAAATTCGATTTTCTACCCAACCTTTCTTGCATATAACAGCTCAAACTCCAAATATACTTGTGCTAACATGCTATAAACACCAAATTACAACATTTAGAAGCTTAGTTTCATAAATCAAACACATGCATGGCTCATTTCCCACCAAATTCTTTATCAACATAATAATTTCATGCATTTAACACTTATACCTTTTTGAATGGCACATGCATGTGGTTTCTTACTCTCATTCTCAACTTAGATGATACAAATGGTGATCATAACATGAGTTTTAACCAAAACTCTACATGAATCATGTATTTCAAGCTCAAACATGCAAATTTAAAACAATTTCTTACATGCATGCACATATTGGCCCTCAATTCAACAAAACCAAATCAATTACATCATGCTCAAACAAATTCATGTTCTTGACCATTATTCCAATTTGCATTCACAAAATTACAACTTAATATTCATGAATCCACTTACCTAGAGGCTCAATTCTTCACAAATTATGGTCAACTCTAGAGTTGATCTTTAAATTATCAAGCTTCAAAATCAAACTCACAATCTCCTTCTCTCTCTCTCTCTCTCTCTCTCTCTCTCTCTAGCCGGCCTCTTCCTCTCTCCTAGAGTTGAAATCAGCCCAAAATGTAACAAAAGAGGAGAATTGAGGGTGTATTGCCTCTCCAACAAAACCCACTAATGCCAATATAATATTACTAAAGTAATTGGGCACTAATTTAACAATTTAATCAACTTAATCTGGTCTGAATCAATTTTTCAATTAAACTTCACCGTAGGCTCTAAAAATTATGCCAATCACAATGGCGTAATCAATTCCGGGTTCTGTGGCCGATAAGGCCTTCAATTTAATTTCCAAAGCAGATAATCAAACAGATATTCCTACGGTGAACAGATAGAAATTCAAAACCACATATTTTCACATAATGGCACACAAAATCGTACTAAACACATAATCATACTCAAATTAATGACCAATTAGCTTACCACAGAATAGGGGTATCACACAATCCTCTTCAAGAGGTATACATCCTAGCTCTTTTGTTCCATTTCTTTTCTATCTTTTCTTACAATTTTTGGGCTATTTTTCACCTGTATTTGTGGGCTAAAACTTTTGGTTTAAAGCCATTAAGGGTAGAGGAGTGGACCACCCTCTTTGAACCTTATCTTCTAGGCTTTTATCCTTGTGTTTCCCACATTTTCATCATCTTTTTTTGAGCTTTTTACCACTGATTTTCAGAGGTTTTTTCAGAGGCTAAAATGTGGTTTTGAAGTCTCAAAAATGAAGGGGTTAGCCTTCTCTCCTTTGGCTTGTTTATTAGCTTAAATTCTCCATTGTTTTAGCTTGCTTTTGTAGATGTTTTTACCTTAATTTCAGTAGTGTTTTAGCCTATTTTAGGATTGTTTTAAGTTGTTCATGTCATTTATACTTTGTATTGCATGCTTATAGTGTAATGGTCCTCATAAGTTTGGTGTTTTAAGCATTAGACACAAACCTATTTGAGTTGATAGCATTTATTTCAAGCTTTCCATATTTGTCTTCATCTCTTATGCTTTGAGCCGCCTTCCACTCCTTCTCCGCCATTGACCCCGTGTTCCCTTCCCTTTTCTACCATTTTCCTCCAATATAGAACCATGGGGTGTAGTTATAGTCTTCACACAACAGATTTCTTGCTTTTTACAACAGATCTTTCTGTCTTTTTTGGGTTTGGTGTTAGTGGTTTTGCAGCTTCTGTTGACTTCCGCTAGTCGTGGGTGATCTTTAATCTGAGTATTATGTTGGACTTTGGGGTTTTCTCATCATTGTTGTGTGAGAGATCTATTTTCCTTGTTAGTTTTAGACTTGTGTTCTTGTAGCAGTCCTTTGTGTTATGGATGGTTTGACTCCATGTTGAAAAAAGGCTTCCTTCTCAACTCTAAGCCAGCCACTAGGCGACTATCAAAGGAAGAAAAAGGTAAAGGTATTGCATTGGAGAACGACCTGAATCATGAGAGTAGGAGATATTTGTTGCCACATGTCATGTTTTTCTTTATGGACTTGCTTGAAATAGATCTAATCAAAGATACTCGTAATGAGGATTTTTTTTTATTTTGATTGGAAAAGCATTGTGCATAATCTCAAAACTAAGGATTCATATGATATGAATGAATATTTAGTCAAGAACACCACCATATCACCCGAGAAAAGCCAGGAAATGCCTTGGTTTACAAATTTGGGTATGGATTTTGACAAAGGGGGTCTGTCACGAAGTCAGGTTATGTTTGAAGGCAATAGCAACAGGATTGGAGGGGGTTCAATGAGTGATGCTACTATCAAATTGCCTCTCAAATGAAGGGAAAAAGTGAGTTTGGACTGGAATTTTCTCATTGATCGGAACTTGATACAAACTCTTAATAATGGTGGTCAATTTTAGTTTTTACATCAAGCTTATCCATTGTTGAGATTCAGACTAAAAAGCCTTCTCAATCAGATATGCAAGTTAATATGTCGGGAACACCAACCTAGTGTTTTTGAAGAATCAACACAACACTCCCAGTTTCTTATGTTCTTAGAGAGCAGTTGCTCGCCCCAGTCTCTTGTCAAACTATGCATTTTCAGGTGGGAAGCTCCAAGATTATCCAAGCCCTAAGACATTGCAATGCGAGTCCAAATAAAACAACAGCTACTACTGAATTCCTTTAGTCCCTTCACATCGACATCAAGCCTTTTGATTCAATAGTTTGGTTTGGTTTGCTTTTGTAGCTCGGTTTTCTCTAATATTTTATATTTTTGGCGGTGTGTTCTCTTGGTTCTTTGCTGAGGTCTGCTGTTGTTAAATGCTTGTTTAGGTAGTGGTGAGATTGCTGGTAGAGGTATATTGATCTTGTTTTTGAGCTCCTTCCCATGCAATGCAGAGGTTGCTAACAGTTGTTGGATGAGTGTTCTTTAATTTTTTGAGTTCTTTGTTATGCGTTGCTTCTTCTTCTTCTTCTTCTTTTTATTTATTTATTTATTTATTTATTTTTTTTAATCAGCCTTTGTTATGTGTTGCTTTGCTGTTAGTATTTCTTGTATTTGAACATTTTGTGATTTACTTTTGTTTTATCTATATATATATATCTTATAATTTTCCTCCCAAAACATTTATCATACATAGAATTGGTCGTAATTAAAGTCAACATGAAAACAATAAAATTGTTAATTCCATACTTATATGTTTGAGAAAGCAAGGGAGAATGCGTGCAGATGGCAATAGTTGTCCACTTTTGAATCTTTTTTAAAGTAAAAATGGGACATAGATATATGTCTATTTTACACATATATCGATCTTGGATTTAAAAAAGAAAAAATTTCCATTTATTTTTATTTTTATTTTTTTGAAATCTATGCAATATTTTTGTCACAAAAAAAAAAAGAAAAAGAAAAAAAGAAGAGAAACTATTTTGGTTCTGAATTTGAATTTTCTTGTACATAAAAATAAAATAAAAATTGTCATTTGATCCGCATGGTGCAAGTTTATGTTCTATTCTACTAAATCATAGTTTGTATGATATCAAATACATAGTTGCTTTGTCATGGGGTTACTTTAGGCTTGCATTTCTTTAAATTAGTTTTCAAATGGGAACTGGTCTGGCCAGCCCAGGCCGGACCAAATTTACACCCCACTCTGAAGGCTATTTTTAGAATTTCCCTTGCAAAAGCCATCAATGAATTGACAATTGAAAGCCAGTGAATTTGGTCATCAGCCATTGAAAGATAACTATCTCAGCTATGCTCCCATTTCACATCGCTCTCCTGCACTGTGGAACAGCCAAGATATGTATAACGGAATATCATTAGAACAACATAAAAACATTTCCAGTGTCTTTATTGCGAAGATAATTTCCTTCTTATCTTCAACCTCTTGAGGAGAACCTGCGTTGGTGACTGTCTGTTTTGCATGGGGATCACAGGTCATTAAATAAGTCTTGTTACTCCATCGACCTTCGTATTCATGTTTAACACTAATTGCACCAAAATAAACCAATATTATAACCCAGATAGAAGTATCCCCTAGAGGAGATATCAGCACCCAATGAACACATGCGAGGAATTCATGAAGTGCCTGAATGGTTTAACTTCAAATCCTTCAATCCTTGCACCGTGAATGATAAGTGGTTATGGATAAATACTTTTCCTCCTTGGTCTAAAAATAATTATGTTTAAGAAGAAATTATCAAAACTTATGGTTTAGACATTTAACAAAAGTTTAAAATATTTGCAGCAAATTGGATGGACGATGGTGATGACCCAAACTCCTATTGATGGAAAAACAGCCACCTGTGTTGATAAAAAAAACAACTGAGGCCTACAAATTATAGTTTTGTTCAAAGTGCAAAATCTGTCTATTCAGAACCCAATCATTTCTGAGGGTCCAAATCAAAAAAAGGAGCACCCGTTGGCCCAAAGGGGTTTGGATCAACATCAACTGGAGGAATTTAAAAAATGCAAATAGATCATTTTATGTCCCTAGGGCTCGACTTGATATGTCATCAGATGGTCCAGTTTCGAAAAGACAAAGGCGAAGAAAAAATAAGGCCCCAAAGAAACTGGAATGAAGAACAGTGGCAACAAATATTATAGGAGCTATTGAAAAGGCACTCTCAAAAGATGAACGCCAAAAAAAAAAAATTGAAAGTCCTGTCTTCACTGGAAAGTCAAGGCTCTCAAAGGCAGAGGGTAAACGACCCTTGGGAAATATTTCTGCCTTGATCGAGCTATCTATGAAGGGAATAAGAAAAGGGCCTATAACAACATGATTTTGTCTCATCTAGTTCATCTGTTTCAACGAATATTGAAAACAATGAAGTGAGAGATGTCAACAAAATCATTGCAGTTATGATGACTGATGTTGAAAAGGAAGGTAAAAATTCATAGGTCCAACATGGCCAACAAGGTCTCAAGGAAAAAGTGGTGGCCCTACAAGAATAACTTGAGAGAAGAGAACGGAAAATGGCTGCTATGTTAGAGCAAATGCAATAGTTGTAGACCCAAATGATAGGAACAGGAAGTGCACCCAAACAAATGGCACAACCTGTAGTAGGGACATCCGTAGGCATACAAAGCACACTAGCCTTAGGGGGCAATGGCCCTTGTTACTCTAATCTAACCAGTGGTGGTATAAATCTAATGCTCATGGCGATGATTGATGATATGGTAAGGAAACAAGTAAAGAAAGTCAAAGAGAAAGATGATGGGAACTTTCAAATAATTACAAAGCCTTACCCAACATAGGTAGATGTTGTTCCATTTCCTTTTGGTTTTTTCCAACCAGATTTCAAAATGTTTGATCGGACAAGAGATCCAAGACATGTGGCTTATTTTTTTTCCAGATGCGGGCCAATAGCCCAGAATAAGGCCCTTTGCCTACAGCTATTTATCCAATCACTTGAAAGTTTTTCATTTACATGGTATGCTAACCTTCCTGAGGGATCAATCCCAAATTGGGATTCCATGGTGAAAGAGTTCCTTAAACAGTTCTGCAACACACAAAGGTGAGTTAGAGTACCATAATTGATTGAGACCAAGCAATGTGACAATGAGCCTGTTACAGATTTCATTGTAAGGTAGCGAGCTTTGACATTTGTCTTTCCTCAAAAGTTCATGCAATTAGAGTTAATTCGAATGTGCCTTAACAACTTCCAACATGAGCTCTCTACGGCTCTTATGGCTCAAACTTTTGAAGGATTCAACGATCTCTACACTAAAGCTCATGATATAGAGCTGCATCTGGCTAAGCAAATGAGGTTTAGAGCTGTTAAAAAGATTGAGTCCTCAACTGTAGCCATAGTTGAAACCAGAAAGAAGGGTCCCGTTGTAGTTGGGGCTAAAAAGCCCAAGGAATTCAAAAAGGTGACTATGAAAGAAAGGTTAGAAAAAAAATATTCTTTTATAGATGATTTGTTTGAAGACTTGTTTAAGATCTGTTGGAGCAAAAGTTGATTGCTCTTCCTGAGGTGAAAAGACCACATGAGGTAGGAAAAATGAATGATCCAAAGTATTGCCCATACCATCGTTTGATTAGCCATCCAATAAAGGAGTGCTTTCTTCTGAAAGATAGAATTTAGGAACTTATGGACTCTAAGATTATTGAGCTCCCTCCTCAAGAGAAAGCATCTACTAACCCAATCACGATCGACAATGATAATGAATGTGAATGGGTCATTTATCAATCGAAAAGCATGAAGAAAAAGCGAAATGCCACGGTGAAGCTAGAAATGTGGCTGCTTCTACAATATAACAAAGACCAAAAATTTCAAAGAAGTAAAAACCAAAAGTTTCCAAGAAATAGAAAAAGGCTAAAGTGGGTAAGAGAAAAGGAAAGGACCCAAAAAAAGGAAAAAGGGGAGAAGTTGGTTCCTAATGAACAATTAGAACAATGTCACCTTATCGCAATCACATTGGAGGAATTCCTGCCTTCAAAATTTCAATCTTTGGAGTTGCAGACATATTTTGATAAAATGAGGGAGGAAAAGTTTACTTTGGCCCCTTGTCTAACCATCATTGTTTTGAGTGATGATGAGGAAGATAAGAATGAAGTTTGTTCAAAAGTTAGAGAAAGAGATTGTATCACATCTCTTGTCTGTATACCTGACTCTCCAAAGTATACACTAGCTCCTCCAAAATACACACCAGCCTCACCAGAGTACACACTAGAAGCCTTTTCTCCAAAATATTTGCCAGTACCATCGATGAACTATCAAAACACTCCAGAATATGTAAGGGGAACAGAATAAGGAGATATTGGGTGTAGGTCTGACTCTGAGCTTGTGAAAAAGGAAAAAAAAAAATAACTGGACTTAAAGGATGATGAGGTGAATGGCAAGTGTGGGTAAAATGATGAAGTATGAAAGCATTCAAATAAACAAGCAAAGTCATCTCAAATTGAGGATCCTAATGAAGATTGGGAACTTGAATTTTCTCCTGATAGTTCGCCATACACATCTCCAACCAGGACATATGATGGAGAAAATGTATTAAGTGACCACTTTGACTTTCTTTGTAATGTCATCACTGTAGACGTAGATTTTGAAGAGAGAGAAATACATATCATTCGCAATCCATGTAATGATAAGAAAACGAGAATTGAAGCTAGAAGAGAATCAAAATATTAGGCAAAAATAACAGTCTCTTTAAAAGATGAGGGTTTTAAAGCCCATCAAAATTTGATTATTGAAAGAAATCAAATTTTTGGACACTCTTTCCTTAATTGGGTTGAATGGGTCCAGTTCCTACGAGGATATACAGTACCTTGTTTTCCCTTATATAATGGGATAGGTTGTCCAAGGCGCCATTGAGGTTGTTTCCTTGCACAATGTGAAAACATAGTAAAAAGCTAGGCGTTACTTCTACGGCAATTCGTTCTTCATTTGGATGAGTGGGCAGTAGATTGGTACTTCAGCCTATTACCTAATTCAATCCTAGATTGGGACACCATGGCTGATCGATTCTATAAGACATTTTATAAACCATGGCCAATAGAAATTAAGATGTCAGAACCTTTGGAGGACGAGGGTACATCTGCTCAAACATATGATCTCACAGAAGGAACAATTGAGGGGAAGATTGAAACTGCCCTTGATCTTTGAGAGATGGGCACTTATCGCCTAAGGGGTTTGTTTGCTTCATGGGTAAAGCAAACACCATTTTCCGAGGGATATGAACTTCCAAATTTTGTCCTATATGAAGAGTATGGAGATCCTCAAAAACATATTAGGCATTTTTTTGAAACAATGTGAGGAAACAGCTCAAAATCAAGCACTTTGTCTATGACAATTCCCTTTTCTTTAAAAGGGATCGCCTTTGACTAGTATTGCTCCCTCAAAGGGATTGTTATGCCTAGTTGGGAGGCCATGAAAAACGGTTTTGTAGAATCCCAATGCTTTTATAGGCATGACTCTCGGTACCAAAGAAATAGGAGAAGAATGCAATTCTAGGAAGATGGAGAAGTGACTGATCATGATGATCACTCTGCAGCTGGACCAGTTAACATAGTCCAAATAAGTGATGGAACAAAATAAGTTGAGGTCAATGAAAAGTCAGTTGCTGAAGTATGCCAGACTTACTTGACCTACCAGAGGAAATTACGAAATCCTCAAAACCCTTAAGCGTCAGGAGTTCCACAAGTTTTGCTAGAGGAAGAGCAAGTGAAATATGATGTACTAGCTCATCTAAAGAAAATTACAACATTGTTGAGCGTATATGATGCACTGAAGTCTTTAATATATGCACTGTCCAAGCTAGAGGACTTCCATAGAGGAATCAAGGGTAGAAATCAAGAGAAGACAACTACATGCATGACTATGGTAACCTTTAGTGACACTGACATGTGTGCTGAAATGACAGCCTATAATCAGCCTTTGTTTATCACTGGGCTTATCCATGATATGAAAATTTCTCAAATTCTGGTTGATGGAGGGTCTGCGATAAACCTCTTGCCTCAAATGGCCTTAAACCTATTAGGGGTTCGAATTTCATAACTTCACCCAAGTCGTTTGGTCATTCAAGGATTTAATCAGAATGAACAATGCCCAATGGGGAAGATTGAATTGCGAACCAAGTTTGGGGATATTGAAGAAAGCACTGAGTTTTTGGTTATTGATGTAGACACCTCTTATAATGCTTTGCTTGGGAGACCATGGATGCATAATTATCATGTAGTACCATTAACTTATCACCAATGTATCAAGTACTCGTTGCCTTCACCCAAAAAAGAGGGGACAATTGTGTCTAATAGTGATCCATTTAGAGAAGTAGAGGCCTATTATGCTAATGCTTGCTTCTATACAAGGACTTCACAAAGAAAGGGAAAATATGTAAAAATGTTTGAAGATACTCTGAATGTCAAAGATCTAGAGCCTACTTTGGTTTCAACAAAAAGAACTTTTTGATATGTGCCAAAGTTTGAAAAGAAATCGGGTGTAAAGGCTTTAGCCGCAATAAATCCAATTTTAGATCTAAAGGGTGAGTTCACGTTGCCAATAAGGAAGACAAAATGCACCTACGTGGAGAAATATAATAAGATCGTGGTCCCTCTTGAAGGAAAAGGGTCGAAACCCATCATATTCCACTCACTTTGAGATGTTGAACTGAAGGTGAAAGTTGAACAAATGTCATAAGAAAACATCTCGAGTTTTGAGAAGCCTACCTTCAGTGCAGAAATTACACAGATGTTGGTAAAGGTTGGTTTAGATCTTGAAAAAATACCACTAGGGACAATGACACCCTTTGATGTTGCATTGACACCTTCGCAAAGGAAGGCTATCTAGCAAGGCGATATTATCACCACTAGGACAGAAGGGTTAGGCTATCGGGGGGATGGGGGAAAATTTCCAATAAACATGACTACCACTCAAGAGGTGTTAGAAGATGTTGACGAAGATGAAACTCAACTTGTACCAACAGAATTTGAAGTAGGAGGCCAAGCCACAGTTAGTGATCTTCGTGAGGGTAAATCTTGGTGATGAAGGAGAAAACAAACCAACCTTCGTTAGTGCAAATTTAAAGGAAGAAGATGCTCAGCAATATATGTCCTTCTTAAGGGAGTATCGCGACATATTCGCATGAAACTACAGTGAAATGTCTGGTCTTAATCCAGAGATTGCAATCCATAAGCTTACAATTCACCCTGAGAAACGGCCAGTTAAACAGCCTCAGAGGTGAACTCGACCAAAGTTTATAGCCCAAATTAAAGTTGAAATCGACAAACGTATCAATGCAGGATTCATCAGGGAAGTCAAATATCCAACCTGGCTAGCAAACATAGTGCCAGTCAAGAAAAAGAATGGTCAAATCAGGGTTTGCATCGATTTTCATGACCTCAATGAGGCTTGTCCTAAAGATGACTTTCCTTTGCCCATCACTGAACTTCTTGTAGCTGCAACTACTAGGTATGAAACCTTGTCTTTTATGGATGGATACTCAGGATACAATCAAATCCAAATGACAGTTGAAGATAAGGAAATGACTGTATTCAGGACTTCGAGAAAAGTCTTTTTCTATAAGGTAATGCCTTTTGGCCTAAAAAATGCTGGGGTCACGTATCAAAGGGCGATGACAGTAATTTTCGGTGACACCATGACACCATCGAATGCTATGTTGATGATCTTATCATCAAGACAAAGGAAAAGGAAAACCATGTGGAAGATTTGTTAAGAATCTTCGAACGCTTGAGGAGATACAAACTCAAGATGAACCCACTAAAATGTGCATTTGGAGTTTTCTCAGGGAAATTTCTAGGGTTTGTGGTTCGAAACAAAGGGATTGAAATCAACCCTACTAAGATTAAAGCCATTACTAAAATGCCTCCTCTGCAAAATTTAAGGGAATTGAAAGGGCTATAAGGGAGATTGGCTTATATCAGAAGATTTATTTCTAACTTGGCAGGTCGATGCTTGCCATTCTCATGATTAATGAAAAAGGGTGTTCCATTTGAATGGGATCAGCAGTGTCAAAATGCATTTAACAGTATTAAGGAGTATCTTCTGAAGCCTCCAGTACTCATGAGCCCAATAAAAAGGAAACCGCTCTTGTTGTACATAGCAGCCCTTGATGGTTCGTTAGAGACATTATTGACACAACATAATGAGCAAGGGAAAGAAAATGCTCCAAAAGGCTTGTTGACCAATTTTGCAATGCCCCGATTTGCCTCTATTTGCTATTGATCCCAGAATACTGTACAAAGCTCCAAAAGGCTTGTTGACCAATTTTGGCTGTTGGTTTCCGGTTTGCTGCAACAGAGAGCAAGAAAGGGGCATAGCAAAGTATTTTCAACGTATGTGTGCACGACCACTCTCCCCGTCATTGCATAAGCTCTAGGGGGTATAGATCTCAATCCTCGTGCCACCAATCACGCATCTCGATGTATGATGGCCGAGGAGTCGAATTGCACAACTCAATGTGGAATGAATGCATATGAAAACACAACAAGGCCTAAACTCCATCATGGGTAATCCGGAGTGTCGATGACCGAGAATCGAGGCATGTTTCGTCACTTTGAGTACGAAACGTCCCTCGTTTCCCGTGTTTGGACTAACCCTACTCCAAACATAATGCAACAAGATAGCATACGCAATGCGACTAACATGCAACCCTAAATGCAATGCAACCTAATCATGCTGGCATGCGAGGGATGATATGCAAACATGCAACTAGCATACACAAGGCTATGAACTAAGGATGGCATACTCAATACATATGAACCATATGGCATACACAATGCATATACGAAGACTATCATGCACAGATGAAGACTATCAATGAGATGATCAAGGCATACACAATGCAATGGCCAAACATGTCACAACATGAACTAAATGGCATACACAATGCAAGATGGACTTAAACCAATGTGAGTGGACCTCAGCCACACTCAAATCAGTGGCCAAACACAATTGAAATTAGACAAGAACGCTCATGCAAACATGCCCAATGCAAGGGACCGAACCTAAGGCATCGAATGCCACTCTACCAAAGCATGGCAAGGGATGACACATGGCATACAATGACACAAATTCCAGCTCTGAAATAGCATACAAGATGGTCCCAAAACATGCAAACACCTCACCCGATGTATGCTAGATGACCCGAATACCGAAACTAGTGGAATGGATTACACTACAGGTATGCAAAACAATGCTCAAATGATGAAACCAATCCCAAACAGTCCCTATGCAGACCAAAATCAGTGGCAAAATGCGTTGGGATGGTGGCTCGGAATGCATTCAAATGAAGCTCATGCAACGGTCGGTAAATGAGGCATTCAAGAATAACTCTCAAACGCATTTAAAGAGTGAAAATCATGGGAATATGGCATACATGTAAGCTCTGAAATATGATATGCAATGGCCCCAAAACATGAAAACACCTCAGTATATATATGTAATAGACCTCGAAACTCAAAGCTAAGCATGGATATTGTACTACAAGCATGCAAAAAAAGCATCATTCAACCATGAGACCTAAAAAAAGAGCTAAGGCAGTCCAAAATATGCACAAAATCAGTTTAAGGCATGGCCAAAAAGTGCTAGAATCAAGGGTCAACATAGCATGCAATGTAAGCTAGTAAAGAGGATTTGCACTACAAGTATGTGAGGCAATCAAGAGGTCACCAAACCAGCAAAATTCAGAAGTATGCCATGTCAAATAATGCCCAAAAACTCATGGAAACAAGGTCAATGCATGCAAGAATGATATGTTCCTTTGAAAGGCCAAAAAGAGGATTATTCTACACATGCAAGATGGACACCCCACATGACAAAACCACCTCTGGAAAGAGGTTATGAAGGCCCTAAAACTCACTGAAAAGGGCTTGAAATGAGGCTAGGAAGCATGCAAGTAAAGGCTCCTTTGAAAGGCTATGAAGAGGGTTACTCTACACATGCAAGAGGGACACCTAATATGGCAAAAAAAACTCTGGAAAGAGTTCATGCAGGTCCTGAAACTCATCAAAAATGGCCTGAAACATGCTCAAGAAGTGTGCAAATATGGGCTCCTTTGTAAAGCCAACAATGCTAGTAAACAAAACAAGGGGTGAGAGGGTCACCCCTCTCTGATTTCGGGGCTAAAAATAGCACACTAACCACTGAAAATCCACTGGATTTCAATGGCTAAGAGGTCAAACAAAGGCCAATGCAAAGGCCTAGATGCATGGCTCAAAACAAAGTCAAAACAAGCATGCAAGGAGGGAGATGACCCCCAACAGAAAAATGACCTTAAACAAACTTCAAGAGGAGCTCAAAATAAGACTTTTTTTAGTTCATGACAAAGCCCAAATATTCTTTCAAACTAGGCTAAGAGATGGAACAAACAATGCCAAAAAGAGGGAAATAGAGGGAAATAGAGTGTTACCCTTGTAGCCAAAGGGACCAGCAACTTCTGGACCAAAACAGCTAGCCTTCAACCTCTGAAAACCAGCTCCAAGGTGCTTAGAGTGATGGTGGAGGTGTTAGGATAGGAGGTGGTGTGTAATGGCCAAGAACAATGGAGCTTTGGAGCTTGAAATAGAGAGATATAGGGAGAGGTGTATGTATGCCTTAGCCAAAAAATCTGAACCTTTGCTAATGAGGGAGAGAGCTTCTCTTATAGGAGAACAAAGGTCCAAGCTTCTCTTGGAAGCTTGGAGCAAAGGGTCAAGCTTCTTAAGGAAGCTAAAGCAAAAAGGGTCAAGCTTCTTGAGGAAGCTAGAGCAAAGGGGTCAAGCTTCCTCAAGAAGCTAAGAAAGGTTCAAGCTTCTCTTAGAAGCTTGGAGCAAAGGGTCAAGCTTCTTTAAGAAGCCAAAACAAGAGGGTGTGTATGGAGGATTGAGCAAATGCCTCCCAGCTGGCACAGCTGGAAGCAACTCAGTGAGACAAATCTGCAGAAAGCTGGCTGACCAGTTCAAGTGATCGGCCGACCACTTTCCCTGGTCGGCCGACCAGGGTCAAAAGGGTTGATTTGATTTGGGTGGTTGGTGGCCTCTAGGGATGGTCTCCCAGGTGAATGCAACTCAGTGGTGGTATGGGAGACCAGCAATTGTGGCCCAAAAGTGAAGGAGACCAGCTCTCTAACAAGAAAACTGGCCGGTGAAGAGAAAGGTAGTCTCCAAGAAGAAAAGGTGGTCTCCCACCCTGGTACCACCTTCCTAACAATGAAACTAGGGTCCATGCCAAAAATGAACCCACACCGATGCAAAACGAGGGTTCGGGGACCAAAACGCGCAGCCGGGTGCCCCGAAAACTGACTATTAAGCATCGAAAGTGGCGTGCAACCACGAAGGTGGTCTCCCGGGCCACAGTGTCCCTCTAGAGAGAGGAAACAAGGTGTGTGCCAAAAATCGGAGCAAACGGAGAAAGTTAAGCGGTCCCGAACCGAGGCGCACGGCCGACGGCTCTGAAAACCGAAAACTGATCTCCAAATGGGAACAGTGGCCTATGACCATGAAACGTAGCCTACGGCCATTGAGAGATGGTCTATGAGACCTCTCCCTCCCTTTGGGAAGAGAAAACAGAACCTGGTTCGCATACCGAGGCAAAGCACAGAAGAGTCCCGAAGTCTGGAGGCAAGGCTCTCAGCCGAGACTCCGTGACCTCAGAACGAGCACAACATGCGCAATCACCGAGCGCTCAATCGATGATGTCTAAGTCTTAAGGTCGATCAAAAATGGGGCGTCTACACCTTGTATTACTTGAGTTGTACTCTAGTTTGGGCAGAAGTCAATTATTCCCCTATCGAAAAGACATGTCTTGCCTTAGTGTTCACCTTGCAAAAACTAAAGCACTATGTCTTGGAACATGAAGTCAAGTTGATATCAAGAGCAGACCCCTTGAAATATATACTTTTGCGGCCAATACTTTTCAGGGAAAATTACAAAGTGGGCTGTAATTCTCTAACAATTCACAATTGAATATGTTCCCCAAAGAGCTGTAAAGGGGCAGGCTCTAGCAAACGTTTTGGCAGCACATCCTATACCTGATGACTTACCTCTAGTAACTGATTTACCAGATGAAGCTTTAAGGAGTCCAGATGGCAAGAAGCAAGAAAATCTTAAAAACAATAAAGCTAGAATTGGAATTGTGTTTGTGACTCTAGACAATGCTATAATCACCCATTCTTTCGCCTTAAGTGAAGGATGCTCTAATAATGAGGCAGAATATGAAGTTGTAATTGCTGGATTAGAATTGGCATTACAAATTCCTATTGAAGAACTCTCAATTTATGGAGATTCAGAATTGGTGGTAAAGTAACTTCGTGGAGAGTACATTGTTAAGAAAACAAGTCTCATCCCTTATCATGAAAGGGCTGATCAATTGCTTTCACAATTCAAGAAAACACATATTTTTCACGTGAAGAGAAGAACAAATGCTCGAGCTAATTCACTAGCAAGTTTGGCTGCATCACTCACCCTACCAGATAGTAAAACAATTACTATCACAGTAGGTGAAAGAAGGGTGTTACAACCTTTAAAAGAGGTTTCTGACTTAGTTCCAATCTTGGTCGTCACCACGAAAGAAGAAAGTGAGGAGGATTTGTGGGAACCATTCATAGCTTACCTTCAACATGTTAGGCTACCTAAAGATAAAGTAAAAAGAATTGAAGTGAGAATCAGGGCTACCAAATTCATCTTGTGGAAAGACGGGTTATACAAAAGGTCTTTGGATGGAATGTACATGCGGTATATAGCCAATGAGCATATTCAAGAGGTAATGACAGAAGTACATGCAGGTGTATGTGGAGCACATCAAAGTGGTCCTAACCTACATATGTAGCTAAAACGGTTGGGCTACTATTGGCCAACTATGATTGCAGATTGCATAGATTATGCTCGAAGATGCTAAGTCTGGCAATTCCATGGGAACTTTCTCCACTAACCCCCAAAACCTCTACATTTAACAACTTGTTCTTGGCCATTTGCAGTATGGGGTATGGTAATTATTGGTTCTTTTGTACAAGCAAGATATCGATACATCCTAGCTGCTACTGACTATTTCTCAAAATAGGCAGAGACCGTGGCTTTACAGGCTTGGGATTCCATAAAGTGTCATCATGGATAATAGACAGCCGTTCCAAAGTGATGCTTTGAACAAGTTATTTGCCAAGTACAAAATCAAAGACAACTATTCATCAAGATATCATGCACCTGCCAATGGTTTAGCAGAAGCTTTCAGCAAAACATTATGCAAAATTCTTAAGAAGATGGTGGATAGAAGAAAAGAACTTGGCACGAAAAGTTACAAGTAGCTTTGTGGGCTTATCGGACTTTTCACAGAACTCCTGTTCAAGCAACCCCTTATTCGTTGGTTTTTGGAGGAAAAGCAATGTTACCACTTGAGGTTCAAATACCATCGTTGCGAGTGGCAATACGAGAGTCCTTAATAGAAGATGAAAGTGCAAGAGTGAGGTTGGCTGAGCTCGAGACCCTAAATGAAAGAAGGTTGTATGCTCAATAGAACTTGGAGATATACCAACAAAGGGTGGCAAATGCATTCAATAAAAGAGTGAGGCTTTGCTTCTTTAAGAAAGGAGACTTGGTACTAATGGTTAGAACACCCATAGTAGTCTCACAAAGAACCAAAGGAAAGCTTGAGCCCAAATGGGAAGAACCTTATGTGATTGAGAAAGTTTATTCTAATGGGGCTTATTTGTTGATAACGATGGATGGTAACAGAATCATTCCTCCGACCAATACAAGGTTCTTGAAGAGATATTACCCTTAAGAATGCCCACTAGGTTGAAAATCCGAAAGGGTAGCCTAGGCAAAAGTTAGAGCATAAAAGAGAGAGAGAGAGAGAGAAAGAGAGGAAAAAAAAACCACCAGCGGTATTGTATGTGGTTAAACTGCTAAAATATCCCACCGAAATCTAAGGTGGTAAAACATTGGATACTCCTGGCCCGCAAGAGTATAAATTGTGTATGGCCAAACATAAGTCGAAGACCACCAACGGTATCTTATGTGGTTAAACAGCTAAAATACCCCCATCGAACTCTAAGGTGGTAAAACATTGGATACTCCTGGCCCGCAAGAGTATAAACTGTGAACAGCTAAAATAAGACAAATCAATACATTGTGTTGTGAAATTTCATATAACAAATAAATCTATTACTGAGCGAAATTTAATAAATACATTGTTTTCAAAAACAAACAAAAAAATGTTCGTTGAAAAATAATAAATGAATGAATAACAAAATAAAAATACATTCATTCATTAAGAGAAGCCTTAGCCCTTTCAAAAGCACGTTTCACAACACTATGTTGTCTATTCTTCTTCTTGTGCTAGCTCAAAACATTCAGAGCAGTTTGAACGTCTTCTTCTGATTTAGAAACACCCACAGAAGTTTGTGCAAAATCACGCGTAAAGGATGCATGCTTCACTTGGATGAATGACAATTCCTCTTCAAGTTGCTTGAGTAATTCTTTGGTTTGAATAATCCTTTGGTTAAGACCCACAATGTGCTCATCCAACTTGATAATTGAAGCAGACAACTCTTCATGTTCGCCAAAAACTTTGTCGAAATGAAGCTTCTTCTCATAATATTGGGCCTCAAGCTCTGCAATAGACAAGCTTGAAGAATCTGCAAGTTGGGTTTTCAAAGCAAAGCACCCAAGGAATATCTTCACTTTCTCGTAAAAGGAGGTGAAGTCTACACCCAAACTCTTCAAAACCATGAAAACACTATTTACTACAGCAATCATGCCATTAACATCTGTCATTGATTGGAGAAAAATAGTAAGACCATTCTGAATATAAGTGGCTGCTTCGCTAGATGAAGTCCCAAAAGAAGGCTAGATAGAGCAAGGGGTGCTTCAAGTCAGTCGAATAATTTGTTAACCCCATTTGCTTTAATTAAGTTTGCAAGAATTTGGGTCTCTTCCGAGGTATGAGAAGTAACTTCGTCTACCTCTTCCAATGTATTAGAAGTAATTTCTGTGAAAATAGAGAGAGACACTCAATGAAAAGATAGAAAGTAAAAATAACATATGTGTGTGTGTGTGTGTGTGGATAAGTAAAGTATACCTTGTTGAGACTTAGGTGTGGGAGAATACAAGTTGTGATTCCCGCAGGTGACCCATGGATTCTGCAATGTGGCATGATCTAAAGAGAAAAGAGTTCCTTGATACATAATGGAATAAAATGAGGTACAAGGAATGAATAAGAATACCCTTAAAGGTAGCCAATGGCATATGCGAGGCAGCTGGGGAAGTCCGAGACACAGTGCCCAAGAAAATGAAAGGTATTTAAAAAACAATAATAATAAAAAAAATAAAAAATAAAAAAGAGAAGGAATTATTCCTTTCTCCAAAAGCTTGGATGACTTTACCGAAGAAGAAGAAGGAAAATCCACATTTGCTAAGGGCAATTTACTCATCTTAGTAGGTGTGCTATCTAAAAGAGGGGTGTAGTAATAAAACTCATCTTCACTCTCGCTACTCCCATTGACTGAACGATCAAAAGATTTGGTGAGAGAAAGAATTTCAACACTCTTAATGCGAATACGACCCAAGACAGTTAATTCATACCCATCTCCCTCAAAGAGTTCTTGAATCATGTTCTCATCTTTATCTTCAAGAAAAGAGTGCAAGTATGTGCGAAATTGGTCCATTGGGGTTTTGGTCGAAACTGTTGGTTGGGAAGTTCCTGTACAATCGCTAATAGATATAGTCTCTGGAAAATTCTCCTTCCTAAGTGAATGTGGTAATGCCATTCTACTAAGAGAATGATAGAGATATGCAAGGATGGGGATGGCCAGGCTAAATAACGTACCACCAGCCATTTTGGTTGCTACATAAAAGGTAGTCGGACAAATTTCCCCAGAACAATGAGGGAAGACAAACCTGCTAAGCTAACTCGCTAAGAAACCAGAAAGATACACATCATTAGGGATTTTTTCTTTTCGTCGAAAACCACTAATCGAAGTTGGGGATTCGTCAATAAACTTGAAAGTCCAACTATTAAATTTCTTGGATTGAAAAGAGCTTGCATAAATGTTGAAAAGACCACGGCACACCTTGGATGTCTTGGATGAATATAAAACGTCATTGGAAGGGGTGAACTCTTCATGAAACTCACCAAGGATGGGGAGGCCGCTAATGCGATGAAGGTCCCATAAAGAGATCCCAAGTTCGCCATAATTGGTGTGAAAGGTGTTGGTGTCTAGCGACCATCGCTCTAAAAATCCTTTGAGTAGGGCAACATTCCTAGCAGAAGAAAATTAGGATAGATAGATTGCGGCATAAATCCCACACTTCTTCAAAATAGGGGAAAATGTGGAAAGAACGTCATTCAACCAAAAAATTCATATAGGGGATTGAAGATGGGTAGAGATGCCGCAGACATTAAAAGAATTATCCCATTTCAAATTTTCAATTTTCATTCTCCTAAGAAGAGTGTTAAATTCAAAGCAATTAACGTCTTCAGAAAATGGACAGAGGATCGAGACAGCGAATGAAACGATTGATTTAGAGTGCCTTTTCTTAAGAATCTCGCAGTCGTTTCAAATTCCTATATAGATCAAGTCTTCGGAAGCCGTATGTAAAGGGACATAAGGGTCCAACTTGGCGGGTGACAATAAAGCAGTGATAGGTTTGTGCCTAATTATTTTCGAACCAGATTTATCCTATTCATCCCTCTCATCACGTTGAAGATATTCAAGTGTTTTTTCCATGTTGCCTAAAAAAAAATAGAGGGGTCAGCTAAGGAAAATATACGATAATAATGTCATAAGCTAAAGAAATTGACGAAAGCCCCTTCCAAAGGATTCAAGCCATTGGAGTGAAAGGAACATATTCACTACCAAGGATTCAAGCCATTGGGGTGAAAGGAACCCATTCACTGCTGAAGATCTAAGCCATTGGGGTAAAAGAAGCCCATTCATTGCCAAGGATTCAAGCCATTGGGGTGAAGGAAGCCCATTTACTACCAAGGATTCAAGCCATTGTAGTAAAAGGAGCCCATTCACTGCCAAGGATCCAAGCCATTGGGGTGAAAGAAACTCATTCACTGCCAAGGATTCAAGCCATTGGGTTGAAAGGAACATATTCACTGCCAAGGATTTAAGCCAATCATTGCCATTGGGATGGAAGGGGCAATGATACCTAAAATAGGTCTGAAGTCTTGTGTGTTGCCTACAAAAGAGATAAAAAAAAGATATGAAATAATTGTTAAACAAAAAAAAAAAAAAAAAAAAAAAAAGGAGAAGAAGAAGGAAAAAAGAAAAAAAAAATTAGTCATCGTGATTTGTGCAGTTAAAATTTACTTGCACGAATCACGAGGGGGCAAGACTTTATTCGATTTTCAAAAAAAAATGATTCGATTTTCAAAAAAGAAAAAAAGAAAAAAAAAAAAAAAGAGAGAGAGAAAAAAGTTTTGCTATTGCTAGCTTTGAAAATTATATACATGTTTGATGCAAAGAAAAAAAGGGTTCATGCCAAAAAAAAAGTACTGTTTGGTCTTAAAAAAAAGGTCATGTCTTGTTGGGCCAATTGTATATACAAGGAATGCTACTGCATGCAGAATTTAAGAACATGATACTCATGAACCAGGTATGGGTGTTAAAAAAAGACTGCAGCTTCTAAACAGGGCTTGAGATTTCATTAGTAGCAGGTTTCTTTAGAAAGAAAAAAAATAATAAAATAAAATAAAAGGGTCTTTGTTGATGTTTGCAAGCAAGGACTTTGGGGTTAAAAAAAAAAATCTGCTAGAAGGCAGCCATGTCAACAATTCTTGTGCAAAGAAAACAAAGAAGAAGAAGAAGAAGAAGAAGAAGAAGAAGGAGGAGGAGGAGGAAAGGGCTCCTTGTTTGTATCAAAAAGGACATTACTTGGGCTATTTAGGCTCATGATCTAGCAACAAAAATGCTTGCACGACTTCAAAAAAAAAAAAAAAACGTATATATGTGGACATAGATAAAGCAGCAAATAGATCTTTACTGTGACAAACATACTAAATAAAATAAAATAAAGGCAGCAGATAAAAAGGGGCTGCAGTTTTTTACATGGTTGTCTTAACTTCAAAAAGCATCTTTTTTTTTACTATTTGGGTTTGTTATCTAGCAAAATGGGCTATCTTTATTCATATCTAAGGCCATATCTGCTAAACAAACATGACAGCAGGTTATACACATGGGTTCATATGGGTTATAAAAAAGGTTCATGAGAAGAAAATTTCTGCTGGAAGGTAAAAAAAGGGGGTTATATACGTGTAAAAAAAAAAAGGCTCATGTAGAAAAAAATTCTGCTAGAGGGCTAAGTAAAAAATAAAAAAATAAAAAAAGAGAGAAGATTTGCTATTAAAAGAAGAGGTTTCAGATTCTAAAACAAAAAAGGGGGGGTTGTTGCTGTTAAAAAAAATAAAAAGAAAAAAAAAAGAAGAAAAAGAGAAGAAGAAAGACAAACAAAAGAAAAGGAAAGCATACCTGATATGAAAGAACAATTTCTGCTGGAAATATGAAGGGATTAGAAGGGAATCTTTTGTGTCCTCTAAGAACAAATTCTATTGGAAAGATGCTAGAAGGATGAAGACCTAATATGCACTACAAATCTGTAGGAGAAAAAAAGGGGCTACAAGAAAAAAATATATATATGAAAGGTGTTATATAAAGCATAAAGTATCGATTAAGAAAAGAGGTAGTGATATCCTTAAATACTCCAAAGAACAAGAGTTTGTGCCTGTTTGGCAGAAATTATAATCAGCTTATTTCAGCTTTCAGCTTAATTTAAGCTATTTTGATGTGTTTGGTTTAGCTTATAGCTTATAGCTTATAGCTTTTTGGAAGTCAGAAATCAGCTTATTCTTTGAGTGGGGCAGGAGATACTTTAAGAATAAGTCAGAAATCAGCTTATGTTCATAGTTATAAGCTATAAGCTGTTTAGGCATAAGCTATAAGCACTTTCCCACAGCTCTACCAAACAGGGCTAAATATAGGATTGAAAACACTCCAAAGAGTAAGAGTTTATGTAGGATTGGAAACACTCCAAAGAGTAAGAATTCATGTAGGATTTGAAATCCTATCAATATCCATGATGACCTAAAAAAATCTGCTATAAAAAAGATTGATCCTAAAAATAAAAAATAAAATAAAAAAAGTGGTGGCAAGTTGATAAAAAGCCCACATGGAATGAAGAGAGAGGCCCACAAAAGGAAAAGGCCCAATTAAATTCCTAGATCTTACCTATGACCTTTAAAAAAGAAAAAAAAAAAAAAAAAAAGGATCAAGTCTACAAAAAGGGTCCATTTAACCACAAAAAAAAAAAGGTCCACGGATTATAAAGAGCAATTAACCCATAAAAAAAGATTATGTCCATTGAAAGAGGGACCATGCAACAAAAATAAAAGGCCCATAGACTATAAAGAGCAATTGACTCATAAAATAAATTATATATTAAAAAAAAGAGGATTAATTAAATTCTTTGGGGGGGGGGTCTATGTATGACACAAAAATAATAATAAAAAAAAGGCATACAAAGTCAAAGGGGTCGAAAGTGATGAAGGCCAAGAAATAATCCAATCTATGATCTAAAAAAGGCCTAAATAAAAGCACCAAGTTGTCGTGATTTGCACAGTTAAAAAATTCACTTGTACAAATCACGATGGGGCATTTGTTGGCACATAAATTTCAATCATCTAGCATTATCATTCAAAATTCAAATGTCGCTATCATTCAATTTGAAATTCAAATTGAGAAAGAGGCACTCTTATCACTTGGATGGCACTCTAGAAATATGAGGACCATCACACAAGAGGGGATCGAAAAATCAAAAGTGAGAATATCACAGAGAGAGAGAGAGAGAGAGAGATTAAGAGTTAAAGAAGTCGTTACAAAAAAGAAGAAGTCGAGAGCTTACATTACACTGCAAGCATATGATACAATGGCGAGCATTAGGTAAAGGGTTCTAAACCCAACTATTGTATTTTTGTATCTAAGGGTTCTAAATCCCTACAATTTCAATAAATAAATAAATAAATAAATTCTTAATTTATCTTCTATTCATGGTTTTTTTGTTCTTCATTAATTAGAGAGAGAGAGAGAGAGAGAGATGAAGAGTTAAAGAAGTCGTTACAAGAAAGAAGAAATCGAGAGCTTACATTACACTGCAAGCATATGATACAATGGCGAGCATTAGGTAAAGGGTTCTAAACCCAACTATTGTATTTTTGTATCTAAGGGTTCTAAATCCCTACAATTTCAATAAATAAATAAATAAATAAATTCTTAATTTATCTTCTGTTCATGGTTTTTTTGTTCTTCATTAATTAGAGGTCTCATTTAAATAAAATGTGTAATTAACGATTAGAAATACAGATTGGAAATAGGAACCTGTTATTCAAATAATCAACAGTGTTTAGTCCAAAAAACTAAATAATGAACATTTGTAACATAAATTTTAAAATGTGTTGAAATACTTAGGACAATCAAAATCATTAGCTGAGCACATAAGAAGAGTTTTCAATACGATCACCATGAAGCATTTCACCAAGATTTCCCGTACTGTTAACTATTTTCTCTAGCTTGCAGTAAGGAAGGGAATAAAATGAGTAGGGAAACTGAGTCTTTATAGAAGTCAGTTTGTTTACTTTCACCTTCAAAAGATCCCCCTGTAACAAATATACATATAACTTACTATACCCTCGTACAAAAGTTACTATAATAGAAGACAGAAGAATATCATAACTTAATCCAAAAAAAAAAAAAAAAAAAAGAAAAAGTCTGAACATCATAATATATCATTTGTAATCAACACCCATAAAAAATCCATAGAGTGAAGTACATATTTTAGAGGTTTATGCATCCGTGAAAAAGTGGGGGAAAAAACACCATGAGGTACACATACACAAAAGACAGAAAGAGAGACTACGTTCAACACCACAAAGCAAAAGTTGCAGCTTCTACAAGGTTTTCACTCCAAATGAAAATTTCACTTGGAAAAAACAATAATATGCTCAAGAAAGAGGGTATTATTGGCCTGTGAATAAGATGGGAAGCATGAGATGCTTCTAATAAAATTCCAGAAGAAGAAAAGAAGATGCCCATGTACTAAGCCTTCGTTTGGGATGGGGTTAGTATTTTGAATTTTTGAGTTTTTAACTATTTTAGCCTGGGACTAAATCTCGTTTGGGATTATGATTTGGATGTGACATTTTGAGTGTTTGGCAAAGGCTTTTTTTGACTTTTTAAACTAAAATTCACAAAAAGATAAAATAGACTAAAATAATGAATAAGACAAAATGTTATATCAAACTCGTAATTATTTTACTTTTTCTCTCACAAACATCACATCCAACTACAAAAAAAATCCAACTATCTTCTTAAACACAAAAATTTTAGCCAACTAAAATAGCCAAAACCTAAAATAACCTACTAAAATAGCAACTTCCCAAACACCCTCTTTGTCTTATTAGTTTTTTAATCTATTTTCTCTTTTTATCGCTAAAATAGCACCCAAAAAAAAGCCTATGCCAAACATATACTTTCCTTATTTCATACATTTCCTCAACCTTTTAATTATGACATTTCTTTTTACCCCCATTGTTAGTTGTGGGGCTGATAGCCCAACTGTAGCTATAGAAATATAAGCAATGCTGGCAACACACAACAAATCATGGAATGGTCCACAGAAAATGCGATGGATGGCTGGGATTAGACAGTCACAGTAGGGTCTACATTCCAAGTAAATCGCAGCCTGTCAATACACTTTGGACATGTTTGATTGACATGATTAGAGCATGGGATTAAAATTATTAATTCGTGAGCCCAATAATTTTATATTTGTTTTGAAATTTTGTTTCAGAATTATTAATCCAATAGATAATTAATTCAACAAACTTGTAAGAATATTAGTAATGGAGTAGGGATGTGATTATATATCCTAAGGTGAGAAATAAAATAAAAAGACTCTTTTATCCTTGACTAAAAATTAAAACACTTATTTTTTTTATATTATTTTATATTTTAAAAGGTTAAAAATAATTTTTAAAAATTTAAAAATATTTTTTGATATTTATTTTATCAAATTAGTTTATATTTTTTATAAAAAAAAAAATTAAAAAACAAACCAAACATGGCCTTTGTATTTTTTTTTTCTTTTATTTATTTATTTATAATTTTTTTCAAAACCACATTTATGAAGAAATTTTGATAAAATAAAAATTGTAAAAAATATTGATGGAGGATAAGATTGGAAAAAAAAGATAAACATAGTTGTATCCTACATTCATATATTTTCTTATCCAATGCAAATCAAACAGTGGATAAGGAGATAATTTATTCTACTCATCCAATTGGATAGTGAATATCACATGGAATTATTAATACATTCACTATAAGTCTTGTGAATCAAACATTACCATTGTATGATCCATCCCGCATTTCTATTTTGTGTTCTTAGCATTAGTGTAAAAATATATACAGAAAAATTTCTAGTTTTAACCTTCTACATGATAGAGATGATGTGACTAAACAACCCATAACAAAATGGGACAGAGCCCACTCTTTGTTTTTTGGTAGGGAAAAGTGCTAGTCATTTTAGATGTGAAACGGTATTTAAACATTAAACCCCCATATATCAGACAGCAGAATGAAATAAAATTATAGTTCAAGCAGCATACCACCAAGATAGCTTCAATATTGATGAATCTTATAACTCAATTTCAGACATTTCAGTCATGCACCTCCTAGTTAGGTTAATACATCAAAAGTTGTAGAATTTGAGTAACCTCTTTCAACCTTCCAATCAGCCAAAACTTGGCATATTATATTAGTAATGCTTAATGCATTATTTTGATAGTCAAGGGACATAATTAGATGTAACAACATACCAAGCTTCACATAATGCACGCTTCATCCAAAACATTTGATTTAAGTAATCACATTTTTAGACGTTTTACTCCACATGAACCAACATTTAGAGCCCACATTCAAACACTTAAATTTACTATTTCCCCAAAAATTGCAAAGATTTGAGCCATGATAGAGACCCCCTCCAATTATCACCCCCACCACCCCCCCAACACACGTGGCGGATGGTGATTGGAGGAGCAGGAAAAAAAAGAAAAAGAAAATGTAACCAATGAGAGAGAGAGGGTCAAATGGGGTGGGGGGAAAAGGGGGGCTGAAACATTTTTGTTAGACATATGTGAAAACACTAATACCGGTCTATATTTGCGGTTTTGGATATATGCAAGATTGTGAGTTTTATGTTGAAATAGGATATTTTGTATTGGTTGTGATCAAAATTGGTTTTGATGGAGTAATTTAGTGTGGGTGAGGGTATTGTGGTAATTTAGTACACTAAGTCGGCCTCACACACCAAGATTGGAAGATTTGCTTGTAAAATTTGCATACATGTTTTTATCATATTAGAAATTTTTTTGTACAAAAAGATTTTGAGAAGTTTTCCAAAACCTACTTTAAAATCGTTTGCAACTCTAGCCCTACCGTAGTAGAGGAATTTAGCATTTATTTTCTGTTAAAAACATTAACAGTTTTATTAATTGGATAAAATTGACACAAAATCTAAAATTAAAACTCCTTTTGTTTTGGCGTAAAATGTTTTCGCCAAAAATATTTTAGTCATTTTCCGTTATTTGGTTGAGCAAAAAGTAAGAAACATTTTTATAGAAAAATATTTTTGCATCATTTTTTCCTAAAAATGATTTACCTTTAAAAATTTCGTAAATCAATTTTTACAAAATTAATTCTCATTCACTACATTTTCAACACATTTAGTCTTTTCAAATATGTATATTAGATCACTAAAAAGTCATAAATGACACTGTTATTGAATCAGAATTTCTTTTTTAGACAATAAAATATTTTTATTTCAGGTGTCAATCAAACTCAAAAAACAATTTTATTTTATTTATTTATTTTTATTTTTTTTGTGTAAAACATTTTGCTTCGAAACAAATGAAACCTAAAGGTCAAAATTGATTTAATTGAAAGTGTAGGACCAACGGTGTAAGGGTAAATTACACTTTGCATCAAATCTCACTTTAGACCCTACACATAAAATTATGACAGTTAGCTACTTGTACTTCTAGTCAAATCCCACTTTGATCACATGAAATTATGATAATCAACCTCCTATATTTTTGGTCAAATCTCACTTTGGTTCCTATACAATTGTCAATATCTCATTCTGGTTACTCAATTGTTTAAATCTTTAACAAAATCCAATCATATGATAAGAATGTGACTACAACATGAAGGTAAGAAAGGACAATCATCTACATATTTTATCAATACACACTTTGTCCTAAAATTTACATCAAAATATGACTATATTAAGCTAAAACAAAACACAGATTGTGAACAATTAAAAAGATGAATTAGGGTTTTGCATAAATTGGAATCACAAAACATTGTTTTTCACGGTAATACAGTTTTCTGTCTATTCATCTTTCTTGATCTTTGATTTCTTTGTCACAATTTTTTTATTTCAAAAGCTTTACTTTCTTGTCTTTTCGTCCTCGTTTATACCCCCACATATATATATATATATATATATATATATATATATATATATATATATTATATAACTCTAATTTGCTTATTGTGTATGACAAAGTGTATTGGTGGGAAACATTAATGATTTTCCTCTCTTACCCTCATTTTGTAGTCACATTTTTGTCACATAACTGGATTTTGTTAAAGATTTAAAAATAAAGTAATAGAAGAGGGAAGTGATACTTGTATAAAGACCAAAGTAAGATTTGAGTAAAAGTGTAAGGGGTTGATTATCACAATTTTATGTGTAGAGTCCAAAGTGAGATTTGACCAGAAGTGTAAAGTGTAATTTATCCATAGTGTAATTGAAAGTGCAAGACCAATGGGGTTAACACGAGACAAAATATAGGAACTAATGGTATAATTTGTTTAAAAAAAAAATACTCACCCTTGAGTTGATGAACAATTGAGGAAAAGATTGGAGTTGATTTGAACACTTCTTAAATTTGATGAAAAAAGGTGGGTAGAATTAGGAATGGCAACGGGGCGGGGCGGGGCCGGGGATCACACTCCCCGTCCCCGATCCCCGATGGTCGCATTTTCCCCGGCCCCGGCCCCTGCCCCGATCCCCGACGGGGATTCTATCACTGCCCCCACTCCCGCCCCCAACGGGGATCGGGTTTCCCCGACCCCGAGCATTCCCCGGCTATAAAAAAAAAAAAAAAATTCAGATGCCTCACACTCATTACAGATCAAATCAGATCAGATAAAAAAAAAATTACAGATTTAAACTTAAAAAAAAAAAAATTGATCTAACACAGACAGATCAGATCTGATCACTCACACACACAGAAAAAAATTGATCTAACATAAACACAGATCAGATCAGATCAGATCAGATCACACACACACACACACACACAGATCTAACACAGACAAATCTGAGCGACGCCGTCGGTGGGTTCGGTGCTGGTGGTGACAGAGATCGAGATCGAGAGTGGCTGGGTTCGTCGGTGACCGCGAGTGGGTTCGTCGGTGATCGAGAGTGGCTGGGTTCGTCGGTGATCGAGAGTGGCTGGGTTCGTCGGTGATCGAGAGTGGCTGGGTTCGTCGGTGATCGAGAGTGGCTGGATTGAGCGACGCCGTCGGTGTGTTCGTCGGTGACCGCGAGAGAGAGAGAGTTGACAGTGATGTGAGATGAACGAGAGAGTGGGAGAGAGTTGAGATGAGAGTGAGGGAGAGAGAGATGAACGAGAGAGTTAGAGTTGAGATGAGAGTGAGGGACAGAGAGTTGGTTTATTATTATATATATATATAAATATATAAATATAAGGGGCATAAAAGTAATTTCACTTCGGGGGAAATTCGGGGATCGGGCCGGGAACGGGGGCGGGGCCGGGGATCGGGCCGGGCCGGGGATCAAACACTGATCACCGTCCCCGGCCCGTGACAGATCGGGGATTGATTTTCAAATACCGTCACCTCCCCGTCGGGGGTATTTTTCGGGAAAAAACCGTTTAAATCGGGGTCGGGATCGGGGATCCCCGTCGGGCCGGTTTCAAATTGCCATCCCTAGGTAGAATTGAAAATGCTCTTAGGTCAAACCACATAATCCACAAGTTCCAACACAGATAACATGCATAAATCCACAGTTGCATATAAGTATGCATAAAGATAAGAGGAAAAAGGTTAACGATCTCAAATAGTTTATTAAATATTTTATTAATAAGAAATAATTTGTTGAAAAGTCAAACTTAAAGAAGAGTATAAAATATTAAGTTCAGTAGATATATTTTGTTGGTGAGAAATCCATCCAAATAATTTGGTGAAAAGTCTATTTATTATTTTGAAGAATATTTCATTTTCAATATATCCGTTAATTTATCTAAAAAAAATCTAATCATCTTTTTAAACACAAAAAATTTAATAACCAAAATTTAAAACAGCCTAAGTCAACTGCCATGCAGGACCGCTTTAGCCAAAGAAAAATGCTTGGGAGCACTAATTAGTGCTCCCACTAATTAGCTGGCAGTGGGTCCCGTCATTAATGATGTGATGTTTTGGTCTTGGAGTTGTATTTTTTTTTTTTTTTTTTTACTTTTTTAATGCATTAGTGCTATGAGTGGTGATATTTTTAGTGGGATGAATCATTGTTGTTAGCCAAAACATGGGCTGGTTCTACTCCTAGCCGACCAACCTCACAACCTCACATATCTAAAAGTTTTTAGCCTTTTTTTAAGTTAAAATTCACAAAATAATAAAATAAGTTAAAATAATTAATAAAATAAAATATCACATTAAATTCACAATTATTTTACTTTTTTTCTCACAAACATCATATCCAACTACAAAAAAACCTAATCATTTTTCCAAACACAAAAATTTTAGCTTACTAAAATAGTCAAAAATTAAAATAACCTACTAAAATAGCTAACTTTTCAAAAAAAAATTATATTTAAGAAGATAATTGGATTTATTTTTTTTTATTATTATTATTTTATTTTATTTTTTTGTAGCCTTTGCCAAACAAGGCCATTGACTAGTAAGTTACAGAAGGTGGTTTTATGGTTTTATCAATTAAAATAAAAATACCTAATACCCTACTACCCTCATCTCATTCCTTCTTCACCTCCTGTTCTTAGGGGTGTAAATTTAGCCCGGCCCAACTCATGTCAGGCCTCACGGGCTCCCGCCAAAGGCTGTAAATTTGTGCCTGAGATTCTCACGAAAAAAAACAGGAAAAAAAAGAAACAAAAAAGAAAGGGAAGTGCATCAATGATTTGCCGCCTAAGATATGCAGGATATTGGCAACAAAAAGCTTCATTTCTCAGAAACAAGAACATTATTCACCCAAAAAAAAAAAGAAACAAGAACAGAACAGAATTATAAAATTCAAACAATATTCACGATGAACATATACTAGCAGATCTTACGTTTAAATAACGTCATTTCTACATTTTTATCCTGAGACCCTTCAAGAGGAAATACAAAAGCATCCTAATCCCTATTATACAAGTCTTCAACTTGTTTAACTTTATTAATACATTAAATCTTCTTTGTGATTATTGTTCAGCTATGTCTTTTATTTAATATATTTCATTTACTCATAGGCCTCGTTTGGGAAGTGGCTATTTTAGTAGGCTATTTGGATTTTTGGCTATTTTAGTGGCTATTTTAGTTTTTGTGTTTAGGAAGATGGGATGATTTTTTAGTTGAGTTATTGTATTGAAAAGTGTGTTGAAATGATGTTTAAATTTAAAATGACAAATTTATCCCTAACTTTTTATTTTTTAAATTAATATAAAAGGGCAAAATGGTAATTTTGCATTGATGTATAATTTTCCGGCGGTGACAGTGTAGGCTACACTGTCCAGCGCAGTACCTATTATTTTTTTTATTATTTTTTTTTTTTTGAAAACCTGTGAACAGTGCCACTTTTTGGCTTATTTCTCAAATGAGGCTATTTTAGCCTCATTGGCAGCTTCCCAAACAGCGCCATAAACACTTTGGCACCCACCAATGGTAAAGACAACGTAGGTTTTTGATTGGTTACAGCCTTCGCAAATGCATCATTCATCACCTCGCCAAAGTTTTGAATTACATTCTTACTTAAGAAACTCAATAAGCTCAAATAGAAGTAAAATTAATCATATTAGAAATGAGACATCGTTGATGTTACAAAACTATTTCATTGCATAAGCCATAAAGAAATTTATCGAGCAGTGAATAAAATCAATTTAACATATCAGAAATGACACATCCTTGATGTCACAAACATTTCATTGCACAAGGCATAAATAAATTGACAACTGTTGAAACTATTACACCAAGAGAGGGGAAAAACAATCTTAACTAGAAGGAAGAGAAGGCTAGAAAGGAAACAAATGAAAACAACGAAATGGAGACGACACGAATGATTTTGCAACGAAATACCATCAAACATGAAACATGGTTTCCATGCATGGATGGATGGTGGACCATGGACAACCTCGCAAGTTGCTAATGTCCTCACGACTCAGCGTCAAATTGCAAATCTTCCTAAAACTCTTATCCTTGAAGTTATAGGATATGACTTTACAAGGTATGTATAAGATCAAGCATGAATCCCCTTCAACTTCTCCTCCAAGGAAGCAAAGCACGCTGAATACAAAGGCCGTAGACCAGCCAGCGCGACGCATCTCTGGAAAAGCCGATACACCCATCTTAAGGTCAATGCGGTATTTCACAAACCACTCAGAATAGTCACTCTTCAACTCTAACACATCAAAATGACTAGTGGGATTTCGATAAAATTCCATTAAGCGTAGACGACCTCCAAACTCCCCAAAATACATTGGCACAATTGAGAGACAAATTGGCATCGGCAATGCAGAGAATTGGTTTCTATTCAAATCATAATATATGGATGCTTGTGAGTGGCAACAAGACCAATGGATCTTACCATTAAAGAAGACACCATTGTGAAAAGTTATCTTCCCTGAGCAAGCAAATGAAGCGTCGGAAAACATCCAAATCCGAGTTTCCGACGAATATACCGCAATTTGACAATTATGGTCGGGCCATTGTTTGGAAAGGACAGCAACTATTTTGTAGCGAAGTGAAACAGCGGGATCAAATGCCAAGTTGATAGAAGCTATGAAGTATCTATCATCCCCATTTGTAGGCC
The DNA here is from genome assembly GCF_055761805.1 of Camellia sinensis. Lineage (NCBI taxonomy): Eukaryota > Viridiplantae > Streptophyta > Magnoliopsida > Ericales > Theaceae > Camellia > Camellia sinensis. The sequence continues at coordinate 47,555,136 of NC_138964.1, forward strand.
TAGGAATGGTGGTAAATTCCTTGGTGGTAGGGTTAACAACATAGTAACGAGGTGAATTAGGATATAAATCAGAAAAACACGTAGAACAGAGCAACAAGCCCTTACAAGACTGTGAAATTTTGACACGGTCATCTACGTACTTGAATGATTCAAGCTTCTTGTTCTTATTCACAAAACCAGCGTGATATATGTGATAGAACTTGATAATACGGGAAGACGGAGAGAAGTACCTGAGGAGAAAAAAAGAGGAAGCTGAAATTGGAGGGATCCAATTGTCAAGGACGAAAGGATCGGAAATCAAAGAGCACCAACTCTTGGATACGAGCTTGAATGTGATGAGGGGCTTTGCTGGTAGCCGTATGAGGATCTTCCTGAGGAGATCGTCATCTCCGATCACCTTCTCGGCGGAGCTGATGGTGACGGTGTTCTTGAGGCGGCAACGGCGTTGGCCAGAGGAAGACATGGCGGCGGCGGCGGCAGTGGTTGAGGTGAGTGATCTAGGGTTAGGGCTGGTGGTGATGATATAGGGAGGGGGGAGAGAGGTTGTGGTTCCATAGCAATTCAATTCGTCAGTATTCTCCGATCTGGCAATGCAATGCAAACGCTCTGATACATTAATTACATTTTTCTTAACAAAAATAATTGATATAAACTTGTCCCCATAATATTGTTTTGTTTGCAATAATCTAAATAATTGTATTTTTTAATTTTTTATAAAAAAAAAATATCCAGAAAAAAAAAAATGTTATGACCTTAAAAAGATACTAAAAGAATAAAAAGCGTACATTTTTAATATGCCCCAAACAAATACTCATAGATGTGGGATCCATTACGGCCATATGAGTGTTTGGTAATTTATTTGAGGAGAAAAATCCTCTCCAATTTAGATTTTATACTGGTTTGGGCCTTTGGGTCATTACGGATTCCGTTTAGGTTTTAAAAAATATATTTATTTAGATTATTTCTAAAAAAATTTAGTTTCAATTTTTTTAATTTAATTTATGAAAATTAAATTTTTTATTTTTACTAAATTTTTTTAATATTTTAAATAATTTTTTTTATTTTTTAAATATACTTAATCATGATGTACTTAAAAAAATAAAATAATATTAAAAAGAATAATGACTTGGACCGCCTTTTTTTTCCACTCCCTTGAACCCCTCTTCACTTGATTAGCTACTTTTTCTTTCTTTTCTTTTTTTTATTCCTTCTCCTCCAATCACCACCCGCCACGTGTCTGTGGGGGGGGTTGGTGGGGGTGCACCAAGGATCCTCTAGATTGTTTTTTTCCTAAAGTTTTCTAGAGTGGTGTATTGTGTGGTTGAGATTTAATGCTGACAAATTGATGTGACTTGTCATTAAATCTCAACCACACAATGCACCACTCTAGGAAACTTAAGGAAAAAAAAACTCTAGAGGATCCTTGCTCGGTGGGGGTGGTGATTGGAGGGGGTCTCAATCATCACCCTATTAAAAATATCAAAAAATACATAAGAATATGAAAATGTACTGAATTATATATATACATATATATTGTATATTTAGTATTTAGTGAATTTTTTTTTTATAAAAAAATTACAAATATTATATTTTTAATTGTATTTTATATTAAGTGTATGTAAAAAGTAAAAAATGTGCTTAAAATATTTTAAAAAATCACAAAAAATAAAAAACTCACTTGTAAAAAATTAAATTCAAAAAATTAAACTCAATTTATTTGTTTTAAATTGACTAATTTGAAAAAAAAAATTATAACATAAATAAATTATCAAATATTTTACGAGTAATGTTAGAGATTTCAAAAATTCTATCAAAAATTTTACTAAATGTCTCACATGGGTGTGAGACCCACACGGGATCCACATTGTGTGGGTCTCACACCCATGTAAGACATTTGGTAAAAATTTTTAAAATTTCTAACACTAGTGATATTTTACACAATGTGAGATAAGGCACATGGGATCCACACTCACATGGAACCACATTAGCCTTATATAATTCATTGGGGATATGATATTTAACATTTCTATTTGAGTATTTAATAAAATATTTAATAATTCATTTAGGTCAAATATCTCAAATTAATTGTCAAATATTCGTTTAGTTGTTGGACCCACATTACATAGGGTGAGACCCATACCATATAAGTCCCACGCTATGTTAGTATTTGATAATTCATTTAGGGTCATTAATATTTTTATATTTTTCCTCTCTAAATGTTACATATATTATCAAATATTCTATTAAACACTTATATAGTATGAGACTTACATATATTTCATCCACACTCATACGAGTATTAAATAGAATATTTGATAATTCATTTGAAATCCTAATATTGTTAAAACAACAACAACAACAACAACAATAATAATAATAATAATAATAATAATAATAATAATAATAATAATAATAAATGCATTTTTTATATATAAATGTCACTTGTTTGGATAAATAATTAAATAAAAAATTGAGAAAAGCATTTTGGGGGCAATGATCAATAAATCCTAAAAGATGGACATGTGGACTAATTTAGTCTCATATTTATTTTATAAACACGCAGAACTCCTATTTTAAATATTTTCAAAAATGGTGAAATTGAGAGAGAAAACTAACTAAATATTAATTTGTTATAATATTTAGGAGTACAATTTGGGCGGATTCTAACAGGTTGAGAGATTATTCAAGCTCAATCCAAGTTGTGCTGAGAACTACTCAAACTTGTCCAAGCCTAACTCGAGTTAGACTCGAATTTTACATAAATTTTATTTTATTTTTCTTTTTTAGTGCAGTTAAGTTAATTAATTTGTTGAATTAGACTGTATTTATAATTTTTTTTACAAAATCATTAATAATATTAAAATAAATAATTTATATAATGTAAAAGAGATGCTGTGAAGATGATCTTTACAATTTATAAGAAAGAAAAAATAAATAAAATTTTATATTGTATTACTTGTGTATATAATATATTCGATAAGATCTAACTATCTAAATTATTTAAATATCATCCAATGATAAATAATTTATATGTATATTTAATATTTTTATATAGTTATATATTTAATTCGGGTTTCGAGTTAGGACTGAGCAAGTAATCCATAAAATTCGTAATCCAATCCAATCCAGTCCAGTCCAATCTAGTAGGTTTAGGTTGATTTTTTAAACCCGTGGTTTGGTTCTGTAAACACCCCATTTTTGACCGCCCTTAAGACTTAGGCACTACTGATGGTTTACTTGGTGGTGAAAGTTGTGCAGTGCAAAGGTTCGATTTCTTTGGCAAGGAGAGAGTCAAATCCCAACCTTACACCCCATTTTGAATGGTTTTTAGACTTTAAAACCCTCTCTTTCAAAATATTTTTAAAAAATGATTCTACGATGTTCCGACGCTCGTATTTTGTTAAATGTTACGCTTTTCGATAAACCGAGTAAGGACAAATTGGAAATGAATGAAAGAGAAATGAAATCTTTGAAAAATCTTTCAAAACACCTTGTTTAGGGGTTCGGAGTTGAAGAAAAGAGGAAATGAGAGAAGAAAACTAGTTTGGGAGAAGTTAGCATTAATTCGGGAAGGATCGAAACTGAGCGGCTTCGCCAAAACAGGCATAACTTTTTTCACAGTTAGATTTTTGATACAAGGCTGCCACCATTGGAAATATTACTTCTGGGGCTTCAATTTTGACACAAGAATAACCTGAAAAGGAGCCCAGATGAAGGAGTTATAGCCATTTGAAGTTGGACCTGAAAAGCAGAATTTTCCTGCCGACCAGAAGAACAGGCTGGCCGACCAGAAAAGTGGTTTGCAGGTCCCAAACTCAGATTTTTCGAAAATCTTTTCCCTCCAGCTGTTGTGCATTGCTCCAGATATTTCCAAACTCAAATATTTTGAACCAACTCTTGTATATTGCTACATATGAGGCTTTTCACTCATTTTGCAAGGCAAAGAAAGATTGAAGCAATTTTGGGAGCCTCTCTCTCTAAAAAAGTTCTCTCTATCTAGAAATTCCAGAGCTAAAATTCAACTTTTCTTTCTAGTTGGCTCTCTGTCACGACCCAAACCCGCCCTTATGGGTTTACCATCGCAACCGGCCAGTAATCCATGATTACCGAAGGTCTGCTTAACAGTAATGACAGTAATACAAAGTAAAGGGGCTGGCGGAAGCCAAACAGTAAATAAAAGATGTCCAATGAGCTACGAAGACCTGAATGCAAAAAGACTTTTATAAACAAGCCACATTCATAACCAAAACATATATACATACGTCATAAACACAAACATCCATGTTAGGGACCAAATCCTTAACTATAACTGTGTAGTCTAGTCTTAAACACTTATTACAAATCAGAGACAAAAAGGTGAAACTGAGACACCCCAAAACAGTCGTGGCTTGAACGGACTCGGAACCTCGAGGTGAGGCATGGTGGTTGGCTTGACAAAACAAGAGCTTAACTTGACGCTCCTAGCATCGGTCCGGTTCCTGGGCACCTACATATAAATATAAACAGTGAGTTAAAGCCCAGTGAATAACATATGCGTAAAGGGGTTAAGAATGAATGTCCTTTCATTAATTAAAACAGTCATTTGCATCAGTAAATCAATTATTCGATCCGTGGCTCATATTTCATGCCATATCAATCATTTAAAATTCATAACAGTCATACGTGGTACGTCCAACAGCGAAACAGTACAGTAGATCTTAATAGACCGAACAGTCAGTTGATGGCCATCATAATAGTAAACAGTAGTAGTTCCAAACATGGGAACTGATAGAGATCTCTATAACAGTAGCAGTAACAGTACAGTAATAGTAAGTTGCTATGGATGCCATAAATATAGTTTACAAATAGGACAAACATTCATTCAGTAAGTAATATCATTCCAGAAAGCGGTACAGTCAATCGTTCAGAAGTAGTTGTAATTGAACATATCTTTACAATATTGTTACTCGCAGAGTACTGGGCTAAAGATAGGCTAGTTAGTGTCCTCGGGTGCCAACCCTACACAATTGCAGAACGACCACACACTAAGTTACACATTTGGGATTAATAACTTAGCCCCATAACTCGACTCGGTGTGGTTCTATAACATTATCCTCATTAAGATGCCTTAAACTTGGCCTAAGAATACCTAGGATGGAATGAGGAAACAAAAATGCACTTTAAAACACTTTTCAAAATTTGCTAAAAACAGGAGTCTCGCTCAAGTGTGGTTTTCTACGCTCAAGCGAGCTTACCAAAACAGAGGGGTCGCTCGAGCGTGGACTTCCTCGTTCGAGCGGTCTGTAAAAATGCAAAAAGTACTAGACGTTAAAAATCCCCGCTCGATGCTCGCTCAAGCATGAGACATAGCTCTTCACTCGAGCGTAGGTCTCGTCGCTCGAGCGTGCGTCTGCGTGCACCAAAAACCTAAGAGCTTGCAATCTACGCTTGAGCAGAACTCTGAACAAAAGATGGTCGCTCGAGTGTGGAAGCCAAAATCTGGAATTTCCAAATTTGCCTCCAAAGCTCAAACCAAGCATTACACTCACCAAAACTCGACCTTTTGGGCTCATTTTCTGGAAAACACTTGGAAACTCTTACCACAACATGTTTTGAAGATCAAGTTTGTAAAATCAAGCCCAAAGGTGAGACAATTGAACACAATTTCAAAGAAACTTTCATGAACTATATAAGAACATAACATGCATGAGCTCCTATGGATTCCAATGCTCCAAAACATAACCAAATGCATGTTTGAACTCTAAAACATGGTGAATCCATGGACTACAACCAAAATATGGACATGCATGTGGAAATTCATGAAAAACAACCTCAAAATTCAAGAATATGTACATGCATGCATGAATTAATTCTTGATTCAACTCTTTAAATTAATTCTTGACTATAAACTCCAAATTTCCATGAACCACGCATGAAACAACTTAAATTCAAAATTGAAAGGGTGAATCTCCTACCTTAGGTCTTGAATTCCAAGTATAGAAGCCTAATTATGCAATTCTCCTTCAATTCCTTCTAAATCTCCAAGCAACTCTCAAATGAAATCAAGTTTCTCCTATCTCCCTCTCTCACGGTTTTTGGCAAGAAAATGGATGAAAATGGTGTATGAATTAACCCCAAACAATGTTTAAGAAAGTGGCCCACTCAAATGGCAATCATGTAATAAATTCAAACTATTGTAATTTAACATCATTTAATCTAATTTAATCATTCCAAATCAAATTTTAAGTAAACCTACCATAAAATCACATAAATCCTAATTAGCATAAAATACTAATCAATTTCTGATTCGGTCGCCGATAAGACCTTCAATTTGCAGTTCGAAATTAAAACATGAGCAGACCATTTAATGACAAACAGATAGAAATGCAACTACTGCAACACACTCATACAAACAGATCAGGATTTCATTCTAATTAGTTACTTATCATACTCAATCACTGTTTAACACTAATCAGAGGTAAGGGTTGTCACAGTCTCCCTCTTGGCCTTGTGTGCATACAAGGGATATACTTGGAGATATATCTCTCATTTGCCTAAACATCCTTGATCAAACTTGTTCACCATTGGGCTAAGATTCTTTGGAGCCTTCTTTGAGTCCTAGAAGTTGGTTTTAGCTCAAAATTTTGGCTATTTTGCAGCTATGCTTCAAGGGTAAGCATCTCCCTCTTTTAAGCTCATTTTTGTACATTATCTTGGCCAACTTTGCATGCTTGTTTTGCCACCCTTTCAAACTGTTTTTGGCTTGGTTTTGAACTGAAAAAAACTCTGTTTTTCAGTCCTCAAAGTGGTGGTTTAAGCCTTGTTTGGCTAGGGGGTGTTCCCTCCTTTTTGTTCCTTGGCTTGTGAGGCCTTTTGTGCATCTTTCATCACCTTTCAAACCATCTTTGTTTGACCTTTTAACCACTAAAATCTAGTGGATTTTCAGTGGTGAAAATGTGGTTTTGAGGCCCCAAATAGGAGGGGGAAGAGCATGTATTTCTCCTTCTTTTAAGCTTAGTTCAAGCACTTTTTGGTGACTTTTAGGACCTGCCATAACTCTGTTTTAGCTTGGTTTGGTCACCCCTTGCATGCTTAATACACTTGTAGTGTAAATTTTGCAAACTAGCCTTGTATGCCTTATGAGGTAGCATGTCTTTCTAGCATGTTTTGGGTCCATCTCAGTAGGTTTTTGGTGTTGTTTTGACATGCCTTAGATCTATTTTGGCTTGGTTTGATAGCCCATTGCATGCTCCATGCACTTGTAGTGCAATTCCATGAACTGGCCTAATGTGTACCATGCTTTAGACCATCATTCTAGCATGATTTTGGCTTAACTCTAAGAAGCTTTTGTCCATGTTTTAGCATGCTCTAACTCTGATTTGTGTTGTTTTGGTCATGCATGCCATGCTTTGTATAGCTATAATGCATTCTAGCTTGTTAGCTTTGTGTATCAAGTCCACTAGCATGCATTACTTGGCCTATTTACATGATTTGACATAATTTTTTATGTGATTTCAGTTCATGTTTCATGGTCATACACTCGCATTTGTCACTCTTTCAATGCATTGGAGGGTTTGCCCTTTATGCCTTAAACATGAGTCATTGCGTATGCCTTCATGCCTAAGCTTGCGAGCTATCATTTCAATGTGTTTTTGGGGTTATTTTGCCATGATATAACTCTGATTTTTGTTAGCGAAGCCATCTCATGCTTGGTCTTGATAGGTGTAGTGCAATCCACCTTATTTACCTTGTATGCATCATGCCTTATGCCCTTCATGCTAGCTTATTTTGGCTTCCTTCTATACATGTTTTAGTATCATTTTGACATGTTCTAGAACTGTTTTAGGTTTCCTTGACCATATTCTTCATGTTTTGCATAGTTATAGTACAAATGCCTATGCTAGCTTCAAGCTTTGGGTACCATAGGATGCTTCATTTGTGTTGTGTACATGATTTAGCATCATTTACCATGACATTTTAGAGCATATAGGACTGCCATGTTCCCACTTCATTCACTCTTTAAGTGCCTTTGAGTGTTATGCATTGTTGCCTTGTTTGTGGCCTAGCATGTATGCCATCTTGCCTAGGTCCTTGAGCCCTCATCTCAGCATGTTTTGGTCTTTGTTTAGACCTATTTGAGCTCTGTCCATGATTGGTTCAATCATTTGTGCCATGTATTGCATGCCCCTTGTGTAGTCCCTTTAATGGCTTTGTGCCTTAGGCCTTCTTGCATGCTTTATTTGTATTATTTGAATGATTTGGCATCATTTCACACTTGATTTCAGAGCCTTTAGTGTTGTCACACTTCCATGTTTATCACTTCTCCATCATGCTTGAGAGTTGTGTTCTTAGGCCTAGTTGATAGGCCATTGCATTGAGCATGCTTGTCTTGATCTTCATCCCTTAGTTTTATCATTATGGCCACTGATTTGGGCATGGCTAAGGTCTATCCATATTCAGTGTAAGTCCACTTAGCATGTTGTTATTTGCATGTTGCTTGCATGCTCATCTTACATTGCATTGAGTATGCTTTGTTGTTGTTTGCATTATGTATGCCATGTAGTTGCATTGTGTTTTGCATGCCTTGCATTGCATGTTTACATGCTTAAGTTGCATTACATGTTTGCATGCTTTAGTTGCATTGCATTTGTTTGGATTAGGCGTTAGTCCAAACACGAGGAATGAGGAACATTTCATACTTGAAGTGATGAAACGTGCCTCAATTCTCAGTCGCCGACCCTCTTGATCATACATGATAGAGGTCAAGGCTTTATGTGTTTATGTGTGCATTCATTTTACATTGAATTGTGCAATTTGGCTTCTCGGCCATCATGCATCGAAATGCGTGATTAGTGGCCTAAGGGTCGAGAACCACACTCCCTTGAGCTTATGAAATGATAGGGGGGTTGTGCACACATACCTTGCAAATACATTGCCATGCCATTTCTTGCTCTCTGTTACAGCAAACTGGAGAAGTGCAGCAACAAGTGGTTGATCGACCAGAAAAACTAGCTGGCCGACCACTTTTTCTGGTCTGCAACAAAGAAAAGTGGTCGGCAGGTGGTCTCCCCTATCCCTTGGTGGTCGGCCATGTTCCTACAGGTTCCCATGGTGGAGTTGAAGCTTTGTGGAGCTTTGTGCAAGGTTCTGAGAACAGTTGCAAACAGAGGCAAATCGGGGCATCGCGACGGATTTTCGAACGAGGCGACTGGGCATGCATGCACTCCTCTTCCTGAGGACCTCTCTTAACTGCTTTCCTTAGCTAGTTTATGCTTTGGTTCTGTACCTAATTAGTTAAATGCATTTAGCTATTCAATTTGGATTGTAATAACTAGTTAGTTAACTTGTTAGTTAATTAGCTTCGTTTTGTACTTAATTAATTAGCTTGTTAGTTAATTAGTTTTGTGATGTAATAATTAGTTTAATTAGCTTAGATTAGCTGGTTAGCTTTTTATTCGGACCCTCCGTCGAGAGGGCCAACTGTTGTAATAAGCATACGTGTGTGTGATGCATGTCTTCCAACCTCCATTTCTTTCTCCCTTTTACTTAACCGCTTACGATGGTTAGTTTTAGGGCACATTTCGATTAGCATACCTTATGCCTTGCATGCATGCATCCATTCATCTGTTTTGCATGCACCGGACTCGGCGCATCATACTAACTGCATTGTATTTCAATTCCGATTTGAATACATGTTATCAAGTGCTATTTTCACATGCCATCTTAGAATAGCTGAGCCTATCTGAGTTACATTTTTGCATGTGTTGCATTAGGCATTCTTGACATAGCTAGGATCATGCATTGATTACTAACTAGCTTCTTTTTTGGCTCGGAGCACACTATGAGTGTTTATGCTTTAGCACCTTACATGTGTGTAAGTGTTGCCATGTTAGCATGCTTGCCATGAGGCTAACTGCTTATTTGATTAACTGCCTGAATGCCTGTGGGTGAAGGTTGGATTGTTTGAGTTGGAACAATTCATTGAAATCCGCGACTTAGCCTACTTGCGAGTAGCAAACTTTAAACCGTTTTCAAACAAACGAACATGCAATGTTTTGTTCCAACTTAGGCAATCTAGTCTATACTTGTATGCTGTGCACATCACATAGTAATTCTAGGTTAATAACCGGAGTAAGAACACGTGTTTTCAAAAACAACATATCATGTTAGTAAAGGCCGATCTTTTGATCGGGCGAGCGGGGGTGCTCATTGCATGACCTTCCCCTCTCGTACCCAAGTTCTCGAGCCAAGGCAACTTTGGTGATGACGGACACGTGGCCTTAGGCACGAGTCATGGTTTCCTAAATTTCCCAAAAACAAAACATTTAGGTGGCGACTCTGTATCTGGCAAAGCAGTCCATGTTTGACACTTCTTTATTAAAATCAGTTTCCAAAATGATTTGTCAGATTTGGACTCTTTGGTGATTTATAAGTCTTGCATTGCACTTTGCGAGATTAGATTCAGAATTGTGACATTGAGTCCGAACTGTAGTAGCCTAAGAACTAAACGAATTTGAGCCCTCGCAGGCGCGGAGCCGCAGGAGTTCTCCGGGGCGGTCTACAAGTTCCGGATTGAAAAATTAAAAATATGTAGTCCATGGATCAGTTCTAGATTGAACCCCAGATTTCGGATTGGAACTGATTCGAACAGTATACAAATAGCCTATATTTATATTATACACCCTCCTGCATAGTATCTTCTCTTATTCCATATAAAACCTAAACCCGCATCCTATCTTCTTTTATTGATTTTGTTTGTTGGTTTTTAGTTTTAATTTATAATGGTCTAAATACATATAGTGGAATCAATTTTCTTTTGGTGGTTTAAATTCTAGAACAATATGTCACTATTGTGAAAGGACATGTTGTTATTGTGAAACTAATATGATGCTATGTTTATGTTTTTATAAAATTAAAATTCTATATTTTTTTTGTTATTTAATTATGTGAATCCATAGTCTTAAACCGATCCAATCTATATTTAAATGGATTAGTTCGGATTGGTTTCAATTTTTCAAGAACCGTAGATAACATATTGGTTCTACTTTTACTCCAATCCGAACTAATCTGGACCATGCTCACCTCTATTTCGAATTGTTCGGATTGTTCAATGTCTCTGCCCAAACTTATCCAAATTTAATTTGGGTTTTTGAATTTTTGTCCAAGTTTGTACTGAATTCAAAAATATTTTGTCTAAATCCTAAAAAATTTCCGATTAGGTTTGGGTTACTCAGGTTGAACCCATCCAAGTTACCTCTCTAATAATATCATAATTATCAGTTTAGATATAAAACAAATAAAAAGGCTAACATTTATAAAAGACCAATATAATAATATAACATGATATCATTTATATATATAGTTTAACTAAACCTTTTTTCTTCTATTTTCTCTCATATTTATCTAAACAAGAGAGAGAAATCACATTATTTTCTCTTCTTGTCTTCTCTCTTAACTTACATAATTATTTCTCTTGGTTTCTTTTGTCTCTTAAGTTACCAAATTTCCCACATGACTGACTGTTTTATAGCGATCCTAGTTTTCCCCATTCATGTATCGTATTCCGGACTTGGGTTCCATGGTTGAGTATTGTTGTATATGTCTCTTTTTCGTTCTTTAATTCCTTGTATTCGGGTTTTGGGATGTGTTAGGTGAATTTGGAACAGGTTGGTTGTGAGTTAGAATAAATGGTTGTTGCCCAGAATTTGCTTATTCGCTCGAGCGAGGCTTTTTGCGCTCAAGCGAGCTTTGAGTATTTGCTTCTTCGCTCGAGTGAGGGTTTGTGCGCTTGAGCGAGTGTTGTGGGTCTTTAGGTTTCTTTTTTAGACGCAGCTTCTGCTCGAACGAGCTTTCCTTTGTTCGAGCGAGCTTGGTCTGGTATGTCTCTTCGCTCGAGCGAGAATTCTTTTGGACCTGAAGGTTGGTATTCTTCGCTCGAGCGAGCTTTCTTGAGCTCGAGCAAGCGAGCCCTATGTTTTGAGTTCCTTCGTTCGAGTGAGCACTCTTGCGCTCAAGCGTGCTTCTGGGTTACAGACTTGAAGCTTTGCATTGTTCGCTCGAGCGACGCTTATTGCGCTCGAGCCAGGTTATTTTGTGCCTGGTCGCTTGAGCGACCACTTCTTCGCTTGAGCGAGCCTCGGTTATATCAGTTGACAGCAGCGTGATGTTCATCACTTTTCATCATCTCTTACACTTCGAAACCCTAATTTCAGCACTCTCTCTCTCTAAACTCTCTCTCTCTCTAGAGATACACCTGGTTCTTGAGTGTCTCTACTCTAGTCCCTTTGCAAAAAAAGTAGAGCGTTGCGTGGGCTTCGTTTTGATCCGAAAAAGTTGGGATTTGGAGCATCTTCAAGTTTCTCTTCCTTCTCCTTTGAGCTCCTAATTTCGCAGTAAGGATAAACTACTCTTAGTTATGAGTTTTAACATAAATTTTAGTCATTTTTGTATAAATGGTGGGTTATGGAAAGTTTGGGGAAAAGTTGGTGTTTTGAGTTTGAATCTATGTTAGAGGGGTTTTCTAATTGGGACTCCTTGGTGTGTGTGGGCTCTTGAAAGTGGGTAATTTGTATAAAATAGATGGAATTTGGCCTTGGGGTCAATGTTTGAGAATTGGGGGAAAAAGCCCTAAATGAATTTAAATAATTAATTAGTATAATTAATTTGGTGAGTTGTGGAAATATGAAATTGAGTTGAGCATTATGAAATTGGCCTCGTTTGGGAACAGGCTAATTTAGTAACTTTTTGGCTATTTGGCTAAAAAGGTAGGTAAAAAAAACTTGTATGTTTGGGATGACTTTTTGGCTAATTATGAAAAGATGTGCAAAAAGTAGAGAGAAAACAGAATCTTTGACTTTTTGGTATGAGTTGTTGGCTTTTTGGCTAATTTAGTAACTTTTTGGCTAATTGGCTAAAATAGCCTCTTGCCAAACGAGGCCTGAGAAAAATATGAGTTGAATGGTGTAGTTGGATTGATTAATCACTCACCTATGAAAAAGTTGATAATTTATCTGTTTGGTACGTTTATTATCTGTTTAGAAATAACTGCTTTGGGCTATTGGTGGAGGATAGTCTTAATTGTTGTAGACACTGCATGTTGATTAGGGAAAATTGAAACTAATCAATCGAATTATGTCATTGAATGTGAACGGTGGAATTAACACATTGAATATGTGAATTTGTTGGGTCATTACATATGACTTTGTGTTTAAATATATTGTATATGTGTATTGTGTGGGAGGAGATAGGGGATGGCTCCATTGCTTGGGAGGAGATAGGGGATGGACTCCATGGATAATTAAGTTGGCTGGAGTGTCCAGGTTGCAAGTCTGAAATCTTTTATATATGGGTGCCGGTTCCCTCGGATGTAGTTCCGTAAAATGGCAAGAATATTGAAGTGTTGAATGATGTTTATTATTGAAGTGTTGACGTTTGAGTTGTAGTCTCATTCCACACTGTTTGGATGTTGTTGAACTATGGCATTGAATTGATTGGATAGGTAATGGAGGTGGATTGAAATATAAGTGTCAATAGTGGTTGATCATGGAAAGAATATGAGATGGGTTAGAATTGTTGATCATTTATTAAATGCTAATCTTTAGTTACTTCTCATATTATGTTTAGCATATCTCTACTAGGCTTTGGCTCATCCTATGTGGGACATCATTTTCAGGTACAGGTGATATGCCGCCTCCAAGGTCTTAGCTTGGAAGGCTCGGGAGTTGAAGACTCTTTTTGGTTGTTCTTATTTTGATGTTATATGTAATTTCAAGCCAAGGTCTTAATCTGTAAAGAGTTAGAACTCTCTTTTGTTGTAACCAAGTATTGACTTGGAAAGTTGTAAGCCCGTAGGACATTTACTTTCGTTGTCAACATGTAACACTTTATGGTAAAGGATACTCTGATGTATGAAAGTATATTGTTTCTTATATAATTATGGGTATCATGAATGAATGATTTGGGGTTTTATTTTGAGGGCGTTACAATTTAATGAGAAATTATTCAATAAACCCGGAATACCACGTGGCTATATTCTAAGTCAATCATCAATTACTTAGCTCCATGTTATTCCCCACATCCCCAACATAAATCGTGAGCCCCTATCCCTCTCTACTAATCAAAACCTTATGGAATACAACGTGTCCATATTCTGAAAATACTGAATAATCACCCCTGTTTAATGCTCAATACTTTTTTTTTTTAATTTTTTTAAATCTCTACTAAAAGTATGTATGGAAAAAGAGTGATTCTACCCACACCACTATTTTACCTCTTTACACCTTTCATAGGAGCTTTTTTTTTTTCTTCCAATTTTATCCATGTGTGAAATTATTTTTAAGGACAAAATACTAAAATTAAATATATTTTATTATCTCCTTATACCCCTTGGTCTTTAATCCCTATTATTTTTCATTTTTCAAATTTTATTTTCTCTTACACATCTCTTTTTTTTTTTAAAAAAAAAAAAGAGAATCATAGTGTTTTGATCATCAAAGAAAGTAATGGATGAAGAAATGGCGGTGAAGAACTATCAAAAAAGTGAAATGGTGAGTTTTTTTTATTTATTTGGTAGGTTTTTGTTTCGTTTTTTAGACTGTTCTTCAACTTTTATTCGGTGTTTCGAAATCGAACAAACTAACATAGTCCGGCATCACATTGCTAAACAAAAAAATAAGCCTAGCAACCAACTGTCGAATAAAAGATACATTTCCGGTAACGTAAGGTCGAATTTTTTAAAATTGTTCAGCTACTCATTACTATGTATTTTCAATTTCAGTTTTTTATATTTTTTTGCTTCTAAGGATTATACTTATATTCATTGTAACAACGCAAGTACTGCATTATTAGTGGACCACAGTCATGAATTCATCATAAACAAGATTTGTTAAGTGTTTTTATGAATACAATTTTTTCTTATTTTTAATTTATATTGAGTTTTATTAATAATTTGATGTATGAATGTATTAATTATGTTTATATTTTTAGTAGTCGTTAAGGATTAATTAAATGGGCTTCTGACGTTGGGAAAAAGATTGGATTTATCATTGTTATAAAGACATCAGATACAGGAGGTAATGGCGGAAAATCAAGACTTACACTTGCTTGTGAAAAAAAGTTGTTACTATAGAGACAATAGAAAGATCAATGGGGAACGATTGAAGTTGACAGGTTCTAAAAAGTGTGGATGTCCATTTCTATAAAGAGAGAAAAAATTACCTATAAATGATGAGTGGATATTGCATGTTTTATGCGAAGTGTACAACTATCTGCTTGTTGAACATCTTGAAGGGCACTCATTTGCACACATTTGCTAGCAGATTATCTAAGGAAGAAACATCCTTATTAGTTGATATGTCAAAGAGTATGGTGCGACCAAAAGAGATATTGGTTACATTGAAACGAAGAGATATTGGTTAAATAAAATCGTATCTTTTACTTCGAACAATTTCCAGAGAAGTTTTGACCATATATTCGCCACATAAAAGATGTACAAGCAGATGGCAATTGTGGTTTCAAAGCAATAGCAGGATTGATTGATTTAGGTGAAGATGATTGGTAACAAGTTAGGCGAAACTTGTTGATTGAGCTACATTCGAATGTAGTGCACCACATGCAACTATTTATATTATGATTATTTTTTATAACAAAAATAAGAAAATATATGTGAAAACCCGCATTTAATTATTCTTAAAAGAAAATAAATAAATTAATTAATTTTATCTAGTGTCTATCCGAAATGTATATTAGTGTAAAAGTTAGTTTTAAATTAACTCAATTCAATCACTAACAAAGACATTATTAAGAATAATAATTTTGTGGGTGTTCAATATTTATTGTTTATAAATTATTTTAATTAGGATTCAACATGATAATTATTCTTACTAAATACCTTAGTTAAAAATCTTAGTGTATCAATTTTAAGCAACCCACACAAATACACAATTATATATATATATATATATATAATTTGCAAATTTCGGTGGCAACTTTGCCACATGCTTGTTTTCATGTTAATATAGGAAAGAAGAGCTCATTATGCTCTTGGAATTAAGGGAAAGTGACTACTTAGAATGAAGCAAGAGAGAGAGAGAGAGAGCCTCAACAATGCCTTGTGTATATATATACATGCATGCTTACATTTAGAGAAGGAGGGAAGAAAAGAAAATCGGCGAGGTGGAGTAAGATAATAAGAGGAGGAGGTTAAGAAGGTTGCATATTTTCCTACCATTTCACTATTCTATTTCAATCCTACAACTAAGTAAGAAAACCCTCTCAACCCTCTCATTTTTTTAAATGTTGAAATTTTTAGATTATATTTATATGATAAAATGACTAAACTTGTAAATAGAATTTTATTTATAGTTGTATGTAAATTTATGAATTGTATATCAAATATTTGAAGATATTGGTAGTCTTAAAATCATGATAATATTGTGGAATTTGGACTTGCATGTGTAGTATATGCCATTAAAAAGATTATTGAAGATTTTATTTGGCCCTTAAATCTGTCAGAAAATTTGTACGAATTTTTAGACAATTTTATACTCAAAATTTGAAGATTATTTCTTCTACAAAGTTGTTGACAATGATGTCTAGTTCATCCAAAAAAACCTTTCAACAATTATTTAGTTTTGTACGAATTTATAAAAAATTTTAGTTAAATCTGGAGCTGCAAGACAGATTTACTATTTGAAAATTCATAAAAAATTCTATATTAAACCAAATCTGTAATTTCTAAACAAAAAATGAAATTCGAGAAGTCTAGTTTCATAATAAAATTTTAGATTATGGAATTGATTTATAAATTTAAGTATGGAATTGATCTAAGAAAATGTGATAAATCTATGTCATAAATTTTCTTGAAATTTTTCAGAATTATTTATAATTTATTTTTGGAAAATGTTTTCTGAAAGATTATCATAACAAATTTATTGAGTATTCTGTAGATTTATATGAATTTTAGAGTTGTATAAGTAATTTATTTATAATTTTAATTGCGAGATATGCATTCTGAAAAATTTTGACAGGTTAAGGAGGAATACAAAATTATCTCTTCAATTGTTTATTTGGACCAAAATTTGATATTGTGCTAGTCTAATCTTGTAGATTAAAAATCCATGCATGTGTGTGATTATGATTTATTTCTTCTTTTTGGTATCTACATTAATATTTCATACCATTGTTTAAATAAATTATTTATTTAAATTTTGTACATTTGTTTATTATTGTGTGACGTGTGTAATATTTTATGTTGGGAATTTTAATGAGTTGGTACAACATTATTGGTAATTAAATTTTGAATTTTTGTGAATAATTCAACAAGTAAAGAAACACGAAATTGAACCGATGCATTAAAGTTTTAAAGTGATGGGGTAAGCCCGGTTTAGAATTTTGCGCAAGTGAGTTGCGAACCGTAACATGGCACGGGAAGGTATTTCGGCTCTTATCGGTGTAGGCGATATAAGGTTAGTGGTGCGGGTGTCACAACATAGACCATTTCCTTGGGGCAGACCATGATGTCACGACTCGAGTACGTAACTCTGGTGCGTGGGCATCATTGGTAGTTACAGTAAGTAACATTTGAATATTTGACCAAAGGGGAGTCAGAATTGCCCGTGGCCATTACTTAGCGGTTGAGTGGAAATAGTGCTCCGTAGAGAGTTACTTAAATTTATCTGATAAACTAAATCTATGAGAATTTTAAAAAGAAAGGTAGGCATATTCCTTATGATGAAATACTGCTTCCGTTTGTTTTTTTTTATTAATTTATTATTATCTATTGTTATTATTTCAATTGATAACATTCATGCTATGCTTACTAAATGCTACTTGTTATTCTGTTACTATACATTATTCATTAATTGTGGGTATTATTACTGGGGTGGGTATTTTCGAGTTGTAGTATCTTATTGAGCTCGTTGCTCATTGGCATTCCCTTTGCCCTAACGTTTTATGCCAGGTACCGAAGAAACCGAAGGGAACACCGAGGCCTTGCAAGGTGACATTCAACCTTGGTTAACTTGAAGAGTGCCAAGTTCCATGAACTATTTTCTAAAATTTCTAGTTTTTCTCTAGTTTTCTTTTTATATTTGTGTTATTTCTTTTATGTACTAAGATTAAGTTGTAATGTAAGAACTTTAAATTCTGGGTTGTTAATTAATGGATGTTAGTAATATTGGTGGCAATATTGATTTTAAGTTCTAAATCTTATTATGATGTCCTTAAATTTTGGGGCATTACAATATATGTATATTTTTGACATATTTATTTATTTTTTGTAAAAAAATTATATATTTATATTAAAAAATTCTTACACAAATAATTAAGTATATTTATGTATGAAAAAATTATATAATATTGGGTCGATCTAAAATATAGAGCTTGTTCTAGTTCTAACTTGGGCTCGATTTAAAAATTGATCAGTTAATTAGTGAAACAGTTAATAACAATCAATTAAAACTTATGTTTAATAATTTGTTAAGTTATGATGGGTATGAGCTAATACTAGATCAAATACTAAAAGTAGTGTAGGAATTGGATTTAGTTGATTTTTATGCTATACATCAATCCAATTTTTCGATAGTTGTTTTGGTTCATTCATACCCAACCATCACATTGCTAACTTATTTATTTTTTAAAATGGTAAAAATATTGTAAAATTTTTTATAACAAAAAATATATATATATATGAATATATATTTGGCATATTTATTAATATTCTAAAACTTCAATTAAGAAATTATATATTTATTCTTAAAATATTTCTAATATTAAATTATATTTACATCTAAAATAATTATTTAAAATCAGATAAAGCTAGTTCATAGATTTTATTTTTAGTATAGAACTTGATCAAATAAGTGAAGTCTCAAAACAAATCATAATTTTCAATTTAAATTTTATTAAATTTTTATTTAATACAAATTTTCAAGTAAATTGTTTTAATATTTTAAAGATAATTAATTATTTGTGAAACGAAGTTACCATTATAAAAAAAAAATACTAAAAAAATTGTCTTTTAGTAGTGTAAAAATCCATCAACTAAAGAAATAAATTGATGTAATATATATATATATATATATATCTATAAAATTTTTGAAAACAAAATCAATGAATGTGGCTAATAGGAAGGGTGTTTATAATCATACACACTTAATTTCTTTTCACACCCATCACATGTATTAAAAAATTTATAATTTAGGCATAAATATTGGTACATATGAGTGTACAAAAAAATAAATAAATATGTAATTAAATCAAGATATTTTGAAGGTTGTTAATTTTTATTATGAATTTTAAAGATTTGTGAGCAGTTATATATATAAGGTATGAATAATATAGTAACATAGTAAGAAGCAAGTTTTAATAATTTTTTTAAAGGAAATAAAAATTAGGAGAGGATTAGGTTGGAAAGATTTAGAATGTATTTTTTTATCTTTCCTTTTGAAAAGTATAAATTATGGAATTATTAATATTTTGAAAACTATTACTTTAATGGATTAGCCAATACTACTTTTTAAATTTATTTTTTAATTTAATAAATCTACAAATTTATTATGAAATTTTGAAACTCCCACACTGCTCCTCACCAAAACCCCTTTTTACTTATATAATATATAGATATAGATAGATATGTAAGGTTGGTTGGCTAGCAGTAGAACCAGCCCATGTTTTGGCTATAGCTATCTTGCTTGGCAGTTAACTTATTGTAATATTGACTAGTAAGTTATAGAAGTTGGTTTTATGGTTTATCAATTAAAATAAAATACCTAATACCCTACTACCCTCATCTCATCCCTTCTACACCTCCCCTGCTATTCCCCACTCCTCCACCACCACTCTCTCATTCATCTGCGGAAGTCCACTACCCCCACTCTCCCAAACACCATTGAACCCTTCATATCATCATCCAAACAATTTAAAAAAATAAAAATAAAATAAAAAAAATGGATTTGAGCCTTCCAATCCAACTAAACTGATAAATGTATCTTTCAGCATTTATCACACTTCCATTTCTTTCATACATGTGGTATCCTTGATCTCTTCCTCTACCCATCTTCTTCTTCTTCTTCTTCTTCTCTCTCTCTCTCTCATAGATCTGGCGCCTCTACAATGCTGCCAAAGTCCAACACTAACCTCTCTCTCTGCCAACTGCCATCACCGATAAACAACCACCTTTGTCGCATGTCTCTCTGTTATCGTCGTCTTCTATATCTCTTAAACTAAAAATCCCCTTTTTAAATTGTAACATTTGAATTAATTTTGTATTTGAAAAATTACTTTGACTAGACTTTTAGTTTACCTTAATTTCCTTTCACTAAAACATTGCAAATAAATTTTTTTTTTTGACACTCTTTTTATAAATTCAATTGTTGATTTTTTCTATCCAAAAATCCACACAAACTCTTGCAAAATGACTACATTAGCCACATATATATATGGTTTACATTACATGGTGAAAACGAGACGAACCAAACCCTTCTTCTCTCTCTTTCTCACTCCTTACTCACAAATTCGACCCCTCTACAATGTTGCTGGAGTTCGACACCAACCTCTCTCTTTGTTAATTGTCATCACCGATGAACAACCACCTCCGTCGCATGTCTCTCCGTTATTATCATCTTCTATCTCTTTCCATCATCGTCACTCTACCACCCCCTCTGATTCTCTGAGATCCTCTTATGTGATATTTTGTCCAGGTGCCGGCTCGAGCGAAAGAAGTTGTGCTCAAGTGGAGAATTGTAGCTCTTAGAATCTCGCGAGTTTACAGGTGGGTTGCTCGATCGCAGGAAGTTACGCTCGAGCGGAGAATGTTTGGCTTCTAGTTGTTTCACTGTAGCTCTGAAAAATTTCTGGGGCTTGTCATTTTATGCTTGAGCGAAGGATTTATCGCTCGAGCGAGCCTTCTGAGATTGTGTCTTACGCTTGGGCGTAGGAAGTTGCGCTCGTGTAGTCTGTGCGATATCATCAATTTAAAAATGACATTCTAGATAATTTCTTTACCTTTTTCTTTTCTATCTTCCCTCCTCTCTCATCATTTCCGAAAACCCTACACTCTCACTCTAGAAAACCTTTCATTTCGCTAAGATTTGGCCAAGATCGCCTATCAAAAAGTGAAGAAGATTTGAAGATATTACTTTTTTACTGATTAAAATTTGGATTTACGAAGGATTCTCCTAGAAGCTTTGCTATCTTGCTTGATCATCGAGGTAGGGTTACCTTTAGCCTTGTATTTCTTTGTTTTGAAGAAGTAGTTGTGGTATTGTTGTGGCTTAAGATGAAATATTGATGTTTGAGTTGAAATAAGCCCTTAATTTACATAAAGTAGACTTTTCCCTCTCTTTTAATTGAAATTTCTCAAACAATTTTTTATCAAATATGCATATTATGGTAATGGAAACATGTATAA
Organism: Camellia sinensis; assembly: GCF_055761805.1. NCBI lineage: Eukaryota > Viridiplantae > Streptophyta > Magnoliopsida > Ericales > Theaceae > Camellia > Camellia sinensis. The sequence goes on from NC_138964.1 coordinate 47,576,524, forward strand.
GTGTAGAGGTGGAGAAAGGCCCAAATGTAATAAAACCTTAATTTCAAATTTGGGTAGAGAATGGTATTTTAATTGAGGATTTCTTTAAAATATTAGGATGTTGTGAATAATGAGGAAATAAGATATGTGGATATTATTGTGGAGATGGAATTGTGATTTGAGTAGTGGTTTCCTTTGCATGTTATGTGATGTTGTATGTTTGACAATGTTGAGTGTTTGATGATTGAATGGAAATTTGATGAATTGTTCATTGAGCATAAGTTCGGGTAAGAGTTGTTTTGAGGTTGTGTGAGTTGTGTTGGTACCCGTGCAGAAGTTAAAGGTGCCCAATTGCCCTATCTAGGCTTATCGCTAGATGAATGTGGGAGAATGATTTTTGGGTGTCCACTGGTCTTGCCGTGTTGTAGTTGGCAAAAGTGGAAAAACATATGATTTTTGGGTGTCCACGTCCTGCCATATAATTGTCGGCAAATGTGAGGATGGTTTTTAAAGCAAAAGAAACTTGTGTTTTGACTGGGACTCTTACATGGGACTCATGGGTTATTTTCTTTTAATGTGATGATGAATGATGTGGGATGTGAATATGCTTATTCAATTATTATAGTGTTTACATGATTGACAATAATTTCATGTGTACAAAGACTCTTTATTGTGTTTTGTCTCAATGATGTCACATACTTATTCGAATAATTAAATACTTGGTTAAATATATTCCTACTGGACATGTAGCTCAACCCTATTTTTATCTTTCAAGAATTGATGATACACCACATCCTTGATGAGTTGGGGAAAATACAAGCAGTAGTTCAATTTGGGAAAGATTAGTTCGAGAATATTCTGTTGTTAATGTAGAATGCACTGTACCTAGACTTTTGAATTTGTTTTATTATTTTGTATGCCCTTGAGGCTTATTATTTTTGTAAGGCCATCTAGTTTATTGAACTGGAAAGTGAAACCAGGGTGTTTTGGGAATGTAAATGTTGAATTGTAATCTTTTAAATCCTAGTTTAATGAGAAGGATGACCCTTGAGATACATTATGGTATTTGTTTTGGTATGTTTCTATATGTATTTGCAGGGCATTACATCTCAGATCTATTCTTTCAGACGCTCTATTGTACCCACACCGACGATGTCAAGCATCAAAACCATAGCACCGATCAAGCTTCGCTGATACGCTGCTACTCCATCTTCCTTGCCAATCTGCCGATCTAAGTGAAGTATAGGACGAGCAGCATGAGGAATTGCGATGGGAAAAGCTTGAAGAAGCCCTTGAAGTCAAATCTTTTTACCGCATTATCAGTGCATATCACACCACCCAATATGGTTCATTTGCTCACCAAATCCCATGACAGAATCTTCGGAACCTTGCCTCATGCTCTCTCTCTCTCTAGATCCCTCTAATAATCATCTATTGTTCTAAATCCTAGCTCTCATTACTAAAAGCTCAACCCAATCAGCCAAATCCAAAGATTCATCTTCGTTTTTGGTGTAAATTTCGATATTTTGAGCTCTTAAATTTGTTTGACTGTATTGATTGTCTATTGAATCTATATGAATTTTGATTTTTCAATTCAAGCTTGTTGGATTAGGGTTTAGTTAATGTGAATGTAGAGATGTCTTAGGGTTTCGATGTAATGAGGGGGACTCCACCTGGAATTTCGCTTCTACGAAACGTTAGAGGCAATGATTGGAGCCTAAATACATATAAATATATGGTTTTGTTGATTTCTTTTATAGCATGCTTGTTACCATGCTTCTAGAAAAACAAGTAGCATAGTGTGTTTTGGATCCAGACCCTAAGAAAATCAATGTAGTTCACCCTTGGCCAATTGGTGAACTCTTTGTTAAGAGAGATGTTGTGGGTGTTGTTGTTGTTGATGGATCTTAGGAGCAAATTATTCCAATAAATGGTGGATTCAAAAAAATTGGGCATATATTTTTAATAGATTGTAAAAAAATTGAACAGATAATTTTTTTAATAGATAAAAAAATGAACAGATATGTTGAAATAAAAAATAAACAGATAAAAAAAGTTCATAGATTTTGAATAAATAGAGAGATAAATCCATAGATTTTAAACAGATGGAGAAATAAACCCATAGATTTTGAACAGATAGGGAAAAAATTGAACAGATATGGAAAATAATTTGATAGATAGATATAATTTGAATAGATAGTAAAAAAAAGTCAACAGATAAATTAAGGGTAAAATTGAAAACAAAAAGTCCTCTAAAACTAATAAAATGACTTCTCATCAAACTATTTTATAAATGGTGGATCTCTTACAAAAAAAATATTTATTGAACCTAATGACTTAAACAATTGTTGGAGTGGACTTTTCAATATTTTTTTTCTTTCTTTTTTTCTTTCCCTTCTATTTAAGTTAATATCTTTATTTGAATTTATTAATTTAGATATTATTTTGATTTATTTTTTTCAAAAAGTGAGATTAAGTTGTTTATATAAATATTTATATTTAATTTTTTACCTTGATATTCTACAACCTCAACATGGATGTTTACCAATAACTCATCTCACAAATAAATACTTTAATTAGTCCTAACTTTTTTATATTGATCTATTAAGTCCTATTAGTAGATAGTTTCTTTTCGTGTGATCCTATTTTCGATTTTAGTAGTATTTTGGTGCTATATCCTTTTATTAATGTAGTAGGTATGATATAACACTCTAATGTGGCGATTATTAATGTGACACTCCAACGTGGCGAGTGTGATGTGACACTCAAAAAAAAAATTTTTAAAAAAAATCCTTAATGTACTTCTCTTAAATATAACATGTGACACTCCAACGTGGTAGATATAATGTGATGCTTTAAAAAAAACTAAAACTTCTTTGTGTACTCCTCTCAAATATGATAACATGACAGATATGATGTGACAACTAAAAACTTTTTAATATACTTTCCTAAATGTAAAATGTGACACTTTGAATAATGTGATATTTCAAAAAAATTAAAAATTAAAAAAACTATGATGTGATATTTCAAAAAAATTAAAAATTTCTTAGTATATTTTTTTTCCAAATGTGACATGTGACTCCCCAATGTGGTATGTATAATGTGACACTTTAAAAAAATTAAAACTCCATAGTGTACTTTTTTCAATGTAATACTTCGACCTGACGGGTATGATGTGACAATAAAAATTCTTTAGTGTACTTTTTCCAAGTGTAACACTCCATTGTGGTAGGCAAATGAGTCATTACACATCTAAAATGATTAAATAGATCACACAAAAAATATAAGACTATATAAATTATAAGTCCAAAATATAAAATTTATTGGTCAACCTCCTTATATTAAAATCAATGGACAAAATAACTCAATATTCACATAAATCATTTATCTAAATTTACTGTTTTACTGACGCGTTCGTAGTTCACAAGCTTATCATATCTCTTTGATTGAACAATGTTATTGTGTTAAAATAAATAAATAAATAAATAAAGTTACAGTATATAGTTCTGAAAGAAGAATCTTCTAAGAGTTTAAAAAATTGACATATTTAATTATAATAATTACAATAAACGTCCATGAATTTTCATACCAAAAAGTAATAACACAGAAAATTTTCACATGTGTGGATCCCATTTCTATGTCTCACATTTGTGATTGGTTATGTGAGAATTTTCTGTGCTCTTAACACTGCTGTTGTCATCCACCAATTTTTATATTTCCTTAAAATTTTAGGGCAATTTGATAATTTATTTAACAAATAAATATTTACTTTTGTTGAAAAATATAAATGTAAATACTAAATTTAAAAATTGTTCATCATTTTTAAATGTTCTAGAGAGGTTACAATTTAGATTTAATAATGATACATTAATTTTAAATTGTCAAATTTAGATTTTGACCTTGGTTTCTATATATATGTTTTTGAAAATTTTATGACCTAAAATCACAAATATTCCACCAAAAAATATTACAACAAATCTTCAAACTACAAAAAGAGAAAATTTCCTAACACCAAAAATATGTCTAAGTCTAAACCAAATTCCTCTAAGAAATCTACTAATTGTTGGAAGTGTGGCAAACCTGGCCAATATGCAAACAAATGTCACACCCAAAAGAAAATTCATGAACTTGATACTTCCGATGAACTCAAAAGCCAATTAGAATCAATTTTTCTTCTTGATAAAGAACCCCAATCTGAATCTGAATATTCTTCTGACAATCCTTCTGATAATGATTTTCAACTTAATGAAAATTGATAATGATATTATTGTTTCTTCTGATGAGGAACCAGAAAATCATCTAGAAGAATCTCATGATTGCCCATTTCAATCAACAATTGATTATTACAAAGCTATATTAGAAATGATTGGTATTAATGTGCTCACAACACGGGAAAAGATGATTCTCGAATTTATAGATAGTATAGATGATCCCGAGAAAAAACAAGAAGCCATGTTTAAATACTCAAATTCAAAAAAAAAAAAAAAATGCTTCAATCACTAATACAACTTAAAAGTTAAAATATGATACATACGATTTCAAAGATGTATTAGACAGAGTAAATAAAGTACCGACTCCGTTAAACACACCAACAATTCAAGATTTACAAAATGAAATTCGTAATCTTAAAATTGATATTCAAAATCTCCAATCTAGGGTATTAGCTTTGGAAGAAAATCCCGCCGATACAGATGATTTCCTGACTGATGCGACATTCCCCTATGAACCCCATCTCCAAGAATTATCCAATAAGAACCCTACAAAACAACCATTAGTTGTTAATGATTCTGTCAATACTTCTAAATAGCATCACATTTCAAAAATGGTATATAGAGGTCAAAGTCGTCATACATGATTTCGTTTTGACCGATCCAAATATCAAACCCAACCAATACAATTATTATGATTACCAGCAAGCTTGGTTCTACGTTTTTTACTTCCAAAATTGATTCTTCCAACATTCATGGTGGATCTATTTTGGACCCAATTTTGAGATCACTACAGAAGAAATACCCACCTGGTTTGAACCTTGGTGGCATCAATTTGGACTACAATTTAAAGCTTTATTGAAACCTCTCAGAGAATCTTACCATATTTAGCGAAAGGAGGTTAATCCCCTTTATCCAGAATTTTTATATTTCACCATTGATTTTAAATTTCCATGGATCATGGCATGGCAACGTACTCTCTCCGTTGTTGTCAATACTACTTTCCTTGCTTGCCAGATCGCATCCAAATGGTGGAAAAATTATAAGATTCCATCAGAACAATATCCTGATCAATTACTTTCATTCTATAAAAATTGCAAGAAAAAGTCCGTTGGTTTCTCATTTCAATATAAAGTATTGTTTGTTATGCTTTTAATTTCTGATTTGCGTCTTGAAATTAATGATAGTATTCTATATATTGTTGACTTACAAGAAGAATTAGCTAATCTACGATTACTCTTATCTCTTGCATCTGGTCAATCAATTATCAATTATTGTCAACGCATTGTTACAATTAAAAAGAAAATTAAAGATGAACAAACTAATTTAAAAGAACTTAGAAAATAATTACAATCTTTAATATATATCTAATCTAGCACTAAGATTATAATACCCTACCCGAGTCTCCTTTTGATATAAATGTAAATACTAAATTTAAAAGTTGTTCATCATTTTTAAATGTTCTAGACAGGTTACAATTTGGATTTAGAAAAATGTTTGGGACCCCACGACCCCTACTGATGTATTGACCATAAATGTGTTTGAATTTTTTTTGAGAGTTGTGTCTGACAGTGACATGAATAGTTTAGATCATTTTGGGGGTTGTGGGGGTCTCTATCACTACTGTTAGATTTAATAATGATACATTAATTTTAAATTGTCAAATTTAGATTTTGACTTTGGGTTTCTATATATATGTTCTTGAAAATTTCATGACCTAAAATAAAGGAAAACATTAACATATTGATTTTGGAACAAATGATATTGTGATATGTGTATTTTCAAGTTAAAAAAGTACGAGAAAATTGGATCAATAGTTTGCAACTCAAAGACTATACAGTGTTTTGCAATTTTAGATAATCTGTATAGTATAGATTGAAAAATTGATTTACTTTCAAAATTGAAGTAATTTGATGATTATTACTATCACAACCTGCTTCTGGTATCTAAGGAGTAGGCATCTCGACCGGCTAGTAACCATTACCTAAGGCTGTTTACGGAACAAATTTAATGACCAAGCGCACGCAAAAATAATTATTTAAATAATGGCACCAAAATATACATAAGAGCTTCTATTTGTTTATAACACAAAGATTATTAATCAAGTAGGTTGATCTTTACAAATATTACAAAAGTGTACTGTGCATTTATTCTACAGTTCCATTCCCAAAATGAGCCATACACCTCTCTCTCTAATCGTTATTTTTTGAAAATTGGTAACAATTTATAAGCATATTACAGAGTAAGGAATATTATAGTGAGAATATAAAGGATATAAAATGGAGATTTTTTTTAAAGATTCCTGATATTAAGATTTTATAAGATAAAAGACATACAACATTTCATAGTAGTGGGGATCCCTCAACATTTTTATAAAGAAAATTCAACACAGTGAAAATTTGTCTTGACACAGAGAAATTTCATTTGCACACAGAGAAATTTATTTGATTTCACAGAGAAATTTTATCGAGGGACCTTAGCTAATAAAAAAAACATATTAGACTTTTCTTACTACCCAAAGTTGGAGATAGATGTTCACTAATTTTTCCATATAAAATCACCATATATAACTATTTATCATACAAGTTGGACCTCTAACGAATGGGGTTAAAGTGAAATATGCCAATAATTTAAGAGGTCTATTTATACACTTTTATAATTTATGGAGTCAATTTGTACACTTTTATAATTTAAGGGATCAAAATATTATTTATCAATAGTTCAAGGAGTGTTCGTGTAAATAAATTTTTTTTTTTTTTTTTTTTTCAAAGTCACTGAACCCAACCCTAACGGGCATGTGAAATAGCTTTCATCATGTTTGGTTCAAGAAAATTGAATTTATTTTTCAATTTTTTAAAAATATTTTACATAATATTTTTTTTTTTTGTACATATGCCTAATCTAATTACATTTAAAAAATATAATATTTGTGAAAAAAAATTTATCATATGCAAAAAAAATAAAAATTCAATACATTTTCATATTTTATTATATTCATTGATTTTTTTAAAAAACATTTGTATATAATTTTGTTTACTTTTTAACATATTGAGATTAAATAGATTTAAAAATAAAAAATTTGATTAAAATATTTAAAAAATTAATTAAAAATAAAAAATTTGATTAAAATATTTAAAAAATTAATTTAGAGTAGTATTAAAAACTCGGAAAAGAAGTAAATAGCAAATGAAGAAGTGAACTTCTCAGGTGTAATTTGGAACCCTAACCCTTGATTTCTGCTTCGTCGTCCCGGACTCTAGCATTGCCATTCGGCTTCCTATTTCTTCCTCCGCAGGTACAACCAGTACTCTCTCATCTCTATCTATGGTCTCTTTTTTAGTGAAATGAACAAAATGGGCACGTAAGAAAGAAGAATATTTAAGGCGAGTTCTCATTGATTGCCTAGTACATTCCAGACAATAGCGCAACATTGATTTTTGAATTGCCATATATTCCTCCAATTTTAACCCTCAAACTTGGATGTTTTCTGAGGAATCATTTGCTTACTCAACAAGTATCGTATTTGAAAATGGTGTCTCTTCATTAATGGAAAGATCCATTGGCCTAGTTGTCACTTCCAAGCATCAATCTATTATGATTTTAATCAAGATAGACTCTTCCCATTGCCAATGCCTCGTGGTCGACTTACGAGGGAGGAGCTATTGAATCTTGCTGAGTCTAGAGGTCATCTAAAGTTAATTGAATTTTATAAAAATTGCACTTAAGTTGGAGAGCGACTATTTTAAGTGGTTTGTGATATACCATGTGGACCTTCAATTGGGTGTATCAGATTTTCCGCAGAAGTATCGTATACACCCTGGCAGGTCGTGTGTATGTCTTATACATTCAATGTGTTTTGCTTCCTTGGAGGAGACGTTGAAGGGGATTTGTGTTTGGTCTTATACAATCCATCCATGCACGGAGACCATATTTCATGTTTGTTGGTATTCTTGCAAAATCGTTAGTCTTGTCTCCATTTCCATGTTTTCATTTGTTTCCTTTCTGGTCTTCTTTTCCTTATAGTTTAGAATGTTCTTCTTCCCCTCTCTTGGTGTAGTAGTTTCGACAGTTGTAAGTTTATTTATGCCTTTTGCAATGAAATGGTTTTAACATCAAAATAAGGATGTAATTCAAAATTTTGGCAAGGTGATGAGAAGTTGCATTTGCAAAGGCTGTGACCAATAAAGAACCTACATTATCTTTACTCTTGGTGGGTGCCAAAGTATTGATGAGTGCATGAAATATATTGAGAAACATGTCTGGACAATAATCACAAAGAACAAATAATGTCTTTAATGAACCTAAGCATGTTGAAGACTTATAATAGGGTTTAGGATGCTTTGTAATTCTCAATCCTGAGGAGTTTACCTTTGATAGTCTATTGGTCTAGTAATACTGTCTCCTTGGGGAGAGTATGCCGATGGTTTTATTTATTTGTGCATGGATGCCTTTTTTTCATGCTTGATTCCTTTTTGAAGTTATTAGGTGTCTAAATTTGTTTTCTTTTGTTCGTTTTTTTGGTCAAGAAGATCATGTCATTTCCAGCTATTGTAATTTTAATTGTTCTAAATTGAAGCATGTTACGATGATATGGTTTAGCACATGTCCATTGCTTTTTGTATTTCAGATATCTTCAAGTTTAACTTTTGTTCAAAATTTTGGTTTACTATCAACTAAGTGAAGTAGTGGTAGTGAGCACATGGATTTCTCTCAGAAAATTATCCTCACTCATGAAAGGAAATAATATTAACTATTCAATAAGTGAATTGTTGTCTTAAATAAGTTAAACATGACTAAAGGCTGTTACATGGTTGAGTGTGACTTCAATTTTGGTTATTTTATAATTGGCCTTGAACATTTGCATTGGCAATTATTGGTTCTTTGTGATCTTGAGTAGTTGGTTTTTCGTTGCTTGTCAAACTATTAATGAATTCTTTAATGTTTTTTTTTTCCAGACCTTTGATTTCTATTAATGAATGTCAAGGTTTAGTAAAAAAAAAGTCATATATTTGTTTATCTAATTGTTCAATATTTTAGCAACCATTCATCTCTAATCACAAAGTAATTCTCCATCCTTTTTCTTCTCTTATTGTACTATAAAATTCATTATTATTGATATGAAATTTGGTTTTGATACTTTCATACCACCACGATTCACAACTTTTTTGTTTCTTGCAAGTATCGATATATTCCCTTTTGAAGAGTCTCACAATAAAACTGTAGAAATGACGTCATTTCAACGTAAGATCTGCTAGTATATGTTCATCGTGAATATTGTTTAAATTTCTATTCTCGTTTTTGAGATATGACACTTTTAGTATCCATATCCTGCATACCTGAGGCAGCAAATCATTGATAGACTTTCCTTTTTCCTTTTTATCTTTTTTATGTTTTCTACCCTAAGAATCTCAGTCACATACTTCATTTGTACATTTGACAAAGCAACAAAATCTTCTCGTCAGTGCTTTTATTTCCCTACTCATGATAGCTGGAGCAACTGAATTTTCAAGCTCTTTGGGTGTTCAAAGCTCCTTTGTGCTCTCTTGGTGACAAATTGCTCTACCTTGTTTGTTTTCCCCTATTTTTTGGTTGCAAGGAAAAAGGAAACTTGAGTCCCTAACATCTAGGTTGACAAACCATCGGATTCCACTTGACCTATTAGGGCAGTGGTCTACTGTGATCTATTTGAATCCCAATCTATGTACTTTTTCTCTCTCTTTTGCGACCTCTCTTTCCTTGCTATTTTGTTTTTCTCTCAAGAATATGGTTCTATTTTAAGATTTCAGATTGTTGGTTACAAATTTAAAATTGATTTTGTTCGCTTCCTTTCAATCTTTATTTTTTGTGACATGTCATATTTCAAACCAACCAAGTCAATTGGTCTGTTTATTTCTAGGTGGTTGTCAACGATGACATTATTAAAATTAATGTGTTTATACTTATAATACCTGAGGTTGATTGTCAACTGTTCTCTACATTTTTTTGCTCTGCTGTTACGTCGAAGAATTGTGAGCCTGTTCATATACACAAAATGGAGCAGAAAGTCATATAAAATCTAATTCCTCTTTTGCATGTTTTGATTGTATGGTTTATACTAGTGTCTAGTAAATCATAAAATACGAGTAGAATTGTATTAACATGAATAGTAATTGTTGTACTACCATTGTGAACCTAAAATGCAATTTCAACAACATTTTGAGCTTGTATTTTTTGTTGCGTTAAATTTGCAATTGGAGTCCTTTTTTTAGGGTCACTTTTGGTACCGTCCAAACTTAGTAAGTTTATGTTTGAGAGGTCATCATTTTTTAGATTTTAAACTAACAGCTCGTCCCAATGTTTGAAACCATGCCTAAACAAGTAGATAGTTAACTACATGTCTAGAATAGTATACTCAAACAACAATCATATGACAGTGAAAATAAAGTATAAAGTTCTTGTTAAGGAAAGAAAGTCAATCTATGATCATAACAAAGACATTAACTATGCAGGCATAAAATTATATATATATGAAGAAAGAAAGACATAAAATGAAAGAAGGAAAGAAGAAAAATTGAGAAATAAAATAAGAGAATTATATATAGAATGACAATATGCTATTTCACATCCCTAACCAATGACTAAGCCCCCAAGGCCATGTAGCAAAATGTCGATGTAAACCTAGTAGTCATTCATTAGTTGCACAAGGTCACCTAATAGGAGTTTAGAAAGTCGTGGTTGTAGGAAATTTTAATTTTTAGGAATTAATTTTTTTGTTTCTCGTTTTTAATGGTAGTTAGGTTTCCTTTCTTGGGTTGTAATCTATGGAGCACAGACAATGCAAAATAGGCGCCGTAGTGGTGTCGGACACGGGGACACGCCAAATGGTTTGTCCCTTTAATTTTATTATTTTTTTTTTGGAGGGGACATGGAAGGGACACGCCGGGGACACAGCTGGGACATGGGGACACGGTTGGCACACACCAAATGGCATGTCCCTTTAATTTTATTTTCCATTTTTTTTGTTGGGGACACTCCGGGGACACTTCAGTAACACGCATGTTCAAATATGGATAATCTATTAATTTGTTTAAATATAGTGGCTTATATATATATATATATTATATATATTGAATTAATGTTAGTTTTTATTAGTTTTGATTGTTTGGTAATATAATATTAATCTACATAGCAAATATATATAAAAATAAATTAAAAAAAATTGCCATATCCCTTGCTGTGTCCGTGTCTCCGTTTTTTTGAAATCACCATGTCCCGTGGTTGTGTCCGTGTTTCATAGGTTGCAATCAAAGTTATGTATTTATTTAAAAAGCACATCTTCTGCCGGATTTTGAGTCTTTTATGATTTGTATATTGGATGGGGCACTTTTTAGGAAGTGTTTTTATTTTTTTTTGGGATGTCTTTAGAGATTTCTAATGTCTATAGAAAGGGCCTCTTGTTGTAACATGATTTTGGAGTTGTAATGAAAGTTTTTCGTTGTTAAAGAATGAATGTGGAATTTTTCTACTGACTTGAGTGTTTGAACTCAAGCAGCCCCTAGTAAGGTATTTTTCTCTTTCATTTTCCTATTTGCTGAATTTCTGTTCCTTCAAATCTGTCAAACAGACTTTAATCATCACAATCCAAACTAATATCATGGAATTCATTACTTTACAGACGGTAGCCCTATTTTCCTCTTTTCAATATATACTAACCTGTCCTTGTGTCACTCATTAAAGGAAGAGAAGGCATCCAACTTTGATGGTGGTAGTGCTGTTGGATGGACTGCCAGCGTTAAGTGGCATAGGTATTGTTGTTATTGTTAATGGTAGTTGTAGACACCCCATTTTGTCCAACTCTAAGTCTTAGGCATTCCGGATGCTCCCCAATGATGAAAATGTTAATTTTCAATGCAATGGTGCTCTTGGATCACTAATGGGCCTGCTGGATTACCATTTGCTTGGCCAAAACCATATTTTGATAATATTTTCAAAAGGAAACAGGCCATGCATTTAATCAATGCCAAATTGTCAGTTTTTCAAAGAAAAGTATGTTTTATAATTAAAAAAATATCAATTTGGAGTCAGTTGAATGCATAAAGTAAAAAAATACTCAAAATTCAGAACAAGAGACTGAAACATAGTGGGGCCCACTAGTCAACCACATGCTGCCGCACATGCTTAGTCAAACCACAGGTCAGCAACTGCAGCTGCATTCACGGGATTGCAGCTCACAAAGGGACCTGCGGCCACAGATGCTTAGTAGTGATCACAAATTTGATTCTTGCAAGATTTTGTTTACCTTTCCAACTATGGAAGGGCAGCTAGTCGTGCGACTATGCATACACATGTTGGAGTTTCGACCTAATGTGTATTCTTGCCCCCAAGACTTCTAAGGCTATATATATATAGCCCCTCTCTCACTTATTTTAAAAGAACAATAATTTTGAAAGAATCCCAAGTCATATTCTCACACACATACCCTAACTGAAATTTCAACACTATTCCAGCAGCCAAAACAGTGTTCTTAGGCTACCAAAGGCAAAGGAAAAAGAGGATTGAGAACCATAACCTGAGGGGAGCATCCGTGGGCTCTCTTTTAGACTTTTTCTTGCATTTTCTTCAGTTTGATCATCAATCCAGTGGTAAATCTCTCTCTTTATGCAGTGTTTTTACTTAATTCTACTATGTCATATGTTTTTTTTATAATGGTTAACTAAAGCACATGCATTTTCCATGCCTTTAGAGTAGTTTTTAGGTTGTTTTTGCATTATCCTGTACCTTGCATGATTATTTAGGATTCATAACATATATATCATACATAAAGGCCTGGATAGTTGATCATCCTTACATGTTTGTCACTGTATTTATGCTGTCTTAGTTGTTTTATATGAATAAAAGAAGTTTTTGATGCATATGTGCCATGTTTAGATGATTACCGGACCTTTAGGTTCACATTATGAATTGTTGAATTAGTTTTGTATTTAGGATCGTATGTACATGATAATACTAATCATGTTTTCATGGATTTAGTGCGGAGGAGTTATGTAAGTCATTCTCTCTTCTTTTGCATCCATTGTTTGTGGTTGCATTGCCTTTCCTTTAAAAGCATGCTTATGTGCTATTTGTGATATATTTATGTTGTTTGCATGATTTAGAGTATATTTTCTTCCATACCCCTTTGAAAAATACTTATTTTCAGAAACTTTTCATTCCTTTGTATAGCCTTCTAAATATGATTTTTGGAAAGAAAAGATGCGAAAGTATGGAACATTCCAAAATAGATGATATACCTCTTTATTGTGACACATAGATGATAGGCTAGTTTAAGGGATTTAGGTGAAATAAATTGAGTAAGTGGAATTAAATAAGGAAATAAATATCGTACCTAAACTCCCGAACCAAGATTTTTTGTAGCGATGGACCAATGGCTTAAATTAACATGGAGTTAAGATTTTTTAGTTTCCCCATATAAATTAGGTCGCACCAAATCTAGTGAATTGGTTTGATTTGGCAAAATGTGGGTTGTTCGACTTTGGTTATTTGGATTTCCATAGTCCCTCGATTTGCCCTTCAATAAATAAAATGGAATCCAGTAACTTGTGGGAAAAATGATTTATTGCCAAATTCAGACCTCGATGATTTACAGTTCAAAAAAGGAAAGTCACAGTTGCGCTTGTGCTCATGTGATGAATGTAAACTTGAAGTTGAGTGGAACTGGAGACAGAGGAAGTGCAGCTTAACATGAGTGTGGTGGTAGTGGCAACAGTTGCCTTTGTGGTAGTGGTGGTGGTCGTGTTGATGAGTTTCTCTTCTAATAGAACCTACAATTGCATAGCCAACCCAATCCTTGGGAGCATGTGTTGATTCTAAGATAGACTAGGCAGCCCAACAATTTTTAGCAGCTACTTTTCTGATCTCAAGTTGCTCTTAGATAATTCTCGAACAACTTGTATACACTATTTTAATTTCATTCTCCTTCGTGGTGTATATCACCTAGTTAATTATTCCATTTGCTTCCAGAAGTTCTAGGACTCAACTCAACCAATGTGTAGTAGAAATGCTGACTAATTTATGTCTATCAACGTGGATTTCCATTATTTTGGTAAAACTGGTTTCTATCAGTGAAGATCTCATTTCATATGTTGAATTTGCTTTATAGTAGAATTTGGTTATGAGTCATATTGGAAGAGACGACTTGTATTGATTAGCAATCATGTTTGCTAGTAATAGATTTATGTCTATTATTAGTTCTTCAAGAAATTACTACTCACCCAAAAGAAAAAAAGAAAAAAGAAAAAAAAAAGAAACGAAATTGGTTTCTAGTCAAATATGAAGCAATCAGAAATTACCTTAGACCTAACCCATGTTTGAAACAGAATGCAATAAGAGTTGATTGGATTAAATTATGGCTTCATCCAAACACTTCCTTAATTAGAGTGTGGTTGTGACTTGGTGTGATGGCATGTTGGCAAGTACTACCCATCCCAAGCCTTGTGTCACGGGTTTGGGTTGCAACCTTGGCTTCACATGAATCAACCTCTCTACAAAGAAGTTGGTGTAAGATTGCCTCCTATTACCTATTTCAGACATTACTGCAAGCGGGAGCTTGTGCATTGATTCAGTAGCCCTGTCACATGCAGCCCAAAGTGACTAGGTAATGCAAAGACTGCCTGTGTACTTTTTTTTTTTTTTTGTTCATTTTTTTTTAGGAATGATTACAAAAAAAATACAAAAAATCTAGGATTTGAGCCTTTTAAGAAAATAAATCCTGGGTTTCCAATTTTGTCAATTTAAACCCTAAACTTTTTATTTGTTTTCAATTTAAACCATTTGCTTAATTACGTAAAGTAAAATCGATCGAAAAATGTGTATTTTAGTCATTAAATTCAATAAAAAAAATATACATAAAATGTCTTAAATACCTTTTTTTTAAATATTGAATTTAATGACTAAAATACACATTTTTTTATCGATTTACTTTACGTAAATAAGCAAATGGTTTAGATTGAAAACAAATCAAAGGTTTAGATTGAAAACAAATCAAAAGTTTAGGGTTTAAATTGACAAAATCAAAAAGTTAGGATTTATTTTGTTAAAATGGTCAAACTTTGGGTTTTTTTTGTAATCCCCTCCCCCTCCCCCTCCCTCTCCCTATGAGTATCACTGTGTACTTTTAAATTATTTTAAATTAAAAAAAAAGGTAGAAATAGATGTACCTGTGCATTTTTGGAACATTTTAAAATTAAAAATGGGGATAAATTAAAATTTAAAGACATATATATATATATATATATATGCAATTATCTGTGCACAATTTGTGCATTATTTGTGCACTACTGTTCATTATCTCTACACTTTTTACAGCTAAAAATGCGGCATAAAAATATATTTGTCTATCTTATTAATGCTTTGCAATCACTCAATTTAGTCAATGACTTTGATTGTATCGAAATTTCTCAATTGTATAAGGGCTTGTTGCTCTGCTCATCCCTCTTGATTCACTTTGGATTATAACAACGGTTGTTACCATGTTCTCAGCCTTACTACCAAGAAATTTTGCACCATTCCCTGGCCTAGCAATGGGGATGACAGAAACTTCATTATTTCTACAAACTTGGCATTTGACCCGGCTATTTCACTTCACTACAAAATAATTGTTGTATGTTCCATAGAATGGTGCAACCTTGATTATCGAATTGCCGTATATTCCCTGGAAACTCGAACTTGGGTGTTTTTTGAGGTATCCGTTGTTTACGTAGGGAATATAGTAATAGAAAATGGTGTCGTCTTTAATGGTACGATCCATTGGCCTTGTTGCCACTCTGAAACATCAATTTGTTATGATTGTAATCGAGTTGATTTCTTGCCATTGTCAATGCCAAATAGTCTGACAAGGGTGCTGGTGTATTTTGGGGAGTCTGGAGGTCATTTACGGTTAATTGAATCTTATAAAAATTGTGGTCGTCAATTTGATGTGTTCGAGCTGGAGAGCAACTATTTTAAGTGATTTGTGAAATACCGTGTTGACCTTGAGATGGGTGCATATTAGATGATTCATACGTGCATTGGCAATTCCGTGGGTGATAAATAGAGATATCTGTCCACAGTTAAATTAAAAATAAGGATATATACATATATGCATTATCTGTGCACAATTTGTGTACTTACAATTTTTTTTAATTAAAAATGGGACATACAAATATATATGTCTATTTTACAAATGTTTTGTGATCGCTCAATTTCGTCAATGACTCCAATGACATCAAAATTTCCGAGTCGTGTAATGGCTTGTTACTTTGCTCTTACCTCTTGCTTTGATCATAACGACACTCGTTACTACGTTCTCAACCATACCACCAAGAAATTCTCCATCATTCCTAGGCCTAGCAATGAGGATGACAGAAACTTCGTACTTTCCATTAACTTGGAATTTGACCTGGCTGGTTCACTTCACTACAAAATAATTGCTGTCCGTTCCAAAAAATGGTGTAGCCCTGATTGTTGAATTGCCATATATTTCTCGGAAACTTGAAGTCAGGTGTTTTTTGAGGTATCATTTGCTTACTTAGGGAATTTAGTAGTTGAAAATGGTGTCTTCTTTAATGGTAAGATCCATTGGTGTTGTTGCCACTCAGAAACGCCAATATGTTAGGAATTTATTTGAGATGAGTTCCTGCCATTGCCGATGCGAAACAGTCTCACAAAGGTGCCAACGTATTTTGGTGAGTTTGGAGGTGTATATGGTTAATTGAATATGATAAAAATTGCGGTAATTAGTTTTATGTGTTGGAGTTCAAGGCAACTATTTTAAGTGGTTTGTGAAAGACTGTTGACCTTAAGATGGGTGTATCTATTTTTCCAGAAATGATTCGTGCGTGCATTGGCATTTGACCTGTCTGTTTAACTTCACTACAAATTAATTGCTATCCGTTCTAGAAAATGGCACAACCCTGATTGTCAAATTGCTGTATATTCCTCGAAAACTCGATGTTTGTAAGGTGTCAGGTGCTTACTTAGGGTGTGTTTGGTAACGTTTACGTTTTCAGTTTATATTTACAAAAATTTTATAAAAGGGTTTCTGTTTATTTTTTGTTTATTTTTAGAAAAACATAAACTACAAACGCGTTTGGTAATTGACAAAATGTTTAAAAAATTTTAAAAATATAAAAAAGAGTGAGAAATGACAAGTAGTAGCAAGTGGCGGCGGAAGACGGTGGTGGAAAGTGGTGACGGTGGGTGGTGGGTAGCTGGTGGCGAGTGGGTGGTGGTGGTAGGTGGGTGGGTGGCGGTGGCGGGTGGCGGATGGTAGCGAGTGGGTGGTGGTGGTAGCGGGTGGTGGGTGGTGGTGGCAGGTGGGTGGCAGATGGCGGGTAGGTGGCGGGTAGGTGGCGGGTGGTGATGGTGGGTGGGTGGGTGACGGTGGCAAGCGGTGGGTGGTAGCGAGTGGGTGGTGGTGGTGGTGGTGGCAGGTGGTGGTGGGTGGTGGCGAGTGGGTGGTGGGTGGTGATGGTGGGTGGGTGACGGTGGCTGGTGGTGGTGGTGGTGCATGTGGGTGGCGGATGGCGGGTGGTGGCGAGTAGGTGATGAGTGGTGGTAGTGGTGGGTGGCTGGTGGGTGATGGTGATGGTGGTGGTGGTGGTGGTGGTGGTGATGGGTGGTGGGTGGTGGTGGCAGGTGGGTGGCTGGTGGTGGCAAGTGGTGGATGGTGGTGGTAGGTGGGTGGTGAGTAGTGGTGGCAAGTAGGTGGCGGGCGGTGGATGGTAGTAGCGGGTGATAGGTGGTGGCGGGTGGATGGCAGGTGGGTGGTGGGTGGTGGTGGCGAGTGGGTGGCAGGTGGGTGGTGGCTGGTGGGTGCTGGTGGCAAGTGAGTGGTCAGTGGTGGTGGTGGAAGACGGTGGTGGAAAATGGTGGCAGGTAGTGACTAGTGTTGGGTGGTAAAAAAAAAAAAAAAAAAAAAACTGAAAACTCAAAATGGAAACACATTTTTTGTGTTTTCATTTTTTAGCCAAATTTATAAACTGAGACCACTGATTTATAAATCAAAATTTTTGCCAAACAAGTTTTTATTTGAGTTTTTAAAATTTTTGTAAATATAAACAGAAAATTAAAAACGTAAGTGTTACCAAACGGCACCTTAGGGAATGTAGTAGTTGAAAATGGTGTTTTCTTTAATAGTAAGATCTATTGGCCTGATTGTCACTCAGAAACATCAATATGTTATGATTTTAATTGAGATGAATTCTTGCCATTGCTGATGCCAAATAGTCTCACAATGGTGCCAGTGTACTTTGGGGAGTCTTGAGGTTATCTACGGTTAATTGAGTCTTATAAAAATTGGGGTTGTCAGTTTGATGTGTTGGAGTTAGAGAGCAACTATTCTTAGTGGTTTGTGGAATACCGTGTTGACCTTGAGATCGGTATATCTGCTTTTCCAAAAATGATTCGTAGATGCACTAGCAGTTCCATGACCTATGGAGTGGACGTGCTTTGTTTCCTTGGTGGAGAAGTTGATGGGGATTTATTCTTGATCTTATACATGCCTTTGTGAAGTCATCCTATAACTTCAAGGATAGGAGTTTTAGTAAGGTTTGTGATTTGAACCTGTTTCCTGCTGATATTACTCGGACTTGGATGTTTTATAATGTATCAGTTGCTTACTTTGGGAATATAGTAGTTGAAAATGGTGTCTTCTTTAATCTTGAGATCAATTGTCCTTGTTGCGACTTAGAAACATCAATATGTTACGATTTTAATTGTGATGAATTCTTGCCATTGCTGATGCCATATAGTCTTACAAATGTGGTAGTGTATTTTGGGGAGTCTTGAGGTCATCTATGGTTAATTGTATCTTATAAAAATGGCGGTTGTGAGTTTGATGTGTTGTAGTTGGAGAGTGACTATTCTAAGTGGTTTGTGATGTGTTGACTTTAAGATGGGTGTATCTACTTTTTCAGAGATGATTCGTGTGTGCACTAGCAGTTCTGTGGGGATAAATAGAGATATCTGTCCACCGTTAAATTAAAAATAAGGATATATACAAATATGCATCATTTGTGCACAATTTGGGCATTATTTGTGCACTATTGTGCATTATTTGTGTAGTTTCAATTTTTTTAAAACTAAAAATGGGACATACAAATATATTTGTTTATTTTACAAATGCTTTCTGATCACTCAATTTCGTTAGTTACCCTGATGGTACCAAAATTTCCTAGTTGTGTAATGGCTTGTTGCTCTACTCTTTCCTCTTGCTTCACTTTGGATTGTGACGACACTCGTTACTACATTCTGAACCTTACCACCCAGAAATTTTCCAGCAATCCTAGGCCTAGCAATGGGGATAACAAAAACTTCATAGTTTCCATGAATTTGACAATTGACCCAGCTGTTTCACTTCACTACAAAATAATTGCTGTAGTTCCAAAAAATGGAGCTGCCCTGATTGTCAAATTGACGTATATTTTCTCAAAAACTCGAATTTGGGCGTTTTCTAAGGTATCTGTTGCTTACTTAGGGAATATAGTAGTTGAAAATGGTGTCTTCATTAATGTTAGGATCCATTGGCCTTGTTGCCACTCAGAAACATCAATATGTTATGATTTTAATTGAGATGAATTATTGCCATTGCCGATGCCGATGCCAAATAGTCTCACGATGGTGCCAGTGTATTTTGGCGAGTCTTGAGGTTATTTACAGTTAATTGAATCTTCAAAAATTGTGGTTCTTAGTTTGATGTGTTGGAGTTGGAGAGCGACTATTTGAAGTGGTTTGTGAAATACCGTGTTGACCTTGAGATCAGTGTATTTGCTTTTCCATAAATGATTCGTACATGCGATGGCAATTCTATGACCTATGGAGTGGACGTGCTTTGCTTCCTTGGAGGAGAAATTGAAGGGGATTTATGCTTGATCATGTACACGCCTTTGTGAAGTCATATCCTATAACTTAAAGGATAGGAGTTTTAGGAAGGTTTGCGATTTGAACTTGTGTCCAGCTGATATTACTCGGACTTGGATGTTTTATGATGTATCATTTTGCTTACTTAGGGGAATATTGTAGTTGATAATGGTGTCTGCTTTAATGGTAAGATCCATTGGCCTTGTTGTCACTCCGAAACATCAATCTATTATGATTTTAATTGACATAGACTTTTCCAATTTCAATGCCTCATGGTTGATTTACAAGGGAGCTACTGTATTTTGGGGAGTTTGGAGGTCGTGTACAGTTAATTGAATTTTATAAAAATTGCACTCATCGTTTTCATGTGTTTGAATCGGAGAGCAACTATTCTAAGTGGTTTGTGAAATATCGTATTGTTTTTTAAATAATATTTTTGTTTAACAACGTTAGTATCAAAGTGGAAATGGTCATCGATGATGACAACCTCCTGAAGCAATCTTGATACACCTATCGGCGAAGCCTTTCTTCTGATTCATATGCACGAGATGGCTCACTCTAATCTCCGATCATTATATCCTTGATTGGAAGCTGCGAACATTTGCTTGGGGTTTCTTTCTTTGTAGGTGCTCTTTACCCTCGTCTAATGTAATCAGATTTAATTACGTCTGTCTACTTTCAAATGAAAAGGTGTGGAGAAATTGAAACCATTATTAAATTAAAATACCATTATTTCTTTCTTTGTAGGTGCTTTTTGTGCATTATCTTCGCACTACTATGCATTATTTGTGCACTTTTGAATCTTTTTTAAATTAAAAATGGGATATACAAATATGTCTACTTTACAAATTAAAAAAAGGGGGATTGATATATATGGTGTTGAAATTTGAACAGGTAATAACTTTGCTTAGTGGTCTATTTTGAATGAACTTTTTTACTCTATGTATTTTTTTTGAGGTCTATGCACGATTTTTGCAAAAAAGAAAAAAAAAAGAGGATACCACTGCCATTTTCCACAAAGTAGAATCGTAATCGAAGTGCTGCCTCTTCTCTACCACTTGTTTGTCGATATGGATTCCTTTGGCAGTCGTCACTACCTCCAACGTTGCCCGCCTCTCCACCCAGATTGTTAGTATTAGCGCCGCTGAAAAGGTCATCGACGATGATAGTCTCTTCAAGGAAAACCTAATTCGGCCACTGGCGAAGCCTCTTTCGATTCAAGCTCGTATGCACAAAATGGTTCACTCTTATTTTCAATCCTCATGTCCTTCTCAGTTGAAAGCCCTCAAAATTTGCTTTTGCTTTCTTCCTCCGCAAGTACCCCCTGTCCCCAACACAATTAAATTTAATTATATGTGTTATCGCCAAGAATGGTTTTGCAAAGAAGAAAATGCCTTCAAATGCTTTGCGATCACTCAATTTCGTCAATGACCCCAACCGTACCGAAATTTCTGAGTCCTGTCCTGAGTGGCCACTCAACCCTAAGGCAACTTGGGTGGTCCCCTAGGGGCCCATACAAAGAAGGGTCCCATTTTTTTTTTTATATAGTGTTATTATTATACAGTTTATGTATCACATAAAAATAAAATCAATAGTCAAAATAAAATTAGTAAAAAACAAAAGTAGCCAATTTAGAGTAGGTTTGAACAATTTGAAATATATGATTTTTTCCTTTTATATTTCAAAAAGTTAAAATCTCTTTGACGATGATAGTTTGAAAAAAAAATATTTTTGTCGTCTTTAATATCTTCCTAAACATAACACCTTTTTTTTTTTTTTCTTGATATTGGTGGTTTAGATTTGTTTTCAAAATTAAATATTTTAAAGAAATTTTACGAATAGAAGAAAACAATCTAATTGATGTACTAAATTATATAAAAAATTATATTATCTTTCAAATGCATGCATTGCTTTTACAATACTATTGACAAATTTTTTTTTTTCAATTTTAAATTTAATAAAAATCATATATAAGATTGATCATGTCACAAGATACATTAGTTGGATTAGCCATAATATCAATTGAAAATGATGCATTGTAAAAACTTGAATGTAATTACTTAATTAGTGATTTTGCATCTCAAAAAATGAGAAAAATCTATTTTAAATAATAAATATAGTATAAGAAATAATAAAGAGCCTCATTTTTATTTTTTGCCTTAGACCTCAAATAGGCCTGAGCTGGCTTTGAATGACACTCGTTACTATGTTCTCAACCCTCCCACCAAGAAATTTTCATCATTCCTAGGCCTTGCAATTGGGACAACAAAATCTTCGTAGTTTCCTTGAACTTGACATTCGACCTGTTTGTGTCTCTTCACTACAAATTACTTGTAGTTTGTTCCAAAAAATGGCGTGGACCTGATTGTCGAATTTCCATATACGCCTTGGACGCTCGAACTTGAATGTTTTCTGGGGCATCATTTGCTTACTTAACGAATATAGTATTTGAAAATGATGTCTTCTTTAATGGGAAGATCCATTGGCTTTGCTGCTACTTCGAAACATGAATTTATTATGATTTTAATCAAGATGAACTATCACAAGGGAACTATATTGTATTTTGGGGAGTTTGGAGGTCATCTACAGTTAATTGAATCTTATAAAAATTGCACTTGCCATTTTTGATGTGTTTGAGATGGAGAGTGACTATCCTCGATTGGAAGCCATCAAAATCTGCTCCATTTTTTTTTATTGACACTGTGGTGTCCGTATCAAAGCCTGACTAATTCCCAGGATTGCACAGGCCCTCAGCAAGGAGTTTTCTACAAGTGTACCAGGATTAATTAAAAGGTTTTCCCCTAATCTGATGGCCCCAATGAATTGTTAGCACCTAAGAGGTTTTGATCCCTGAACCTTGAAGGGAGCACACTTCCAAGACCCAATGCCCTACCACCAGGCCAACCCCTTTGTTCCTCTGTGGGTACTCCTTGCCCTCTTTCAAAATGGGACAGATATCTATTGAATTTTCTTTAAGAATTTCATATTGATATTTTTTTAAAGATCATGAAAAGAAGATTCCAAAAATATGAATCTTGCCTTAGCCCTTGAATCACCACTTCCATCGACACCACAATGTCTTCCTCCAACGGTTGCCACCAGTCAATGCCGATGCCACGTTAGTATTAGCACTGTTGAAATGGTCATTGGCGACGACAACCTCCTAAAGAAAATCTTGATTCGGCTACCAACAAAGCCTCTCTTGTCATTTAAGCTCATATGCACTAGATGACTCACTTTCAGCTCCGATCATGAAGTCCTCAATTGGAAGCCCCAAAAATCTGCTTCATCTTTCTTCCTTTGAAGTTGCCCCTTGTGATTTTGACAATGTATGACTTCGTCCATTGTTCACCATCCATCCATGTAAGGATACCGCATCTTATGTTTGAGGGTATTTCTTTGCAAAACCGTTATGCTGTGTTTGGTTGGGGGATTTAGGGAGAGATTTGAAAAGGAAAAGGGAAAAGGTGTGTGAAACTAGGTGAAATTTAGGCATGTTTTCTTCATATTTCACCTATCTTTTCCATTTCCCTTTCCAAATCCCTCCTCAAATCCCCCAACCAAACACAGCATTAGTGTCGTCTCCATTTTCTTATTTAGATTTGTTTCCTTTCTAGTCTTCTACCATGTGTGCGTCGATATGGAACCTTTAATGCCTATATTAGCATCCCTCGCTCCCAACTCACCACCACCACCAATAGCGCAATGCCTTTGTCGGGAAAGACCGCCACTAGAACACCTATCTCTAGCGACCGGCAACCCTGCTCCCTCTATGCTGATGCAGCTGTTGTAAACAATGTTGGTATCAGTGCCAAAATTGTCACAAATAATGCATACAAATATCTATCCACTGTTAAATTAAAAAATATGGTCTGTGTGTGTGTATATGTGCACCATCTGTGCACAATTTGAGCACTTTTAAGTCTTTTTAAAATTAGAATGGATCCTATTTTATAAATTAGAAAATGGAGATTCATATATATGGTGTTGAAATTCAACAGGTAAAAACTTTGGTCAAAGGTCCGTTTTGGATTTTTTTATTCTTATTCCATGTATTTTTTAAAAATATATACGCACTATTTTCAAAAAAGAAAAAAAAGAAGAAAGAATGAAAGAAATATATATCATGTTGCCATTCTATATATAGTTCTATTATTTTATTTCTCATTTCCCCCTATTTTCTTTCTTTTTATGTATTTCTTTCTTCATATATATTTTTATGTCTGTATGGTCTTGGGGTTTAGTCATTGGCCCGGGATGTGAAATATCATGCTGCCATTCTATATATAGTTCTATTCTTTTATTTCTCATTTTCCCCTGTTTTCCTTCTTTTTATGTATTTCTTTCTTCATATATATATATATATATATATTCTTATGCCTGCATAGTTAATATCTTTCTTATTATTTGGCAAGAACTATATTCTTTATTTTCAGAGTCATGACTGTTTCAGTATACTATTCTAGACATGTAGTTAACTATCTACTAGTTTAGGCATGGGTTCAAATGTTGGGACAAGCTGTTAGCTTTATTGGTATCTCCTTTTGGCAGTAAAAATGTGTAAGGTTCAAGCTCTTGTTGTGATATGGGTGCATGTTTCCCAAAGAGAAAAAATGTCTCTCGTTTGTTGGTTAGGGTGGTTAATTTCTCGATGCAATGATAATTTTGTTTGTTAGGTTTTGAGCGCATTTGTGCTTCTAGACCCTGCTGCCAAGAACACAAAATCTGATAATCTCCAATTTTTCCCTGTTTTACTAATCTGTTGTCAATATGTTCTTCAAGTTTCAAACTTCAGATCTCTGTTATCAGAATTTGATGATTCGTGATTTGATTCACGATTCGATTCGCAATTTTTGCAAAATCAATATGAATATATGGGTGAATCTATTTTAGAAGTGAATCTCTAGTGAATCACACGATTCACAATCGATTCACGATTTGATTCATTTTTACAATTCATGCAATTCTTGAAGCTATCGAGTCCGATATATTTTTTACTTTTTCTTTCTCTATCTTTTTATTGAAAATGACATAATACAACTATTAATAGCATAAGTATCAAAATAACCAATATATGTACAAGATTTGTTGTTATTTTAGTGATCATGAAGTTTTTAATATGATCTAATCAGATTTAGTCAGACCCAACATGTCTTTAACCTTTATTCTTATTTTTTTCCTTTAAATAATCATAATATATCTTCTAAAGATGTTTAAGATTAAAGTAACTTACTGTAGACACTCTATTTTTGACCGCCCATAAGACTTGGGCGACTCAGATTGATCACTTGATGATGAAAAAGTTGCGTTGTACAAACGTTCAATTTTGTCAGCAAGGAGCCTCGGTTTTGAGTTTCAAAAGCCTAGAACCTTGCACCACCTTTGGACCAAAACCTAATTTTTCCAAGCTAGACCACTCAGAGGCCTGCTAGCCAACAGGTGGCCGACTGGCCACAAATTAGTAGCTGGCCGTCCCTCACCTGGCCGGTCGGCCGGCCAGGTTTCCCGGCAGAACAGATATTTGTTGTCAACTGTCCCCCTATGTGCATGCACTGCACCAACTAGTTCAATACATATATTTCCATGATAGCAACTTATTTTTCTATATATACTTGACCATACCTTACGTTTTTAGGTCAGAAAAAATTACCAAAGCTCAAATTCTTGAAAATCTCTCTCCCTCTCTATCTTGCAACACACATACACTACCCAAACACTTCCTAGACCAATATTTTAGCTCTCCTTGCTAAGGTTCTTGAGTCTAAATCTTAGCTCTTGAGGGTGATCACTTGTTGGTTTGTAAATCAAAGAGTAACCTCTCTTGAAGAGGTATAACTTCTACCCTCTCTACACTTCTTCCCTATCTTTCCTTGCTATTTTTACACTATTTTTCCACTTCTTTCTCAACTTTTGGTCATTGATTTTCAGAGTTTTAAAAGGTTAAAATATGTGGTTTTGAGGTCCAAAAGGTGGAGGGGTTAGCCACCTCTCCTTAGGCTTGCTTTCTAGCTTTATTTCTCTCTTATTTTAGCTTACTTTTTCTAGCTTTTTCATACTAATTCCAGCACTATTTTTGTGAGTTTTAGGACTGTTTTGATGTGTTTACTTCATTCATGCTTTGTATAGTATGTTTGTAGTGTTGTAGTCCTCATAGATTTGGTGGTTTAGGTCTTAGACACTAACCTATTTGTGTTGATAGCTTTTATTTCCATAGGTTTCATACATGTGCTCATACTTTGCATAATCATCTCTGCAACCTCCCTTCTTTCTTGATTTTCTTTATTTGAGAGTCGTTTCAAGCGAGTGTTGTTTAAAGTATGAGAGCCCGCTTTACCAATTGCTGGCAAGAAGGTTCGCGTATAGCACAATCACATTCTATAACACCTGCATCTCAATTTCCTTCAATTTATTCTCATATAATTACGTAATTATGTAGTTAATCAACAACACATAAGGTTTCATATCAACCTATTTCACATCAATTCTACAACAAGTAATATCATCATCCACCAATGGCCAAGGACAAAACCTCTAAATATTTAATAGTAATATTATAATTTCTTAAAAATAAGTTAGTGTGATTCTTATAACATTTCCATACCTCAATATTACCAATATTGTCTAGAGTTAGATTAACAATTATATCATCTCGTAATGTCCACAATTGATTCCACTATTTTTAATCACCAAAATTTACAACGTAGGCCAATTTCATGATAATCATTTATTTCATTCTCTCTCTACTTTCCATTTCTAGTTCACAATGATTATTACAATAATTTATTAATTACTTTTTAACTATCACATATTTCAATTTACTAATAACAATACCTAGCTCAACCATTCATAAACATTAACGCTTTTTTGTACTTCATAACCAACAAATAAAAATAAAGGTTTTTTGTTTTAAACTTCACAACTAACTTTTAATAGCATCAATTCATCATATATTAACATCACAAGATCAACCATTTAAATTTCATTCTCTTCCCCTTTCACATTTCTTATTCACAAAAAAATCAACATGACTCAATAGTTATATAAGAAAAAAATCATCTTCTCTTTTCATTCTCATAAACATTAAATTAAAAATTAGGAATTTTTATTTCAAACATCATAAACATGTTCTCTTAGCTTAAAATTTTCATAATCAAGAACAAAATATACGATTAAACTATATGATTCAAAACCCAAAATCTCATCTACATGTATTTCGAAAATCACTTATAAACTCATTTTTTTTTTAATTTTTTTTTTATGCAATAGAAAGCACCACATATCTATCTATAGTGATATATTAAAAAGAATCAAAGAAATTCTTACCTCAAAATATAAAGAAACGCAAATATGAAAATGCAACGCTTGCCGGATCAAGAATTCGAGACTACCGTTGCGAAAAATATGACGAGCTCTCCAACTTCCCTTTAGAAAGATTATGCAAAATATCACTCTAATGACTCCCACTCTAAGCTCAAAGCTTGAGCAACAATGGTGGAAATTGGAGAGAGAAAGAGAGAGAGAGGGGAACAACTCTCTGGGAAAGGGCCAAAAAAATGGGTAAATTACACTCATCTCCTCTGAGGTTTTTGACAATTATAGAAACCTCTTCTGTAGTTTCAATAATTACAAAAACTACGCTTACTTTTTTTGACATTATCCAGATTCGTCCCTCCCGTTGATTTAAGCCAAATGGTGTTAACTTGGTTGCGCAAATGACTATAATACCTTTAATTGTAATTTACCTATATATTTAATTAACATTTTATTTCTCACAATTTTTTTATTTTTTATTTTATTTCCTTGACTTTGTATTTTTTTTCCCCACTATAAGTTTTGAACTTTCATAAGTTAAAAAAAAAAAAAAAAAATCAGCCATTAATGAAATTAAGAAAGAATATCCATGTTTCTTATTTGAATTAAATTTGAGATTTAATGTAATAAAAATAATTTAAATGAAAGAAACATAGATGGAGATATAGATTTTAGATGTAATAAATAACAAATTATTTGAGTATTTTATTATTTTTAAATAGTTTATTTCTTCAAGTAAAATTTTGTTTTAATTAGATGTAAGAAATGACAAATTTAAATAGTTTATTATTCTCAAATAATTTCTTTATATTTCATTCCCTATCATCTAATTTTAATTTACTATAATGTGATCAGATATTTTTCACTTTTATATTTATTTTTAAAATTTTTATTATTAAGGTGAGAAATATTGACTTATTTTTTTTAATGATAATTAAAATTTGAGAATAATATAGGATTGTGAAAAGATAAAATGATAATTTGTTTTTTTTATATATTTATGAGGTAACATTTGGTAATTTTTAAAAGTCAATGTTTTTATTATAAATATGAAATGTTATTATGTTTATTTTTCTTAAAAAAAAATTTAATACACAAATATGTTTACAAAACAAAAGAAAAATTCATGTTTCGTAAGTTGCTATGGTATTGGGTGATGCTAGCTAACATTGATGAAAGAAAAAAAAAATGATGAAAAAAATTAAGGAAAAAGTGTAGAGAAGAGAACAAATAATAATAATAATAATAATAATAATAATAAATTATGTGGTGTTGCTATTTGCTACAGTGACATTATGAAAAATGAATGAGAAAATAAATAGAAAGAAAAATGAAAGAAATAAAATGAAGAAAATGGAAAGAAAGGGATAATTTCTCCAAATATGCATTTTTCATACCCAAAAAAAAAAATAAAAAAAAAATAAAATCAAATACCTATATGTATTTTTTTAATTTTTATTCAAACTCTAATTTCTCAAAATAATTATTTATAAAATTGGTAGTCTTTTTAAAAAATAAAACATCTTTTATACTTTGTTTTTTAATTTTCAAATAAATGATTGTATTTAATCTAGTATAAGGTTTAATGGTAATCAATTTTATAGCGTTTCTGGTTTAAACTCGACCCATTTGATTTTTGGATTTAGGTTTCTTTTCATTATATAGTTGTTCTTGCCTTGTTTCCAATTATTTATCCTTGAGTTGGGCTATTGGGCTGTGTTGATTGCGTTTGGTAGTTTGTTTTTCAAACTTTTGTTGTCTAGATTTTTATTTTTTCGCTCGAGTGAAGCTTCTTCTGCTCGAGTGGTCTTTGTGAACATCTAGTATTTTTGCAGGTCTGCAAAACTATTGGGAGTTTGTATTCTTCGTTCGAGCAAAGCTTCTTACGCTCGAGCGACGACCTTTGTTTACAAAACTACTAGGAGTGTGTATTCTGCGCTCGAGCGAAGGTTCTTGTGCTCGAGCGGAACAACTTATTGTGTTTAGTCGGTTGAGCGACACATCTTGCGCTCGAGTGAACTGTACGTATATCAGTTCATAAAATCATTCTTCTAAGTCACTTTTTCACCTATTTCTCTTTAAACATTTCAAATATTTCCTCTTACTCTCTCTCTAAAACTCACATATTTTCCTCAAATACACCTAGATCCGTTGATCTTTTCACCCGTGTGCCTTTGTTTAAAAGATAGTGCTTGACGCGGGCTTCGTTCTAACCAGAGCAAAGTTGGTTTTTGGCATTTTTGGGTTTCTCTCTCTCTCTCTCTCTCTTGTGTTCTAGCTTAAGGTAGGGATACTTTCCACATTTTTTATGGGTTTTAACTTAGTTATTTGTCATTTTTAAACCCTATTGCGAATTTGGAAAATTTGGAACAAATCTAGGGTTTTGTATAAAAATCAAAAGAGGGTTATTCAAATGGGTTTTTGGAAATGATTTTCATGTTAGAAATAATGTTGAGTTGTGTGGAAGTGATTGATTTTGGATACTTGGGGTTAATTTTGAAAAGAGTAAGAATTTTGCCCTAAATGCCTCAAATGTTGGTTTTGTATAAATAATGAAATTGATGTTGAAATTATGAAATTTGATTGGTATTGATGAGGATGGTAGAGTTGGATATGTATTATCACTCATCTCTTGAAATTTGGAAAGTTTATCTTTATTGATAATTGTTTATTTGTTTAGAAATATCTGTTTTGGGCTATCGGTGGAGGATAGCTATGAGTATTGTAGAAATTGTATGTGAATTAGGAGAATTAAAACTATTTTCTCATTCATTTGCATTGAGCATTATCTCATACTTATACATTGAAAATGTTACTATTTTGGAGAAAATGGGTGAATCTGGGAAAGGAGTTATTGTTACATCAAATAACTTGGCCTGTGTGTTCTGGGTAAAAGTCTCGAAAACCATGCATATACATGGGTACTGGTTCCGTGGATGAAATTTCCTTGAAATGGAAATAGTAGTGGTTGTATAGTCTATGTTTACATGGGTCCTGGCTTACGGTTTCCTCCAGACAAAATTTTCAGGAAATGTTGTATTGTTTTGAAACTCTCAGAGTGTGATTCACTGCCCCATTTTCTATTGTAATAGAAATGATTTATGAATCGATATAAATACTTTGCATTGCATAGTTTTGAAAAGAGGTATAAAAACTATTTTTGCACGAGCATTGCATATGCATTCAACTTATAGCTTTGTTAAGGTTCATATACTGTGTTGGATTATTTCTACTAGGCTTTGGTTCACCTTACGTGGGAAAAACATTTCAGGTGCTGATGATATGCCTCCGCTAAGGCAATAGCTTAGGATGACTTGGAGCGAAAGCTTCTTTTTGTGTATTTATTGTATTTATTTTGTACAAGCTAAGGGTTTTAACTGTATTGGACTTAAGTCCACTTTTGTTGTAACCAAACATCATCTTGGAAAGCTGTAAGCCCTTAGGGCATTTTTTATCTGTTTAACTTCCATTTCTTTTCTTTTGTTCGAAACTTATGCTATAGATTTAGGGCCAGACATTATGAATGTATACCGCATATGTTTGCCTTTTGTAAACACAATTGTATTTAATAGAAAATAGTCACTTTATCGTTGTTGTCATTTATTGATATTATGGATGGATTATTGTATATATATTTCGGGGCGTTACAAGTTGGTATCAGAGTGTACCGGGTTTGAATACTTTGGGTATGTAAGAAGTGGTTATTACCACAATGAGTTTGTCTCGCTTGTTTGAGATATATGTATGTATGGTATGCTTATGTGATAACATACTTATGTGGTTATATGGGTATGAGATTTAATTTCTAAGATATTGATCGGGTCTACAGGTTTCCAGAAGTCCATCATTACTGTTTCTAATTGGAATTCTAGTAATGCTGCGGGATGGTCATTATCTAGGAAGGAAATTCGATGTGTTTATGTGACTACGTGCTTATGTGGAGTGAATTACTGTTGTCCACTGCATTAGGACGCGAGTGAGTTAGCTTCAACATATTTTTGTAAATGTGCTAATCCCTTTTGTTACCTTCATTAGGATGTCAGGACGTAGATGTGGTAGTGGTAGGTGTGGTAGGCCTAGAAGGCATGAGGTGCCTTTACCGGAAGAGATTTTGGCGCAAGAAGAAGGGGTTAGTCAAGCCAATGTAGCCGAACCAATTGGTCAACAGACCATGGGCGCTTTGGCCTGTGAAATGGCCGATACTTTATGGGAATCCATGGACATTCGCAGAGCTGAGAATCAAGTCCAGGCCCAGGTTGCTAAAGCAGAGCCGTTCTTCTTAAAGATGGAGTTCGTTCGGTCCAATCAGGATGAGTTTTTGGGTGATCCGAAGGAGCCATTGAAGGCAAACGAGTGGTTAGAACAAATGGGGAAGACGTTCAAGATGTTGGGCATTAAGGACGACTGATTGAGGGTGACCTTGGCATCTTTCCAGCTGAAGGAAAATGCAGGTCAATGGTGGAAGTATGCGCGTGGGCACATTAGAGTGACTTAGGAGGCTTTTGTCAAAGCCTTCCAGGATAAGTTCTTGCCTCCCACTGCTAGGGAGAAGTTGAGAGACCAGTTTTTGAAGCTCAAGCAACTTAGTTTTCCAGTAGTCGAGTTTGAGGCAGCTTTCACAAGCCTTTTTAGATTTGCATTGGAACTCATGTCAATAGAGAAATGCCGTTGTATCAAGTTTGAGAGAGACTGAGGACCAGGCTTTTTTTCAAAGTAGCTAGGTCGATGATTAGGGACTACGGACACCTTGTGGAGGCGGCGTAGTTCAGGTAGAGGAGGAGCGGATGAGGGGCTCCAAGAAGAGTCAGGAGGTTCAGGGGGAGAGTTGAGACAGTAAGAGGTAGAAAGGTCTCGCCCTGCAGCAGTCCTAGGCTGCACAGTCTAGATCCACCTTCTTTGTGCCGAGTTCGGGTTTAGGTAAAGGTAATCCGGAAGGTTTCTCTTGTTACAAGTGAGGCCAGATGGGTCACTAGTCTCCAGCTTGTTCGTAGAGAGGAGGAGGGCAACAGTCTGCACTGGTAGCAGCTCATTCTCAAAGCCAGAGTCAAGAGAGAGGGCAGCCACCTACTTGTTAGTAGTGTGGGCATTCAGGGCATATGAAGTGGTTTTACCCTCAGTTAGGTAGCACACTCGGTGCATTTGGTTTGAGGCAGACATAGAGCCACCAGCCTGCACAGTCAGCATAGGCCTCGAGGGCCAATCAAGGAACCTTTTCGGCTCAGTCAGTGCATCATACTTATACTCCGAGGGGTGAGCAGGTGGAACAAAGAGCTACAGGGCGTGTGTATGCTGTTACCACGCCAGACCTAGTGTTAGTGCCTTCAATTGTGAGAGGTACTTTCTTGTTATGCAATTCTATTGCCAATGTGTTGATTGATATGGGGGTATCCCATTTTTTTATTTCGTTTGCATTTGCATTGGCATTGGGGTTAGAAGTGGCTCGGTTAGCATCTCCACTCAGTGTAGAGTCACCTATTGGTGGTGAGATTGTCTTGGAACAGGGGTGTCGGGGTTGTGAGATAGAGGTTGTCGGTCGCTGGTTGCCTTTTGCATTTGTGTTGATTGACATGTTGAGTTTTGATGCTATATGGGGTATGGACTGATTGTCATCGTACTGGGCTGTCATAGATTGTTACTGTCAGAGGGTTACTGTATGTACCTTGAGCGGTGATTGTTTTTATTTCATGGGGGACAGAGCCGATAGTGTTTTATCACTGGTATATGATTCACGTGGTCGCAGTGAGCTTAGTTGTCTTCTTGCGACCTTTTTGGGTAGTGAGTGTGACGAAATCCGAGTTAATTTGCCGAGGGTAGTTTGTGAATATCTGGATGTTTTTCCTGAGGATCTCACTAGTTTGCCACCCCATCGTGAGATTGAATTCCCTATTAACTTAATGCCCGGCATGGCATTGATTTCTATGGCACCTTATAGATTTGCACCCGCCGAGTTGAGTGAGTTGAAGATTTAACTCCAAGAATTGCTAGATAAGAGTTTTATTTGCCCTAGTACTTCACCTTGAAGAGCATCGACTCTCTTTGCCAAAAAGAAAGATGGTTAGTTGTGACTTTGTATAGATTACCGGAAGTTGAACCGGGAAACTGTTAAGAACAAGTACCCAATGCCTTGCATAGATGATTTGTTTGACCAGTTAAAGGAGTCTTGTTGTTTCTCTAAGGTAGACTTGAGATCGGGTTATCACCAGTTGAGGGTCAAGGCGGAAGATATCAAGATGACGGCATTCTGTACGCAGTATGGCCATTATGAGTTCCTAGTGATGCCTTTTGGACTAACCAATACACCAGTCGTGTTTATGGATCTAATGAATTGAATATTCTGTGAGTTTTTAGATCGTTTCGTAGTCGTCTTCATTGACGATATTCTGGTTTACCCACCCTCCAAGGAGGAACACGAGGAATACTTGCAAGTTGTGCTTGAGTTGCTTAGAGCCCACAAATTGTATGCTAAGTTCAGGAAATATTAATTCTGGTTGAGAGAAGTTAAGTTCTTAGGCTACGTAGTATTTAGGGAAGGAGTGACTGTAGACTCTTCGAAGATAGAAGCAGTGCAAGATTAGGAACAACTCAAGAATGCCTTTGAGATCCATAGTTTCTTGGGGTTGGCCGGGTATTATCGTCGGTTTGTGAAGGACTTCTCTACGTTAGCATCACCTTTGACTAGACTAACGAGAAAGGTAATCAAGTTTACGTGGAATGAGACTTGTGAAAAGTCTTTTCAAAAGCTTAAGGTTAGACTCACTACTGCTCTAGGGTTGATTATTCTGGAGAGGGATTTAGGCTATTATGTGTATTGTGATGCATCACGAGAAGGTTTGGGTTGTGTTTTGATGCGAGAGGGAAAGGTAGTGGCCTATGGCTCACGTCAATTGAAAACACATGAGAGGAATTACCTTACCGATGATTTAGAATTAGTAGCTGTGATCTTCGCTTTGAAAATTTGGAGGCATTACTTTTATGGTGAGAAGTTTGAGGTGTTTTCGGATCACAAGAGTCTAAAGTACCTGTTTTCACAGAAAGATCTAAATTTGAGGCAGAGGAGGTGGATGGAGTTTATGGAAGACTATGACTTTGAGTTGCACTATCATTCGGGAAAAGCCAATGTAGTGGCTGATGCCTTAAGTAGAAAGTCCTTTAGCAGTGTAGCGAGTATTGCCATCCGAAAGTGGGAGATGTTGGGTGCTGTTAGTGAGTTTGACTTACATCTTGGGGAGTCCATTGAGTTAGCAGCCTTGTTTTTGGTAATTGCACAACCTGTACTTGTGAGCCGAGTTATAGAAGTGCAGAGGGGTAACCTTGAGGTAGAAACCCTTCGAGAGAAGATCTCCAGTGGAAAGGTAGAATGAGGCTTGAACATGTACTTTGACTCGAGTGCTAGATACCTTGACCGTCTTTTCGTGTCGGAGTCTTACCGAGGGGAAGTACTCCAAGAGTTTTACCATTCACGCCTTGCAGTGCATCTAGGAGTCACAAAGATGTATCACGACCTTAGTCGTCAGTTTTGGTAGAAGGGGATGAAGAAAGACGTAGCCATGTTCATGTGGAAGTGCCTTACTTGTCAACAAGTGAAGGCCGAACATTAGAGGCCAGTGGGTTTGTTGCAACCCTTGCTTATAGCCGAGTGGAAGTGGGAGCATGTCACGATGGATTTTGTTATGGGTCTTTAGAGGGCTCAACGGGGTAATGACACCATTTGGGTGGTAGTTGACCGATTGACTAAGTTAGCGCACTTTGTACCTATATGCACGAATGACTCGGTAGACTTTCTAGCCAACCTTTACATTAGGGACATTGTTTGACTGTATGGGGTCCCTTTGATTATTGTATCAGATAGAGATTCGCGTTTTACGGCTTGGTTGTGGCAGAGCCTCTAGAATGCCTTAGGCACTAGGTTGACTTTCAGTACCGCCTATCATTCTCAGACCGACTGGCAGTCTGAGCGTATTATTCAGATCCTTGAGGATATGCTTCGAGTTTGTGTCCTTGACTTTAGGGGTTCGTAGGAGAGGCACTTGCCCTAAGTGGAGTTTGCCTATAACAACAGCTTTCAGTCGAGTATTGGTATGGCACTATTTGAGGCCTTGTACGACCGACCGTGTAGGTTTTCTGTTCGTTGGGCCGAGGTGGGTGATGCACCTATGTTGGGTCCAAAGTTAGTCCGGGAAATGACGGAAAAAGTTACATTTATCCGTAAGAGGTTGGTCACAGCTCAGAGTCATCAGAAGAGCTATGTTGACCGTAGGAGGAGACCGTTGTCCTTTGAGGTGGGAGATCACATCTTCCTGAAGATATCACCTAGACGGGGTTTGATGAGGTTTGGAAAGAGCGGGAAGTTGTCTCCTAGGTTTATTAGGCCTTTTTAGATCCTAAAGTGGATTGAGGAGGTAGCTTATCGTTTGGCCTTACTGCCACAGCTTTTCGGGGTGCATGATGTGTTCCATATCAGTATGCTTAGGAAGTATGAGCCGAATCCTTCACATGTGTTGGATTGGATTGAGTTAGAGGTTAACGAGAATGCCTCGTATGAGGAGAGACCGGTTAGAGTTTTAGATACTTGAGACCAAGTCTTGCGAGGCAAGACGATTCCTTCGGTAAAAGTGTTGTGGCGACACCACGGGGTTGAGGAGGCCACTTGGGAGCGTGAGGCGAAAGTCCATGAGAAATATCCGGACTTGTTTATTGATGTTTGAACATATATTCAGACTTTGTTATGTTAATGAAATATAAACATTGTATATGTTTTGAAAATATGAATCGTATATTCAATAATGAACATATATTTATCTTGTTGATGAGAATGGATGACTGGTGGATAGGTCATGGTGATGATTTGAAATTATTGTCAATGTTGTAATTGGTCAAAACATGGTTTTAAATGTTTAGTTTAAATTTCGGGGGTGAAATTCCTTAAGGGGGGAGGTTATAGAATTTTTGGTTGAAACCCGACCTATTTGACTGTTGGATTCAGGTTTCTTTTCATTATATAGTTGTTCTTGGCTTATTTCTTCTTGAGTTAGGCTATTGGTTTGCGTTTATTGCGTTTGGAACAGGTTGGTAGCTTGGTTTCTAAACTTTTGTTGCCTAAATTTTTGTTCCTTCGCTCGAGTGGGCTTTGTGAACATCCAGTATTTTTGCAAGTCTGCAAAACTACTTGGAGTTTGTATTCTTCGCTCAAGCGAAGCTTCTTGTGCTCGAGCGATGACCTCTGTCTGCAAAACTACTGGGAGTGGGTATTCTGTGCTCGAGCGAAACAACTTATTGTATCTGGTCGCTCGAGCGACACATCTTGTACTTGAGCGAACTGTGCGTATATCAGTTCATAAAATCACTTTTCTGAGTCACTTTTTCACCTCTCTCTCTCTCTAAACATTTCAAAACCCTATTGCCTCTCACTCTCTCTCTAAAACTCACATATTTCCCTCAAATACACCTAGATTCGTTGATCTGTTCACCCGTGTGCCTTTGTTAAAAAGATAGCGCTTGATGTGGGCTTCGTTCTAACCGGTGCAAAGTTGGTTTTTGGCATCTTTGGGTTTCCCTCCCTCCCTCCCTCCCCCTCTCTCTCTCTCTCTCTCTCTCTCTCTCTCTCTCTCTTTCTCTCTCTTGTGTTCTAGCTTGAGATAGGGATACTTTCCACACTTTTTGAGTTTTAACTTAGTTATTTGTCATTTCTAAACCCTATTGCGAATTTGAAAGATTTGGAACAAATCTAGGATTTTGGAAAAAAAATCAAAAAAAGGGTTTTCCAAATGGGCTCTTGGTTCTTGGAAATTTTTTTGATGTTAGAAATAATGTTGAGCTAGATAGAAGTGATTGATTTTGGATACTTGGGGTTGATTTTGAAAAGAGTAAGAATTTTGCCCTAAATGCCTCCAATGTTGGTTTTGTATAAATAATGAAGTTGATGTTGAAATTATAAAATTGGATTGGTATTGATGGGGATGGTCGAGTTGGATATGTATTATCACTCACCTCTTGAAATTTGAAAAGTTTATCTTTATTAATAATTGTTTATTTGTTTAGAAATATCTGTTTTGGGTTATTGGTGGAGGATAGCTATGAGTGTTGTAGAAATTGCATGTAAATTAAGAGAATTGAAGCTATTTTTTCATTAATTTGCATTGAGCATTATCTCATATTTATACATTGAAAATGTTACTGTTTTGGAGAAAATGGGTGAATTTGGGAAAAGAATTATTGTTACATCTAATAAGTTGATCAGTGTGTCTTGGGTGAAAGTCCCGAAAACTGCACATATACATGGATGTCAGTCCCGTGGATGAAATTTCTGTGAAATGGCAATAGTAGTACTTGTATAACCTACGTTTACATGGGTCCTAGCTTACGGTTTCCTCCGAACAAAATTTTCGGGAAATGTTGTATTATTTTGAAACTCCCAAAGTGTGATTCACTATCCCATTTTCTATTGTAATAGAAATGATTTATGAATCGATATAAATACTTGGCATTGCATAGTTTTGGAAGAGGTATAAAAATGTTTTGGCACGAGCAATGTATATGCATTCACCCTATAACTTTGTTAATGTTCATATACTGTGTTGGATTATTTCTACTGGGCTTTGGTTCACCCTACATGGGAAAAACATTTCAGGTGCTGATGATATGCCTTCTCCAAGACAATAGTTTGAGAGGACTTGGAGTGAGAGCTTCTTTTTGTGTATTTATTGTATTTATTTTGTATAAACCAAGGGTTTTAAATGTATTGGATTTAAATCCACTCTTGTTGTAACCAAGTATCATCTTGGAAAGCTATAAGCTCTTGGGGCATTTCTTATCTGTTTAATTTCCATTCCTTTTCTTTTGTTCGCAACATATGCTATAGATTTAGGGCCACGCATAATGAATGTATACTACATATATTTCTCTTTTGTAAACTCAATTGGATTTAATGGAAGATAGTCACTTTACCAGTGTTGTCATTTATTGATATTGTGGATGGATTAATGTATATATATTTCGGGGCGTTACAAATTTATTAGCTCTTTTTTTTTTGATAAGGTAATGTTTGATTATTCTACACACACACACATATGCTTGTCTTAACAATTTAGAATTTTTTAAATATTGTATAGAATTTAATAATTTTGTTTAATATTATTAAAATAATGCATGGGTCTTTATTAGTTTTTTTTTGTAAAATCTCAGGAGATATGTGTGAAATTTACTGTTTGAATATATAAGGGCAATTTAGGAATTTTTTACCCCATAGAACATGACGTCAACATGACGTTAGCATATTATGTTAAATAAATTAACAGAAGATTAACGGTATGCGAATCTTAATTATCGCTTCAAAAGTAAGGATATTTTTATAATTATTGAAATTATAGGAGATGTCCTTGTAATTATTAAAAATCTCAAGAAAGGTGAGTGTAATTTAATAACAAAAAAAAAAAAAAAATGAAGAAGAAAGGGAAAAGAAAAGATAAAGGAAAGGGGGGTGGGGGCAGCCCGACGTGGGTTGCCTCTCTATTTATTTATTTTTATTCAAATATTGATCTATTTATATACACATCTATATAGGTATATATATACATATATATATCAATTAAAATCATTTTAATAACACTTTCATATTTTGTAATATAAAATAATATAATTTTTCATATTACAAAATATATATTTTTTTCATTTAATAAAACACACCATAAATTTACATTTTAAACATTTATTATAATATAGTATAATAAATAATAATAACTCTCAAAGTGATACTTTCCATTCACATAATTAAAAAAAATCAAACAGTTAAACATGTGTTACATGAACCCAAATTAGATTGATTCTAAATTATGGCTCTTGAATTAAATTTCCACCCATGAACCAAACATGCTCCAAATATATGCAAAACTGAACTCAATAAATTTTACCTCAAGTCATGATTCTAACATCAAATCTCAACACAAAAATTTTGCTATAAATTAAACTGAACACTATTCAATTCGTAAATTTTCAGAAATAAAGACTCATGCATAAACACTTCATAAAATTTTCATAATGTTTGAGCTATACAACTATTTTCAAAATTTTACAAAAATAAGATCTTCAACTCGAGAGACAAATTTTACCCTAAACTTGTGTAACAAATTAGAAATTGTGTTTTAATTATCATAAACCCAATTACAAATGATCTTTTAATATTAAATATATATATATATATATATATATATATATATATATATCACTAACCACGTGGTGCAACATCCATCCAATTAAATTATGCAATGATTTTATAAATATTAAAAAAAAAAAATCCAGTCATTACAACTATTCACCAAATGAATCCACCGAAATTGAATTGACAATCTGCAACACTATACAAACAGCAATACAAAGTGTATTGTTGTCCCTCAGTCTCCCAAAGCACACTATCACCAATTTCCACCCATCAGGTTTTGAGAAACAACATACTAGCTGCCAATTACTATTAAGTAAATGACCAGTGACGCTCTCAACACTAAACTATAGTGAATCAAATGGCTCTCAATTTGTCAAATGAAAATGTCATTTTTTTAAAAAACAAATTGCCAAATGAAAATGTCATTTTTGGGCCTTATTAACATGTGAGATGCAGATAGAAAGTGCATGCATGGCCAAATATTGGCAATTGTAAATTTACACTTTGTTGTTTGGGTAGAAAATATTTTTTTATAGTTAGTGGTGGTGGTAGAATGAAGGTCGAGGTAGAGCTGGTAGCATGGTGGTGGGGCAGCGGTGACAGTGATAGCGACGATGACGGTGGTGGTGGCCATGGTGATGATGGTGTGATGGTGGAGGTAAGAGTAGCGGTGGTAGTATAGTGACATTAATAAGACTGTTCGGAAAATATATTTTGCATTTTAAAAGTGAAAAACATTTCATATCTAAATAAGCTCTTTTTTTGTTGATAATAAAAATTATTTTTCATTGACTTTCGTTTTCTATTATTCCAAACACGAGAAAATACGAACCAAGCAAAATGATCTAATCCAAGATCTTCAATATGGGAAACAATATTTTTATTACTTAAATAGCACACAACATATTTATTTTTAAATCAAAATTAAAATTTATATTTTACGATTTAACAGCACTCATCAAATGGACACACACTTTCTAGCATATATATACATTCTAACCTTTGATATTGTATCTGCAACTTCCCAGCATTGTGTAATGCATCAGCTTGACCAAAATTCGCCATGGCCCCAAAAGCTACGCCACTTAGATCAAATTGAAATGCACTGCAACTACATCACACAAATCAAAGATTGCTACAGTTACTGAATTCCTTGAGCATATTAGATTTGACATGCATGTCACCCAGACATATTTTGAAAACCATAAATATGCTTATTAGATAGCTTCAATTAATGTATGAAAACAATGAAAAAAAAATGAAAACATTTTTGGTGTTTCTCAATTTTAATGGGAAAGGATTCTCTCCTGTCCACAGTTTTACTAGAGGGTGTTGTTGAGGTTCATAGAGCCACCACATATCCTATTTTGATAATTTGAAAAAAAAAAAAATAGATTCATTATATTCATAACTATATGATTTCATTATATTTGTTTAAAAAAACGAATGACAAGTATAATTTTGAAATTGTCCATCATTTTTTTAAAGACCAATATGAAAACAATTATATGGATATAAATATGGCATTAATCTGAATTTTATCCTAAATGATCTACGCAAAAAAAAAAAAAAAAAAACAAAACTTTACAAATTATATGATTCAAATCATCAAAATAAGACCTATAATGTATCTTATGAACCGATTATCACACTTGTAATTCAACAGTAAATTAGGTAGAACTCATTCCCATATTAATAATAGAAAGCCAAAAACATAAAAGAGGGCTTGTTTTCTTCAAATTTTAAGAGAGACCTATGTAATTTACTCTAAACTGTACAACCAAAAACATATTTGTTTTGTTCATTATTTGAGATGAGGGGTAGAGAGGAATAGAGGTGTTTAGTTGTAAAGAGTGAGCCGTCCAGTAAGTGTGAGTAAGAAAAAAAATAGGGGTTTAGTTGTACAATTTAAAATTTCTAAATTCTTAAATTATTATTTTTGTCCATTAGATTAAATTTTCACTATTGTTGATTTGCGAATATTGTCTCTAATTAGACCATATGAACTAAAATAAGAAACAATAAATGGATGCAAATAATAATTTAGGAATGAAGTAAAAAACCGTGACTATAGTTTACAGTATAACAAAATATGAAAATGTATTGAATTTTTATATATATATATATTTGTATTTTTGGTATTTGGTGATTTTTTTTTTCTCACAAATATGATACTTTTTAAGTGTATCTAAATTAGATGTATTTAAGAAATAAAAAATGTGCGTAAAATATTAAAAAAATTCGCTAAAAAGGAATAAAAAAAAAAACTCAATTTTTTGAAAAGTGAATTAAACCAAACAAGGTAAATATATTATTTTTTCATCCATATAACTAATGAATTGTTGATAAAAATAAGCTAAGTGTTAACCCACTGTAATTAGGAGAGGTCGGTGTAAATTTACCTAACCAAGCACTCATTTTCTTTTTCATTATTTGAAGTAGAGAGAAATAGGAGTGTTTGGTTGTCTAAATTGTAAAATTATTTTATTAACCATTAGTTTAGATTTTTAGCATTAATGATTTGGACTAATTGTCTCCAATCCAACCATATGAACTGAAATCATCAACAATAAAAACTAAATAGATGGAATTAATAATTTAAAAATGAAGTAGAAAAAATGACTATAGTTTAAGGTATAAAAGTAAATTTGTTTTTTTAAAAAAAGACCTATTAAAAAAGTGTCCAAGTCTTGTACCTTTTTGAATTGCAGTTATTAGAGTCAATAACAAACCTTTATTTTCACTGCTCATTTAGGAAAATGTCTCGTAGCTCAAATTTTGTGGCTCAAAAGTGGCTCAAATGGCCAAAACGACATCGTTTTGGCCATTTTTATGTTGTTCTGTACTCAAAACGACGTCGTTTTGGCCATTTGAGCCACTTTTGAGCCACAAAATTTGAGCTACGTAGCATTGTCGGCTCATTTATTACATCCATGATTTTATTTTTTTAATTTTTCGCATGATGATTTCCAATCAAGTGCTTTGTATAAACATAAGGAAATAAACTAGCTTTATTATGTATGATACAAATAAACTGCTAAGAAACTAAAAACAGAGTAGATAACAACCATAACTAAGCCATAGTTTTTCATGATGAAGCAAAAGAATGCAGAAATTCATTGTGATACTTACCAAAGGACACCACTTGCATTCACTAATTTCACCTTCCTCTGTTCCTGTGAACATGCTTTTTAAATCTCTTTCTGCTTTCGTTTTGTTCACCTTCAATGATCCTCACAAGTCATTGAGGTTTTCCTCTAGAGAACATAAGATATCCCATAACAAGTCCCCATACCAGCCCACATCCATAACCCGGCAATATGACATACCAATTGAATCCACTTGAAGAATACGTATTGTCTTCTTGTTGTGGTGTGCTAGGGTCGCTGCATGTATTTGACAATGGAGGTCCACATAATGCCAAGTTACCAATGTAGGAATCATTTAAAAATGTATCAAATTGGTTGCCTTGTGGTATCGGTCCTATTAGTTGATTCTGTGAAAGGTTTAAGACTTCAAGGGATTTCAAATTCTTTAGTTGTTGAGGGATCTCCCCAATGAGTTTGTTGGAAGAGAGGTCTAACCATTCGAGCATTGTCAAATTAACAAGAGATGTTGGTATATGACCTGTAAGGCTATTGTGAGACAAGTTGAGCCCGCGGATTGAATTTAACTTTCCAATGATCTGTGGAATCTGACCTTCGAAATTGTTTTTCGATAAATCAATTACAGTGAAAATGGTTGGGACTTTTTCCATTTCTATGGTTGATCCTTTGATTACCATAGTCAAACAATCATGATAATGATATGGATACTGATATAAAGAATCAACACCGGAGTTCTCGATGTATTGCAATTTATAATTGGCTTCTATGACATTCATCATTGCATTGAAATTCTTGAAATATGTTTTTGGCAGTGGACCAATAAAATAATTGTCTGACAAATCCACAACTCTCAAGTTAAGGAAGGGAAATTTGGCTTTGGAAGCTGGCATAGGTCCATGGAATTTGTTAGATCTCAAACTTAGAACTTGCAGCCAGCGTAGTTTTTCCAACCAAAATGGAAATTTGTCAGAGAACTTGTTACATCCAAGATCTACCACTCATAGCATTTTGCAATTGACTAAAGATTTTGGTACTGTACCCTCAAATCCATTTCCATTAAGGTCAATAATTTCGAAGGAATTTCCCTTTACAAATGTATTAGGAATGGTGCCAGAAAAATTATTTTTCCGTAGATCGAGCACAGAGAAATATGTGCTGAAGTTTCCTAAACATTGTGGAATAGAACCATTAAAGCTATTACTAGATAGGATAAGTAATCGAAGGGAAACTGCATGACAGAGCATGTCTAGCTCACCACTGAAGTTATTTGATGAAAGAATGAGACTAGTAAGGTTCACGAGTTTGAAGGTTGAACTTGGAAACCTACCATATAGGTTGTTATTGCTCAAATCAATAACAATTAAATCAGTGGATTTGAACTCTTTTACACGGCCAGTCAATTTGTTATTACTGAGGTTGAAGTAATACAATGCTGGTAAGCTAAAGACCCTAGATGGAAGAGGTCCTGTTAGCTGATTATTTGACAAATCTAACACAAGAAGTGATGTTAGGTTTGCAACCAATGATGGGAATGGACTGTTGGATTTATTTTTCTAGTGTGGCCCAATAGCCTACATATTTTCTACATGTTTTAATTTATTTGGACTCCACAAATAGATAAAGCCAATATTTTGAGATCAAGTTCAGTAAATAGAATTTTAATATAATCACTCTTCTAAGATAAGAAGAAAACCTTGATGGATTAGGAATTCTTCTAATAGAGTTTATCTGGCCCTCTTCTCTCCTCTATATAAGGAT
The DNA here is from genome assembly GCF_055761805.1 of Camellia sinensis. Classification (NCBI taxonomy): domain Eukaryota; kingdom Viridiplantae; phylum Streptophyta; class Magnoliopsida; order Ericales; family Theaceae; genus Camellia; species Camellia sinensis. The sequence goes on from NC_138964.1 coordinate 47,620,917, forward strand.
GAGTGACTCCCCTTTCATATCATGAGTATTATTTTCATCACTCTAAATTTTATAGTCATCCTAATAAAGTGAGAGACAGAGAGAAGAAGGTGAGCCAAGAATTAAAGGTTCAACTATTAGGGGTATTTTCTCAGCTTCTCTAATTCAATGGCTGTCAAAGGTATATTCGTTTTATTCTTGAGTTGTATTGAATTCAAGATCCTGTAAAATTTAATTCCGCATTATTATTATGGTTACATGTCTTATTAAATCTTACATGTGGTATCAGAGCTTTAGTTTGTCAATCAATACACCTTGGAATAATAATATATTTATGAATATTGTTATTATAGTTATAATTATTCATAACAACATATTTTTTGTTCATAAGGTTTGAACTCTCGGCATGTGTTGGTTATCTTGAATATACGCTGTATGTTCAACCTTGTAAGCTGCATGCCATATTTATTAGGCAGTGTCTGAATGGTACATCTAATCTCTTTCATATTCATTATGCATCAAAGAAACTCTTTTTGTGTTGTTAAAAGTCAAAGGTTGTGTAAAAGAAGATTTCATTCCTGATTTCTAAATCGTAACTAAGTATGCACATCATGGACTCCCTCACTCACTTTGTTTTGTGATATGTTAGGTGCAAACTTTTATGTAATTCTATATGCTGTTCATATTCATGTTTTGATTTATTATCAATTTTAGTGATAATAATTTTTATAATCATCATAATATGTTATTGAATTGAGTGTATTGCTTGCCGTTATGATAAAGTGCATAGATTAAAAGCAATTTTAGAATTTTGCTAAATCGTTCGGACTATTAAATAAATATATTTATTTGATTGTATCACATTAGAGGATTATGTTTTTGCTTTGTTTAATTATGCACACTTATTGTCTATTATTGTTAAATATTTATATATTTTCATGATTTAAAATTGATATCATGATATAATTTTATGACATTGAATATTAAATATTAAAGTGGTTAATTCATATTAGGTGTAATTCTTATTAACCATTATTTTAGATATTCATGATTGTTATAATACATATATAAATATTCCTGTTCATCCAGAGTTATTATTATTATATTGGTAATAGCAATCACATAAAAGAAATTTTAGAAATCATAAAAATAGTGATCTCATTAAAATTGTGATTGAATTAATGATAATTAAATAACTCAAAATTAATGAATAGAGAATATTATTGGTTAGTTCCGTATTCATAGGGTTTACTAATTTAGTAGCTGCCAAAGTGGCCTAGATTTGTAAAACTTATGAATATAGAACTACATAAAAGAATTGTTAAAAAGGGTAACATTAAGGTCGATAATATTCTCAATTGTAGTTATAATTAGGAGATTGAGACTAGCCCAAAGGAGAGTCACTTTCAAATAATTATAAACTGGGTAGGATAATGTAACTTATGTAATTTGACAGATTAGAATTGAATACCCAAAGGTAACATGACTAGCTGAAAAATTGCATAAATTACTTTAGACCTACATAAGTGATTCTTGACGAGTGGACAATAGATATACCTAAGTGTTGCCCAAAGGAAAAACTTATGTGATATCAATAGTTCATCATAATTCTCAAAGCTTTAATATGTATATTGTTTATGCCTTTTTCCGTGTTACTTATGAGATCTTGTGTTAATACCTCTTAAGATCTGTCAAAATGATAGCTTGCTATCTAAGGTGGTTGGACTTAGAAGGGAGGCTATATTGACTCCTCCGACCTTCTTGGGATTTTACTTGGTTATTGACCAAAGGACTCTTTAGTGACATCACCCTAACGCTTAAAGTAAAATTTGGTTAAAGGCTGTTGAAGATACTCATGATATGAAAGGGGAGTCACCCATCCTTATATAGAGGAGAGAAGAGGGCCAGATAAACTCTATCAAAAGAATTCCTAATCCATCAAGGTTTCCTTCTTATCTTAGAAGAGTGATTATATTAAAATTCTATTTACTGAACTTGATCTCAAAATATTGGCTTTATCTATTTGTGGAGTCCAAATAAATTAAAACATGTAGAAAATATGTAGGCTATTGGGCCACACTAGAAAAATAAATCCAACATTCTCCCACTTGGCCCATTAAATAAAGAAGACTTTTTCCATTAGGTAAAAAATCTGCGATTTTACCTTCAAAATTATTACTGTCAACTCTCAAGACGACGAGATTTCCAAGGTTTGAAAGTGAAGATGGGAGCATGCCGGTGAAATTGTTATATCCGATGCCTAAACCAGTCATTTCCGTAAGGTTTCCGAGCAACGTAGGGATGGTTCCATAAAATTTACAACGAGCGGCATACAACGTTTTCAAGGACTTCAAATTCCCAATTGAGTCTGGTAGTTCTCCAGAGAAATTAGTGCGTGTAAGCACCAAGTACTGGAGAGGACTGCTCGAGTTTATAAACTCGGGAAAATAACCAGCGAGAGCATCATTATATGGTATACGCAGCTCATTCAGATGTGGTAAATGGAATATTCCGTCAGGAAATTTTTCACGCAATCCACATTCAGAAAGATGGAGAAGTGTTAAAGAAGTCAGATTGAGCAAGGAATTCGAAACCACTGAAGATATGTTTACATCTCTAAGATTAAGTTCTCTTACCTTGGTTAAGTTTTGAACAAGTAATTCAAATCCAGGTTCTTCCAACCTCAAATCATAATTGTAAGAGAGATCAAGCGAGACCAATTTGCTCAGAAATGAGACTTCTATAGGGACTTTTCCAGAAAAACTAGAGTCAGAGAGGTTGAGGTGTGTCAATCTGGTGAATCGACTAAATTCAGATGAGATTTGAGACATGCCAAAATCATTGAAAGCAAGGTTGAACCTTTGGAGGTGAGGAAAGTAGTAGAAGATGGTGCTATTGGGTTGGATGGTGCCTAGGAGCCAGCTGCAACTGAGGTCGAGGCCAATTACTTGACTTGTGTTGTTGTCACACTTGACCCCATCCCATGAGCAACAATCAGAACCCTCCTTCCACGACTCCATCTTCGGGTAAGAAAGGATTCCGACAGAATCACAGTCCTCATCGGCAGATTTATTGAAGGAAAATTGTTGCTTAAATTGGAGCAATGCAGAGGTCTGTTGTTGAGTGCAGAGTTGGGCATGCAAACAAGTAATCTAGAAAAAACAAAGAAACAAAAAGAGGTGAAAAAGTTGATTGTTAGAGACCATCTTTGCTCCTAGATTCAAAAACAAAGGTTGTAATGCTATAGGCAAATGTAACGTGTTTTTACTCATCAAGGAAGACTTGACTTTATAAATATTGATCATAATCAACCGCTTAAAATGCTATACGAAATAAAAGTATGACACATCTACTGCGTGTATACTTAGAAAGACAATACATCACAACATAGTATACATAACATAATTATACTGTTTTGTAATAAACATCGCAACATATTGTAACTTTTATCATTGAATTGATTCGTAATATTTTTTACCACAAATAATTTGTAACATTTACACAACACCGTTCATAACATAATCATAACAATATGTAATTTGACTTTCGGATAAATTTGTTCATTCATAATTTTTATACAAAATGACATAAGACACTCACCACAAATTATGTGACTTTTACGGTAGAAATCGTAATTTTGTTATGACAAAAAGGTGGGTGCATACTAGCATTTTCTTAAAAATTGTGTGAAATACTAGCAATTTTTTTAAATAAGGATTACTGTATATTACTTGTTTTTTTTTTTTTTCCCTTCACATTTTTATATCACCAGCCTAGATACATGACAAAATATCATTTGTTTATATTAATTTCTTAATAATTATCTTCAAATAAAGTAACTATTAATAAGTATTTGGCAACACAAAATGATAATAGATAATCTGCAATATATAACATTTCTCTTTTTAAAAGGTATCATTTGTTTATATTAATTTCTTAATAATTATCTTCAAATAAAGTAACTATTAATAAGTATTTGGCAATACAAAATGATAATAAATAATCTGTAATACATAACATTTCTCTTTTTAAATTCACTTATAGGGCCAGTAGCTAGTAAGTGAGAGACCATAGATAAAATAAACTCTAAAAAAAGTCGGAGCAAGGAAAAATCCTATCCAGTCCAATTTTTGGATTAGAAGATATTGTTTGGACCTTTGGAGTCTATTACAAATCTAATTTCAGTGATGTAAGTTGTTCGTTTTATACGCTTTATTCAGTCAAAAATTTTAAAAATTGATATGATAATTGTAGCTACATCAATTTAAAAGTTTTTTTTTTTTTTTTAAATTTTTTTTTTTTAAGGAACATTTAAGAGTTGATTATGAGACACATAGTTGATTAGATTCCATATTTGAAAAAAATTATTTGGTACTTCATGGGTGTCGCCTGTTCATGTGCCCCACTAATCATCATATATCATATCTCTTACTATTTTTCAATTACCTAACACAAAATCATGAGTTCCACCTTCTTCTCTACACAAAATTTCAAAGACACCACATCGGCGTGCTAGTACCACCAAATAACTTCTCTCACATTTGCAATGCGAGGCCTGCAAAACTAAGCTAGTCTTCACTCATGTCTATAGAGCTTAACCTTATAGCGTGTTTCACTTGTCAAGGAGCATTTTGACTCCATAAATGTTGATCTTAATCAATTGCTTAAATGCAATAGTATAGCGATTCTGGTTTAGACCTGACCCATCTTGCATTTTGGACTCGGGTTTCATGATTTTGTATTTGTTGTTCTTGTTTTTCCCCCCCCCCATTTTCCCTATTAAAGCTTGGCTATTGAGTTGTATTGGTTACGTTTGGAACAGGTTGGTAGCTTTGTTTTCAAACTCTTGTTGCCTAAAATTTTACTCCTCTGCTCGAGCGTCACTTCTTGCGCTCGAGCGGGATTTATGAACTCTCAGTACTTTTGCAGGTTTGCAAAACTACTAGGAGGGCGTATTCTATGCTCGAGCGCTATTTTCTGCACTCGAGCGGTCTCAACTCGAGCAGACTTTCTTGAGCTCGAGCATTAGTTTGCTGTCTATAAAACTACTGGGAGTGTGTATGCTGTGCTCGAACGAAACCACTTGTTGTGTCTGATGCTCGAGCGTCACTTCCAGCGCTCGAGCGGACTGCGCATATATCAGTTCGTAAAAAGGTCATTTTACATCACTTTTTCATAAATTTTTCTCCCAAAACCCTAAATCTAGAGCCTCTCTCTCTAAAACTTTACTATCTCTCTACATTTTACCTAGATTCAGTAGTTTCTCAACCCGTGTCCCTTTGTTAAAGATGTAAAGCATCTCAAGGGCTATGTTTTTATCCGATTAGAGTTGGGTTTCGGCTTCCTCCGAGTTCCTTCCTTGCTTTGCTCGTCTTCTAGTTTTGAGGTACGGATTTTCTATACTCCAATATGACTTTGTATAAACATTATTGTGACTTTTGGAAGATTTTGAACAAACCTAGGGTTTTCATTTAAAATCAAAATGAGAGTTTTTCAAATGGGTGTATTGAAAATGGTTATGAGAGTGGTTATGAGGTTGTGTTGTAGTAAAATAGTTGATTTTGATATTTGGGTTGGATTTTGGAAGAAAATGGAGTTTCCCCTAAAATGTCTCAAATATTTATTTTGTATAAATAAATGAAATTGGTATTGAAAATGTGAAATTGGATGGATGTATATATAAATGGTAGAGTTGGATATGTATTATTACTTGCCTATGGAAATATAGTTTATCTGTTGTGGAGATTGTATATCTGTTTAAAAATATCTGTTTTGGGCTATCAGGTGAAGGATAGCTATGATTGTTGTAGAAATTGCATGAGGAATAGGTAAATTGAAACTAATTACTCATCCTGTAACGCCCCCAAAATAAACACAATAAACCAATTGCAAGCACTAGTACAGTGTGATATAAATAACATCAGATGCTTTCATTAAATCAGAGTTAATATACTAAAGGTGACACATGTGATATACATTCATAAATCGTTCATCCTGAATCTACAACATGTGTTACAAGAGGTAATAAGAAATGAAAGCCAAACAGATAGTCATATTCCCTAATGGCTTACATCTTTTTAAGATCATGCTTGGTTACAACAAAATGAGTCATAAGCTCAATACAAATAAAGCTCTCGGCTTGTAAAAGTAAATACAAAATAAACAAAAAATGAGCCTTCAGCTCCATAGTCCTCCCAAGCTATGTTCTTGGCGGAGGCATATCACCAACACCTGAAAATGTTTTTCCCAAGTAGGGTGAGCCAAAATCCAGTAGAAACAATCTAACACAATATATGAATCTTAACAAAGATATAAGTATGATGTGTATACAATACCTGTAATAAAATCATTCATATTCGACAAGATCATAATATGCCAAGTTTTATATCTCAATCCATTTTATTTCAACTCATGAATCAGATTCACTATTATCCAAATAACCTAACCGAGGCTACAAATCATGGTTATCTAATTAATACAACCATCACACTAACACAGTTCAATTTTTCATTTTACGGAAATTTCGTTCGCGAGAATTGGCACCCATGTATATGCGTGGTTTTCGGGACTTTCACCCTGGACACACAGACCAACTTAATTTAATGGAGTCCATCCCCTTTCTTCTCCCAAATATAGAATATATCCCCTTTCTCTTTCCAAATATCATACATATATAATGCATTCAAACACGGTCATATTCAATGACAACAGTTAAGAGATTAGCTTCAATTTACCTAATCTTCATGCAATTTCTACAACAATCATAGCTATCTTCCACTGATAGTCCAAAACAGATATTTCTAAATAGATATACGATCTTCAAGACATATAAAATATCCAAATTTTCATAGGTGAGAGATAATACACACGTGACTCCACCATTGATATAAACATTCATCTAATTTCATATTTTCAAAACTAATTTCATTATTTATACAAAATAATTATTTTAAACATTTTAGAGCAAAACCCCATTCTCTCCCAAATCCAACCCATGTGTCAAAATCAACAAATTTAACACAACACATTCTCATATCTATACTCATAACCATGTTCAATTCATTCATTTAAAAATCGCCTTTTTGATTTTAAACCAAAATCCTAAATTTGTCTAAAATTATGATTTGTTGGAGAAGAAGAAAAGAAAGCAGGTTGACATTGTAAGGTAAAGAAAAGAAAGTGGAACAGGCATACTAACCACCTCATTTTTTTTCTTAATCAAACCAAGTATGATTGTTGAAAGAAAAAAAGATAGGGTGTCCAAGTTATGATTATGTTAGTCTTGCCCATCACTTTATATAGTGAAATAAAATTACCAAACATTATTTTCTAAGTGAAAATTTTTTCGATAAAAAAGTATTTTCTTTCAATTAAATATCTAATTTTATCGCTAAAAATAAAATAATAATAATTTTGGAGACAAAAATATTTTATCTCTAAATTTTTGTTTCTAAAACTTTAATTTCTTGTAATTACTCATAAATATCAAGAAAAATAAAGTGGTGGCCTTGACTCTCCACATTTTAAATTAGACACAAATCAATATCAACGCAGTGGAAAATATCTTCGATGGAACCATTAATGAAAATACCAGCTCATTAAAAAATATTTTTGTAATTTGTAGTTTTTGTTTGGTTCATAGTAAAAGAAATGGAAGATAAGTAAAATGTGAATGAAATATAACTATCTTTCACATATTTTTTTATTTCTCTTTTCAAATCTCTACCCAAATATATATAATTAAAAAAAAAGAAAAATAAAAAAAAAACCTTAAAGTCTTCTGAATCTAATCTAATATGGCTTAGTACAAATTTCACTTTATCCCCTTGTGGGTTGACTCATGTGTGAATTATCTTCCTCTTATTTAGAAATGATCATATAACTCCATTGTATTTTGTGGATTGAAATGCAATGTTAGGTTTTTTAACAATTTAATGAAAAAGACTATAATACCCTATTTATAAGTAACACAAATGTGTGAACTATGAATATTTTTATCATTTGTTTAGGAGACAAAATACAATTTAACCCCTTGTACTTTATTCCATGTGTAATTTATTCCTATGAATTTTGAAAATGTGTATATAACCCCTTTTATGTCTGTTATATGTCACACTTATTATTAAGTTAAACGGAATGTTAACAGTATATTTTATTCTACAAATAATAAGATAATTATATAATTATTTTCAAATGAGATGAGGTAATCCATACATGCATAAAAGCACTGGGGTAAAGTAAAATTTTCTCTATCTTAAAAGTGGAGAGTTTATTAATTTATTTTTTTATTTTTTAAATTTTACTAAATAAAAAGTCAACAAAAAAATATTACTAAAAAATATTCACCCAACCAACTTTGAATGTTCTATTTTTAGAATGTTTTTCAGCGATGAGAGACTGAGTTATTGGGGCTGAATAATCGAAGGACATCTTGATGATGAATGAATCATTAGGGAAAGGGCATGGGGCCTTTGTTCAATTGTTTTTCTGATGTATCCCCCCCCCCCCCAAAAAAAATAAAAATAAAATAATAAATACAAAAATAAAAACAAAAGAAAAGAAAACAAAAGAAAGAGACAAAGAGAGAGATTGATATTCTTGACTAGCATAAACGTATCGATATTTAGGCTCTGTTTGGGGATGTCGATTTTTTTAGTTAAAATAGTTAAAAACTTAAAACATCCAATCAGATTACTCTCTTCCTATTTTTGCACGATTTTTTCTAAAATAAAAAAAAATTAAAATAGTCACTTCCAAAACAACCTCTTAAAATCATTTTAAAATCAAAACAACTAAGGACAAATCTACTTAAATGATTGTCATTATTATTTTTGAGTAATAATATATAAATAGAAAATTCATACAAAATAATATAGGTCAATGGCAACCTTTTAATTTAAAGCAAAATATTCATAAAAATAATTTATATTTACAATAATGATTTTTTATGTTAAAATTATGTATAAATAAAAGTTTGAGAGAATTTCATTATTGTAGGTTTAGAAAGTTATTTTATATTATAAAGCATAAATATTTTTATCAATCTCTAAGGGTGTGTTTGGTAACGTTTACGTTTTCAGTTTATATTTACAAAAATTTTATAAACTGATTTTTGTTTAATTTTTGTTTATTTTTAGAAAAACATAAACTACAAACGCGTTTGGTAATAATTGACAAAATGTCTAAAAAAGTTTAAAAATATAAAAAAGAGTGAGAAATGGCAAGTGGTGGCAAGTGGCGGCGGAAGACGGTGGTGAAAAGTGGTGACAGTGGGTGGTGGGTAGCTGGTGGTGGCGGGTGGGTGGTGGATGGGTGGGTGACTGTGGCGGGTGGTGGGCGGTAGCAAGTGGGTAGTGGTGGTAGTGGTAGCGAGTGGTGGGTGGCAGATGGCGAGTGGTGGTGGCGGGTAAGTGGCGAGTGGTGGTGGTGGGTGGGTGGGTGGGTGGGTGACGGTGGCTGGTGGTGAGTGGTGGTGGTGGTGGTGGTGGCGGTGGTGGCGGGTGGTAGTGGCAGGTGGGTGGCAGATGGCGGGTGGTGGGTAGTGATGGTGGGTCGGTGGGTGACGGTGGCGGGTGGCAGGTGGTGGGCGGTGGTGGTGGCGGGTGGGTGGCGGATGGCGGGTGGTGGCGAGTAGGTGGCGGGTGGTGGTGGTGGTGGTGGGTAGGTGGGTGACGATGGCGGGTGGTAGGTGGTTGCGAGTGGGTGGTGGTTGGTGGCGGGTGGCGGGTGGGTGGTGGGTGATGGTAGTGGTGGTGGTGGTGGGTGGTGGGTGGTGGTGGGTGGCTGGTGGTGGCAGGTGGTGGATGGTGGTGACAGGTGGATGGTGAGTGGTGGTGGCAAGTAGGTGGCGGGGATGGTAGTGGCGGGGATGACAGGTTGGTGGTGGGTGGTGGTGGTGGTGGCGGCGACAGCGAGGGGTGGGTGGTGGGTGGTGGTGGCGGGTGGTAGGTGGTGGTGGCAGGTGGGTGGTGAGTGGTGATGGCAGGTGGGTGGTGAGTGGTGGTGGCAGGTGGTGGTGGGGGGTGGGTGGTGGGTAGTGGTGGCGGAAGACGGTGGTGGAAAATGGTGGCGGGTGGTGGCTAATATTGGGTAGTAAAAAAAAAAAAAAAACTCAAAACTCAAAATGGAAATACATTTTTTGTGTTTTTATTTTTTGACCCAATTTATAAACTGAGACCACTGATTTATAAATAAAAAATTTTATCAGACAAGTTTTTATTTGAATTTTTAAAATTTTTATAAATATAAATAGAAAATTAAAAACGTAAGTGTTATCAAACGATCCTTAAATATTTTGTGAAGTTAATCATTGATGTGTGACATCTCCTAGAAATTTCTTTCTTATCAATTACGTTACAAGGCTAGACTTTCCCAAAGTTTAGAATTTGTGAAAACTTGTGAGGTTCGTGGGTCTCATTATAAATCATTGTTTTTTTTCAAAAATAGATCCTTTAAAAATTGGTGGTGCTACATGTATCAATTAGTGTACTATATAGTATACGAACACTAATTATGATATTATTATTGATCCCATTCATTAATTATATTACATATATCAAAAATTTCTTAAATTATACCACATCGTCAATTGATACACTAGTTAATACATTAATTAATACATACAACATTATTCTTCAAAAAATAGACAACTGAGCTGTATATCACAGGGAGAGGCGAAGAGACTATGACTATCATCCTTATTCGGAAAAATGTCTTGCGCAGTCCGCGGAAGAGCTTTGTGCGACATGGGGACACTGTTTTTGGTTGATGTCGGACTTAATTTTGACAAGGGTGAGGTTTTTTTTCAGTTTATAAAATGAATTGAATAGTATTATTGAATTTGTAATATTTGTTATAAGTCTTATTTTAATAATTTAAATGATTTAATAGGTAGGGTTTATCAAGTATTTCGTCTCTGTAAAAAATTATGCTGATCAGATATCAATAGATACTTTATTAGCACATATTTTTCTCAATAATTTATTTTTTAAATTATGTTTATCGTTGACAAAAATATGATCTAATCAAGGAGTTACTGATATCCGATCAATATAATTTTCTGTAGAGTGAAAGTACTCGATGAGTTCTATATATTAAACGTTTCGGATGATCAAAATAGGTCTCATGATGGGTCTCATGGGTTTAATAGTACCGTTCAGTTTAGAAAATAAATTGGAGAGAAGCTCTGCCCTTTTGATAATATATATCATTTGTATTATAAAATTTGTCAAATATATTATATATAAAAAATTAAATCATTTAAATATTTGTAATTATACGATGAGAGTCTTAATAAATTTAAATTAATTAAACATTTGTAAGCACCCTGCTCTCACAAGATGAGTTTTGCTTGAGTGAAAGGGACATGAAGTGGGTGTTGTCACAGTATCTATGTTGTGACACGGATTTCTCCTGATTGGAGATAATTTTTGAGTACTTTTTCATCAAATTTAAGATACTTCAAGATGAAATAACCAAATTATTTTATAATCGTACATAATCCTATGAATTTCATTATTGATTAATATAAATTCAATGGTTTCTCAATATTGTTTTTTTCCTCCCTTAAATTATATGTTAAAATTTCACTTTTGCTAAAAGATATATATTTATTTTTTGCTATATTTATTTTGTTCTCCTCTAAAACAAATTTTTGACACAATAGTTCTTCAATTCTTATCCCTATCTCTTTTCGTATAAATTATTTATTTTTATACTATCAATGATTTTAAAAAATATTAAGAAGGTCTAACTTTAATACATTAATTAGCCTAGCTGATAATAATAATAATAATAATAATAATAATAATAATAATAAACAACTCAAATTTGTGTAAAATTCTGACAATTCGAGCCATTCAGACTTATGCCCAAGTCAGACTTGAGTAGAGATATCAAATTACAAATTAAGCTTGAATGGACTTGAACAATTTTCAACATAACTCGAACTCAACCTATGCAGCACCTCAAGCCACTAGAGTTGCACCTCTAATGATGATCGACCACCATTGATTGCCATCTTTTCATTGTAGGCTGCTGTGTTAGCATTTATCATTTGGATGGCATGGAATTTTATTAGAAGTAAATTGTTAGTGAATATTATTTTACTTTTTTTATTTACAAATTTAAATATTTTGATCTCATTAATTTTGGAAAATCGTATAAATACATCTTTTTGGGAGATAGTCTAAAGAAAGTAAATGTTATATATTTTCATAATTGAAGTAATCAAAATGTATGAATTCATAAATGAGGAAGTAAAGTGATATTTGGTAATGATTATAAAGGTTATTTTATATTTTCAGAAGAATACGAAGGCATCAAAGCATCTACGGCTTGTTCGATGTGTAGAATTGTAATTATTAATCTATGTGACTATTTTGGCAAGTGAGTTGGGTTTAGATTGGGACTAAAAAAACACAAAAGACAAAATAGGCTAAATAAGCTAATAAGACAAAATATCACATCTAAATCATAATCATTTCACTTTTTCTTTACAAAAAAGCTAAAAAGTTATTTCCAAACATAACTAATTTAGCTAGACTAAATTAGCCAAAAAGCTAGGCTAAAAAAGTTTTTCCTAAACGAACCCTAAAATTCTAATGTTTGGTTACAATTTAGTGTTATTTGCTTGGATAAAGAAGCTAATCCAAGATTATAGGTTGAGGGTAGCCATATTAAATGTAGGAAATTTAACTGGTATGACTATGGAATAGGTAGATGTTATGATTAGGGAGAGAGTTAGTATGGCTTGCTGTAGACACCCCACTTTTTGACCGACCTTAAGACTCAGACGTCATCGATTGAGCGCTCGATGATTGTGCATGTTTGTGCTCGTTTTGAGTTTCCGGAGCCTTCGGCTGAGCGCCTTGTCTCGGGACCTCTTAACTTTCTCCTCTTGGCTTGGTTTTTGGACCATGCCTTGTTGCCTGTGCCTAGAGGGAAATGGAAGCCTGTAGGCCACTTTTGTAGCTGTAGACTACCTTTCCCTCTCATAGGCCACCTTTTGTACCGGTAGACTAGTTTTCTCGGCTTCCGGCTGAGTGCCTCGCCTTGCGGACTCTTGTCTTGCTTCCTTTTTGGTTTGTTTTTGAACCAAACCTTGTTTTCCTTTGCCTGGAGAGTGGAACAGGGGTGTAGACTAGTTTTTTCCCTTGTAGACCACTTTTGGTGGTTGGCCAGCTAGAGTGGGTGGTCTGTGGACCACCTAAGGTGGTCGGCAGCTTGCCACCACTTTTTACTCTCTGTGCAGACCCTCTCTCCCCCTTGCTGACCACTTTTCTTCTCTGTAGACCACCTTTTGTGGTCGGTCGACTAGTGGGAGTGGTCGGTCGACCACTTTAACTGGTCAGTCGACCACTTTAACTGGTCGGCGGCCTTCCCTGCATTTTCTACAGATATTTTCCTTGCTAGCTGTGCCAGCTGGTGAGCACAGAATGCATCCTCCATACACGTGTATGGAGGGATTGCACTAAGCCTCTAGCTTGTTCAACAAGCTTGAGGCTTGGAATTCGATAAGAGGGAGGCTCCCTCTCCCTTTCTAGAGGTTCAGAAAAATTGCTTAGGGCTATACATATCTATCTCTATCTTGATTTCTTCATCTCTCTCTATAGTTGTTCCATTTTGTGCTCAAAAGTGCTATTTCTTCACACTTTTGCACACAAACACGTAGTGAAACACTTTCACTCTTGAGCTGAGGTTCTTGGAGGTTGCATTTGAGGGGTTTTGGCTTGGTTTTTGCTTCTGAAGTTGCTGTTCTAAAGTTGTTCTTCAAGGGTGAGTCTTTATCCTCTTTAAAGCTTTGTTGTAGTTGCTTATTTAGCCATCTTTGCATGCTTCTTTTGGCTTAACTTTCAACTGGAAAAAGTTCTATTTTCAAGTGCTTAAAGTGTTTGTTTGAGGCCTCTTTGGTGTTGGGGGTGGTTTACCCCTTTTTGTGCCTTATTTTGCTTTGTTTTGTGCCATCTCTTTAGGCCTTCGAGATCACCTTCTCTTAGCCTTTTAACCACTGAATTCCAGAGGAATTTCAGTGGTGGAAAGTGTGTTTTGAGGCCCCAAATAGGAGGGGGTCATCCCCTCTCCTTGTGTCTTGGTTGCTTGTGTTGATGGCCTCATGTTTGAGCTTGTTTTTCTAGTATGTGTTGGCTTGTTCTCAGCCTATTTTTGGCCTTATTTCAGCATGGCATAGCTCTATTTGGGCTTGGTTTGGTTACCTTATGCATGCTTTTTACACTTGTAGTGTAATCTTGCCATTTGGCCTTGTGTACTCAATGCTTTGATCCATCACGCTAGCCTATTTTGGTCTATCTCAGCATGTTTTTGGTGTTATTTTAGCATGCCTTAGCTCTGTTTTGGGTCGGTTTGATTGCCTCTTGCATGCTTCATACCCTTGTAGTGCAATCCTCCCTATAGCCTTAACATGCATCATGCTTTGGACCATCATTTTAACATGTTTTTTGGCTCCACTCCAGAAAGCTTTTGCTCATGTTTTGCCATGCTTAAGCTCTGTTTTAAGTGTTTTTGGTCATGCATGCCTTGATTTGTATAGCCATAGTGTAATCTTGCTCACTAGCTTTGTGTTTTGAGTCCACTAGCATGCATTGCTTGGGCTATTCGCATGATTTAGCATCATTTGATATATGATTTCAGTGCATGAAATGTGGTCATACTCTCCCAAGCTTCACTCTTTCAATGCTTTTGGAAGGTTATGCTTTGTGCCTCAATCATGAGCCAATTGGCATGTATGCTTGCCTAAGCCTTTTGGGCTATCATCTCAGTGTGTTTTTGGTCTTATTTTGCCATGATACAACTCTATTTTTGGTGGGTTAGAGCATCTCTCATTTGCTTTTTACACTTGTAGTGTAATCATACTCATTGGCCTTCCATGCATCATGCTTTATGCCTTCCATTCTAGCATGTGTTAGCTCTATTCCATGCATGTTTTGGCATTGTTTTAACCTGCCTTGGGATTGTTTTAAGTCATCTTGGCCCTTTGGGACTTGCTTGATATGGCTATGGTGCAAGTGCCTATGCTAGCCTTAAGCTTCGAGTCTCCTAGCATGCCTCATTTGTAACATATGCATGATTTGGCATCATTTGGAATGTAATTTCAGAGTGTATGTCTTCGTTTTACTCCCATGTTTATCACTCTTCATTATGTTTGGGAGTTATGCTTTTATGCATTGTTGATGAGCCATTGCATGAGCATCATCATCTTGTCTTTCATGCTACCATTTCAGAGTGTTTGGGCCACTATTTTGGCATGCATGAGGTCAGTTTGGGGCTGGTTTGGTCCATTGGGTATTGCATTACATAGCCCTTGTGTTGTGTCCTTCAATGCTTAAGGACTCTAACTTGCCATGCTCATGTTGTTTGCATGTTGTTGCATTGCATTGTGTTCGGAATGTTGTTGTGTTGCATTGTGTTTGGATTGGATGTAATCCAAACACGAGAAACGAGGGGCGTTTCATACTTGAAGTGATGAAACGCGCCTCATTTCTCAGTCGCCGACCCTCTTGATCAAGCATGATAGAGGTGGAGGTCCTATGTGTTATTTGTGCATTCATCGACATTGACTCGTGCAAACTTGGCTTCTCGGCCATCGTGCATTGCGATGCATGGTTGGTGGCCCGAGGGCCGAGTACCACACTCCCTTGAGCTCGAGAAATGATAGGAAGGGTGGTTGTGCACACATTCCTTTGGAAATACACTGCCATGCCCTTGTTATTCTCTGTTGCAGTAAAACTGGAGTTTAGCAAAATTTCTGGTCGGCAGACCAGTAAAGGTGGTCGATCAACCACTTTTTCTGGTTTACAACCAATTTTTCTGGTCTACATCTGGTCTACACCCCCATTTTCTGGTCAGCAGCCCACCAAGAGGTCCCCATGTTGGAGCAGAAGCAATTTGGAGGTTTGTGCAACTTTCAGAGAACAAATCAAATACAAACAGAGGCAATTCTGGGCATGGTAATGGATTTTCGAGCAGAGCCGACCGAGCATGCATATCCCTCCCTTGCTTCTCGAGGCCATTTGTTTAAATTGCTTAGCTAAACTAGTTTATTAGCCTAGTTATTCTGTAATTAATTAATTAAGTGTTTAATTAATTAATTTGGTTTGTACTTAATTAACTTAGAATAGTTAGTTGATTCAATTTGTGTTGTAATAATTAATTAGCAAGTTAGTTAATTAGTTTGGTTTGTAATAGTTAGCTTAATTAGCGTAACTACTTAGCTCTCTTTTATTCGGACCCTCCGTCGAGAGGGCAAAATGTTGTAATAGGCGTGCATGTGTGTCACGACCCAAACCCGTCCCTATAGGTTTAGCATCATAACCGGCCAGTAATCCTTGGATTACCGAAGGCCTCTGAACAGATTGACAAGATTAAGGGGCTAGCGGAAGCTAATACGTAAATATAGTTGTCCAATGAGCTGTGTTGACTTATATGAAACAGAATATTTAAAACTTTATATACATAATCGGTAGTCAACCATACATTATACCCACACACATTACAGTATTTTAAGTACAGCCAACGACATCAAATCAAGTCTTATATAAACAGAAACCACAGAACTTAAACACAGGACGCTTCGGGAACCTCCACGCGAGGCACAATGGTTGGCTGACAACGGAACACAGATCCGGACAAAAGCCTTCAGGCTCGAACTCCAGAATGCTCACCTATACATATATATACAAACAGTGAGCTAAAGCCCTGTGAATAACATTAAGGTAAAGGGGTTAGTGAACGAAATCTGAACATATCATAAGCGGAAAACAGATCATAGCTTAATCATCCTCATATCAGAACATAATAACGGTACATCCCATAAAACACATTACAGAACGTCTTTCGACTAGAGTAATCGGTTCCGGATACCGATTAAACACATATCACCACAATGAAGTGGCTAACGAGATCTCGTAATTACTTGTATGTTATGGACCTGCATTTTCATGCCGTCCCCCATAACTTGGGACTATCTATGGATGCCATAATAGATTTCAAACATGGAATGTTCGTTCACGAAAACAGATATCATTTCAGAAACACAGCTTATCATATTTCATTTTGAACATAATTCATATGAACCTATCTTTACGATAACATTACTCACAGTGGTTCCAGTAAGCGGTCAATCAATCCTCGAGTCTTGACCTACAATCACAAAATACATAACACAAGCATGTCTTACCATTACACATTCAAGTGGCCATTAAGGCTTAACTTTCATTACATTGGTTCTTATTCTTTCTTATCACATTGCCTAAAACACACACACTTGCAGTCTCGGAACTTAGTACATTCTTTCTTAGTGTGTTTCTAATACATAACCTCAATACTATGGCTTAATTAAGGCTTAGGAATGCCTAAGATGCAATGAGGATGCCAAAACATGCCTTGGAACACTTAGGCAAAATTTCAGAAAATAAGGTCCACGCTCGAGCGTAGCTTTCCTCGCTCGAGCGGACATGCAAAATGTGAATGGTCGCTCGAGCGCACATTCTTTCGCTCGAGTGATCTGTAAAATATATGAAACTTCTGGGAGCTTGCAATTCATGCTCGAGCGGACTTTTGGTTGCTCGAGTGGAGTGCACGCACTCAGAGTGGTCGCTTGAGCGTGAACTCCCACGCTCGAGCGTAGATGTAAATTCTGAAATTTCCATATTGCACCTCCAAGCTCAAAACTCGAATTCAACTTTCCAAAACACATCTCTTGGACCCAAAAACTTGAGATAACATAGTAAACTTGTAAAACATGAAGAATTTAGGATCATTTCATAAAATCATGGCCCAAGGGTTTGTTAAAAACTCACAATTTCAACTTAAAACATGATGAATGTTCATGAACACAACATCCATGAATTTTTCTTGTATCAAACTTCTCAAAACATGATCAAACACCACGAAACACCTTGAAACTCAATGATCTTCCCTAATTAAGATGAATTTCAAACATGCATGAGAGAATTCTTAGAGTTCATGCTCAATTTGTGAGAAAATGTACATGCATGCATGAATTGCAACTCAAATCTTCCTTCCAATCTCAATACACACCCTTAAACACATAATCTTCATGTTGGTGACTTAGATTCATAATTTAGGGGTTGAATTCATACCTATGGTCTTGAATTAACTAGATTCTTGTACAAAATTGATGAACTCAAGCAAAATCCCTAACTCTATCTTGAATCTCTTCTTCCCTCTCTCTAGAATTGCACTCTCACTCTCTCTAAGATGAATTCTCAGATTTGTGCAATAAGGGAGATGAAAGAAATGAGCTCAAAATGAGCTTAAGGCTCATATATCTAGCTATGAGGCTAAAATACAATAATTAGAACATAAGGCTTGCCAAACGCAACTTAACGAATCAAACTGAATCAATTTTTAATAAAACTTGCCATATGGTTCTAAAAATTCCAAATAACATATCGATGTAGTCAATTTCGGTTTCGGATGCCAATAAGGCTTTCAATTTTCATATTAAAGTGGAATTCCCGACAGATATTTCTACAGGTAACAGATAGAAAGCCAAAATCATGTAAAATACAGAATAAACACATAATTTATTTTATTCACTTAATTAACATCCTTAATTACGGATTAGTAGCTAATTACGAATCAGGGTTGTTACAGTCTCCCCACCTTAAGAAGTTTGGTCCTCCAAACTTGAGTTATCTTATATCAAACGAAATGATATTCATCACAATGTAACTTCAACTCTTTATAAAACAGAAGCTTAACCATATTTATAAGCATGTTTATAACCCAATCTCGACATTATCCTCGTACCAGAAACGGAATCATAAATCATATACAGAGATTAGAGTCTGTATCAAAACAGAGTCTTATACACATCCAGATTTTAATCAGAAACAGATTCATACACATGTTCATATTCATATTCTTGTCCAGATCATACACAGATGTCACAAGTCTTGCTTAAACATACGTGATACATCCCTTAGCATTAACAGAACAGAACAGAACAGAACAGAACGTATACACGTGAGGTTACGAATAACCAGTTCCATAAAGGAACCTCCAGATCCGGGTAATAGAGAATTGTAGACACCCCATTTTTGACCGTCCTCAAGATTTGGACATCACCGTTTGAACACTCGGTGATCATCCTTGTTTGTGTTCGTCTTGAGTTCCCGGAGGCCTCGGCTGCGCGCCTTGCCTCAGAATCTCTCGGCTCGACTGCTTTGTGTCTGGTTTTGCACCAAGAGCTTGTGGATGTGTTCCTGAGGGAAGGGGATGGCCTGTCGACCAAGTCTCCTGCCCACCGGCCACCTTGATTTTCAATCGGCCGGCCAATTTGACTGCCGGTCGACCACTTTGATGGCCGGCCGGCCAAGTGTGGTTTTCAACAGATATCTCTGTAGACAGCTGGCAGCTGTCATTCCAGGCCATACCCCAGCCCATGCCTGGACGTGGGAGTTCTGAGGAGCTGCAGATTGATATATTTCTATATCAATCAAGCTCTCTTACAATAACAAAAAAAAAAAAGAGAGATACAACTTGGAGAAAAAAATTTCCTCTCTCTCTAAAATTCTCAGCTCTCTCTCTCTCTCTCTCTCTCTCTCTTCCTACATTGTGTGTATAGAAGCATATAAGTGCCCAAAAGTGAGTGTTCTTCCCATTTTTCTTAAGCCTCCACCCTTGATCAAACTTGCCTACCTTGAAGAGGTGATCCTTGGAGGTGTATTTGGACCTCCTAAGGCTGATTTTGGTCCAAGAAGGACCTGTTTTGGCGCTGAG
The DNA here is from genome assembly GCF_055761805.1 of Camellia sinensis. Classification (NCBI taxonomy): domain Eukaryota; kingdom Viridiplantae; phylum Streptophyta; class Magnoliopsida; order Ericales; family Theaceae; genus Camellia; species Camellia sinensis. The sequence goes on from NC_138964.1 coordinate 47,640,660, forward strand.
CTTTAAGGGTAAGACTCTTCTCCTCTTGAGCTCATTCCTGGTGTACTTGTATAGCCATCTTTGCATGCTTCTTTTGGCCTAGTTTTCAACTAAAAAACCTTTGTTTTTATGGATAAAAAATGATGGTTTAAAGCCCTTTTTGAGTTAAGGTTGATCTACCCACTTTTGTAGCTTTTTGGCTATGTGTTGAGCCTTGTTCTAAAGCTTTTAAAACAACCTTTCTTTGGCCTTTAAACCACTGAATCCTAGTGGAATTTCAGTGGTGGAAAAGTCATTTTGAGGTCCCAAATGGGAGGGGATAGCCTCCCCTCCTAGTTTCCTCATGCCATGCCTTGTTGGCTTTGTAAAAGAGCATTTTTTTCGAGGTTGTTTTAGCTTAAGCCTAGCATGTTTTAGGCCCTATTTTGCCATGTTTCAGATCTATTTTGGGGTGGATAAGGCCCTTGTTGCTTATTTCTTGCACTTGTAGTGCAATCTCGCTTTCTAGCCTAACATGCTTCTTGTTTTAGCCTAACTTCCTAACATGTGCTAGCTTAACTTTGGTCTACAATTGTTCATATATCGGCATGTTTAAGCTCTGTTTTAACTTGTTTGGATGGTTTGCGTATGGCCTTGCATGGTTGTGGTTTGAGTGCTTAGAATGGCCTAAAAGAAAGCATGCTTTGCGAGTTTGTTTTGGTGCATGACCAGCATGTTTTTAGCTCATATTTGACATATAGAAACTCTGTTTTGAGCTGGATACAACTCTCATGCATTACATTACATAGTTGTAGTTCATGTGCTTCAAGAGCCCAATGAGTTGGTATACTATATCGCTTTGTTTTGGTGCATGTCCATAGCATTTTCAGCACTGTTTTGGCATGTAGAAACACTGTTTTGAGGTGGTTGAGACCTGCATGCATCGTACCATACAGCTATGGTTTATGTGCTTCATTGGCCTCTTGCGTGAGCATGCTTCATTGACTTGTTTTGGCCTTTGTTCCATGCACTTTAGCTACTGTTTTGAGGCTGCATAATTCTGTTTTGAGTTGATTTTGTTGTTTAAGGCTTGCCTTGTGTGGTTACGGTGTAATGCTCTTGCATGCCTAGTCGATTGGTCCATTTGAGCATGAGTGCTTGAACCATTTGCATGTTGTAGTAGTGTCTTGCACATAATTTCAGAGCATACTTCATGCCATTCATGCCATTTCCTTACATGTTTCACTTTCATTGCTTTGAAAGTAGCATTGAGCCTCTTGTTGGTTTAAGCATGAATTTGAGACGTTCATGCTTAATGGCTTTAACCCTCTTGAGGGTTTCTACTAGCCAACGGCATGAGGTCTTCTTCATGCTCAAGGCACTTGAGGCTTAGGCCCCCTTTCCCATTAAAGGACTCTCATTTGGACTTAATCAATTAAAGGATGGATGGATAATGCTAAAATGAGTAAATAAAATTGACTAAGTAAAATGGCAAGATAAGCATAACATGAGTTGGCATTGCATGTGTCAGGCGTTCGATCGGACGTTATATCGAACATAAGGCGGATTAGTCCATTTCATACTCAAAGTGATGAAATGAGCTAATTCCCTTAGTCGCCAACACACTTGATCATACATGATAGGGTGTTGGCATTCATGTGTTTTGTTTGCATGCATTTTTACATCAAGTTGCAAACATGGCTTATTAGGCCATCATGCATAATTGATGGCCCGAGGGTCGAGGGCCATGCTCCCTTGAGTCCATTGCATGATAGGGAGTGTGGCCATGCACACATTTGTTTGAAAATTCCATGCCATACACTGCTTGCCCTCTGTTGCTGTCAACTGCAGGTTTTAGCAGGAAGAATTGGCCGGCCGACAGTTTTGGGTGCCGACCGGCAAAACATGTTTGGCCGAGAGCATAAGATTTGGCCAATAATCCCATTCCCATGGCCGGTGGCATTTTGTTCTGGCCGGTGACACTCCAGAGCACTCAGGAAGTGATTCAAAGCAGTTCTGAAAATTTATGTGATCCTTAGAGGGGCAAGGCAGTGTAAACAGAGGCAACAGTGGCATGGTACGGATTTTCGGGCAAGACGAGTCAAGCACGCATCATTCACGCATCCCGAGGCGGGGCTGTGGCCACCTTCTTTCTGCATTTAATTTGTTAATTAATTTGAAATTATGTAATAATTAATTTAGTATTATTTATTCGGACCCTCCGAGTGAGGACAATTGTGTAATAAGTGTGCGTGAGTGTGGTGTATGTCTCCCAACCCCACGTTTTTCTTCCCTTTTATTTCCTAGCTTTCGATGGTTAGCCTAGGGCATGTTTCAATTAGCATACAGTATGATAGCATGCGTGCATCCATACATTTGTCTTACATGCACCGGGCTCGGCGCATCATATTAACTGCATTTGTATTTCAATTCCGAAGTTGAATACATGTTAGTTGTAGCATCATCACATGCCATCTTAGAATAGCCGAGCCTATTGTAGTTGCATCTTGTATGTTTTGCATTAGCCATTTTAACATGAGCTAGGATCATGCATTGATTACTAACTAGCTTTTGTTTTGGCTCGGAGTACTAGGTAAGCATTTACGCTTTAGCATACCGCATGCGTGTGAGTGTTGCCATAATAACATGATTACCATGAGGCTAGCTGCTTATGTGATATAAACTGCTTGAGTGCCTGTGGGTGGAGGTCGAATTACCTAAATTGGAATAATGCATTAAAACTGTGAGTTTTAAGCCCACTAGATAGTGGCAAAACCATCTTTTCTAAAGCTCACTTGAGGGTGGCAAAACCAGCATTTCAGCCTACTTGCGAGTAGCAAACCATTTTCAAAACAAGCATGAAATGTTTTGTTCCAATTTAGGCAATTTGGTTTATACTTGTTTGCTGTGCGCATAACATAGTAGTTCTAGGCTAATAACCGGAATAAGAACACATAACGTTTTCAAAAACGGATATCACGGTTAGTAGAGGCCGATCTTCAGATCGGGCGAGATGGGTGCTCATAGCTGACCTTCCCCAATCGTACCCAAGCTCCCGAGCCGAGGCAACTTTGGTGATGACGGACACGTGGCCTTTGGTACCGAGTCAGGGTTTCCTAAATTCCCCTATAAAAAATATTTAGGTGGCGACTCTGTATCCGGCAAAGCAATCCATGTTTGGCACTTCTTTTCTAAAAATCTGTTTTCTCAAAACGATTTGCCGGATTTGGACTCTTTGGTTCAGATTAAGAACCGTGACAATTTGAGAGTCCGAATTGTAGCGAGCCCTATATGAACAAAACGGGGGGGACTCGTCCTCCCGGGGCGTTCGGGGACGTCTACAAGAATACACACGCTGAGCCCCATGATGGAGCCTCTGGTACGGGTAACAAAGTACAGACAGATTAAGTTCTATGATGGAACCTCCGATATCGGGTAACAGCCAACAGATATCACATGATGCTAAGGATGTCACGAATACATATCATAAATTGGATAGTCATTCAGCATACAACATATAGCATTTCAGAAAACAAAACTTATTCTGTCACACAGAAAATAAATACAGTTGGACATAACTTTATTAAGTTATTACTCACATTACTTATATCAAGTACTAATGGGACGCCATAGATTCTCACTGTTTCCCGTTATTAAGTCACAGAGACTTGATTTACTCACTCCCGAATCATCCATCCGGTCTTTGTTTGATTTGGTTTTCAATCCGGTAATCTTATTACAGTTAATCTAGGTCATTCTAAAGTTATCAGGAATACAAGGTAATTTCGTACATTGACCCCATAGCAGTAAACGAAATTTTGAGGTAATCATTCATATACCATTCATCAGCCTCAGCTCCCAGAGATTCAATCGTACTACGTGTTAATACAGAAGCAGTCATTCACGGAACATACCGATTACATATACTCCCAGGTAGTCAAAGTTTACAATCAAACTAGTCCGTTGTCAACAAATCCCATCAGTTTTGAAGTACAGTAACACAAAAGCAATCATTCTCTTAGTCAACAAGTTTATGGTAGTAACGGTAATACCGGATAATTAATCACATGTCATATATACAATATTCCCATATTCTCCAGGCATAAGTTACCAAATCCCATAATCCCATCCGCGTGTTTCCAATTGGTTATAGGCATATGGTAAAAAGCTATTTATAATTACATAGTTAGCTATTGACGGTTCACATTCTTCCTAAGTGTTCAAGATTGATTCAATTTTTCATTCGATTAATTCCCTTAGCAACACAGCCCTGCCATTCAATTATAAGCAACTCACAAGCCCCCTATAACGTAACCAAATCAGATAATAGTTCTCAATAATGCTCTCTTCAGATCAAATCAATGAAAGTTCTAAGCCCACTTGAAGTGGCAAATCATCAAATGGAATAATTCATTGCTTGAATTGGAATAATTCATCAAATGTGAGTTTTAAACCCACTTAAAGTGGCAAATCATCATGTTTTAAGCCCACTTTGTTTGGTGGCAAATCCGCGCTTTAGCCTACTTGCGAGTAGCAACTTCAAACCATTTTCTAAAACAAACATGAGATGTTTTGTTCCAAATTGAGCGATTCAGTCTATACTTGTATGCTGCACGCATCACGTAGTAAAGATAGATAATAATCGGAATAAGAACACATGTGTTTATGAAAACAACATATCATGATTAGTAGAGGCCGATCTTTGATCGGGTGAGCGAGGGTGCTCATTTCATGACCTTCCCCTCTCGTACCCAAGTTTCCGAACCGAGGCAACTTTGGTGATGACGGACATGTGGCCTTAGGCCCGAGTCAGGGTTTCCTAAATTTCCCAAAATAAAATATTTAGGTGGCGACTTTGAAATCTGGCAAAGCAGTCCATGTTTGGCACTTCTTGATTAAAATCGATTTTTCAAAATGATTTGCCGGATTTGGACTCTTTGGTGATTTATTAGTCTTACATTGCACTTTGTGAGATTAGATTTAGAACCGCGACAGGAGTCCTAACTGTAGTAGTTATGAACCCAATTCGTGCCCTAGCGCGCGGAGTGGAGTTCGGGCGGTCTACACTTGCGTATAAGAAACTAAGTAGACGGGGTGAGAGATCTAGAGAAATAAAGGATACCGGGTTTAAACCATAAGGATAGACATAGGAATGAGATAGAAATAATAGTTGTCAAGGGTCTAGTAGAAAATGTAGTTGCGGCCATTAGGAAAGGTGATAGGATTATGTTAGTTAAACTAGTTATTGGAGAAAATATAGTGAATGTTATTAGTGCATAAGCCCCCCAAGTACGATTAGATGATCAGACAAAGTGAGAATTTTGGGACCAAATGGATGAGATATTATAGGAGATATCCATAGGACAGAACCTTGTTATAAATGGAGATTTCAATGGCCATATAGGAATAGATAAACTTGGTCATGGAAGGTGCATGGGGGGTATGGTTTTAGGGATGGAAATGAGACTAGAGAAAGTATTTTAGATTTTGCATTGGCGTTTGACCAAGTGGTAGCCAATACTATGCATAGGAAGAGAGATGGGCATTTGATAACCTTTAAGAGTGGATCAATTAGGAGCCAAATAGATTACTTTCTAGTAAGAAAAGTGGACCGTCTAAAATGCAACGACTATAAGGTGATTCCTGGAAAGAGCCTGACGTCTTAACATAGGATTTTGGTACTAGATTTATGCTTCAAAGGGCAATACCAATCTAGAAAGGATAATAGGCATTATAAGATGAGATGATGATACCTAAAAGGGGATAAACTAGAAATATTTAAGAATAGAATGATTGAAGAAAGTACTTGAGACTTGGAAGATGATATTAACACTATGTGGAACTTGATGGTCAGTTGTATGACGAGAATCTCAAGGGAAGTTCTTGGAGAGTCAAAAGGAAAGGGACGTAACTCTATGGAAACTTCGTAGTGGAGGAAGGAGGTTCAAGAGGTAGTAAAGACGAAAAAAATAGTGCTTTAAAAAGTAGCAAAAGGATAGAAGTGAGGGAAACATTAAGAGCTACATATGGGCTAATAAGAAAGTCAAAATTAGTGAGAGATGCTAAGTTGAAAGCCTATGATGACCTATACACTAGACTAGATAATAAAGAGGGAGAGAAGAGAATATACAAACTTGCTATGATAATAGAGAGGAAAATCAGAGATTTTAATCAGGTTAAGTGCATCAGGAGTGAGGACTCTAAGGTGGATGAAGATATTAAGGAAAGATGGAAGAACTATTTTGAGAAATTGTTAAATGAAGAACATAAAGGAAGGTCAAAAGGAGAGGAAGTAACTAGTAATAAGAAAAAACAAGACTACATGTTCTATGGTATGATTAGAAACTTTGAAGTGGAAATTGCATTTAAGAAGATGAAATCGAATAAGGCTGTAGGACTTATTGATATCACTATTAAAGCTTGGAAATGTTTAGGTAAGAATGGGGTTGCTTGGTTGACTAGGTTATTTAGCAAGATTTTGTTAATTAGGAAAATGTCAGATGAGTGGAGAAAGAATCTTTTAGTGCCAATCTATAATAATAAAGGAGATGTCCATAATTGAAACAACTATAAAGAAACCAAGCAGATGTGTCATATAATGAAAGTGTGGAAAAGAGTGATGGAATGTCGATTACGAGATATAATAGAGGTGTCAGAGATTTAATTTGGATTTATATCTGGTAGGTCAACAATGGAAGCGATCTATCTTTTGAGGAGAGTAGTCGAAAAGTATAAAGAGATGAAAAAAGACAATCATATAGTTTTTATTGATCTTGAGAAAACATATGATAGAATGCCTCGGGATATAATCTAGTGGGTGTTAGAGAAGAAATAGGTGACAAAAGGCTACATTCATGTGATGAGGGACATGTATGAAGGTGGATGTATATGCAATGCTCATGGAAAAACATTTTCATTTTCTCTTTCCAAAACCATGCAATGCCAAGTTCATATCTCAATACATGATATCATTTCCTTTACAATAGAAAATAGAGCAATGAATACAACACTGTGAATCTCTAGGACGTGTCTGCAAGTAGGCTACAAACACTACCAAATTGTCATTTTTACTGGTGTTAACCGGAAGGCTCGACATCTAACTACGCGGGTTTCTGGACTTTCACCACGGACACACTGGCCAACTTAATATCACAACTACACTCTTACCCAGATTCACCAAGTTGTTAGCCACTCTTTTTCAAAACAACAACATTTTCAATGTGTTAAACATGTTACAATGCTCAATGTAAATGGACAAAAAAATAATTTCAATTCATCTAATTCTCATGCAATTTCTACAACAATCATAGCTATCCTTCACCGATAGCTCATATCAAATATCTCTAAACAGATAAATAATTTTCATAAAGATAAACTTTCTAAATTTCAAGATGTGAGTGGTAATATATACCCAACTTCATTATCCTTATCAAAATCCAATCTCACATTTCCAACACTAATTCCATAATTTATATAAAATCAACATTTGATATAATTAGGGCAAAATCCCATTTTCTTCCAAAATCTCCACGTATCAAAACCAGACATTTTGTCACAACTCAAACTTATTTCCAATCCCACAACCATTTTTAAGAAACCATTAGAAAACCCCTATTTTGAGTTTTAACCAAAAAGCCTAGATTTGTACAAAAATCCCCCAAATCACAATATTGTTTCAAAACACAAATAAGTAAGTTAAAAATCATAAGAAAGTGTGGAGAATCCTTACCTCAAAGCTAGAAGACTAAGGAGAGAGAGAGAAGAAACTGCAACAAAGCCGAAATCCAACTTTGCTCTGATTAGAACGAAGCTCTCTTTATCTTTTTATCAAAGGGACACCGTGTAGCACCTGTATTCTTCGAAGCTTTTGGGAAGTGTATTTGAATCCTTTATTTTATTTTGGAAATCTTTGGTGTTGTTGTATGTAGGTTTTGGAGGAGTATAATCCAATTTAAACTCGTTGGGTTTGTTTGTTCTCACTTGTTCTTGTCAAAAGTTCCTGGGAGACTTAGAAATTCTATTCTAGGGTCGACACCAGCCTTCCTAAGGGTCAACCCTTACCTGTTGGTGAAGTTTTTGGAAGTGTTGCTTGAATTTAGGGTTGACACCAGCCTTAGTGGTGTCGACACCTGCCTCTTGTTGCTATCCACAAGGGTCGACACCAGTCTGGGAAGGGTCGACCCTTGTTTATTGCAGAATCTGTGTGCTAGTTGCTAGAAATTAGTGTCGACCCTTCCTATCTAAGGGTCGACCCCCTTGCTTGTTGCCAGATTGTCTTTTCTACCTAAAGGGTCAACACCTCTGCCTGAAGGGTCGACCCCTGCGTGTTTTTTCAGAATGTTGGGGTTTGAATGGGCCCTACCTTTGGGGGGTTTTTGGGCCTATTATTTTATTTGACCTTAGGGCTATTTTCTACTTCTATAAATAGGCTCAAACCACTTTTCTCTCATTATTTTCCTCCCATTTTCCCTTTCAAACCGTGAGTTCTCTTCTCTCTCTCTAAAACTCAAACTTTTTCACTTAAATCTCTAGATCTACTCACCTAGAGTGATTTTTTCACCTTGCTCCTTTGAGATTAAGTGTAGAGCTTGTCAAGGGCTTCGTTTTGATCGGGGCAAATCGTTGTTTCGTCGCCGTCGACTTTTGAGTTTTTCTCTCTTCTCTCTCATCTAAAATTCAGGTAGGGATCTATTCTACACTTCCATAGTTATTTGTATCTTGTGTAACAATGATGTGATTTGGGGTGTTTAAGGCAAACCTAAGGTTTGGGCATAAAATGGAAAGAGGGGATTTTGGGTGAAGGTGAAATAAATGCTTGAGGGGTTTGAAAATGATGTTGGATTGTGTATGATTTAATGATTTTGGCACTTGGCTAATATTTGGGGAAAAAGGGGAATTTTCCCTAATTGAATCAAATTATTATTTTGTATAAATAATGGAAATTCACATTAAAAAATGCGAGATTGAAAGGGTATTGACATGAATGGTGGGATTGGTTATGTGTTATTCCATTCTTGGGTAGTTTCGAATAAACTATATGTTATGAGATTTTATATCTGTTTAGAAATAACTGTATTGGGCTATCGGTGGAGGATAGCTATGATTGTTATAGAAATTGCATATGGATTAGGTGAATTAAAACTAATCACTTGAGCTTGTCATTGAATATGACTATATTTATATACATTGTATATGTATGGTTATTTGGGAGTGGAAAGAGGATGTACTCCATTGTTTGAGTTTGTGATTAAATACATTGCATATGTATGAATGATTATTTGGGAGGAGAAAGGGGATGGACTCCATTATAATTAAGTTGGCTAGAGTGTCCTGGGTGAAAGTCCCGAAATTATACATGGGTACCTAGCCCGCAGACGAAATATCCATAAAATGGCAATTGTAGTGCTTGTATAGCCTACGTTTACATGGGTCTCGTTTGACGGCTGTCTGCGGACGAAATATCCGTGAAAGAATACATGGGTCTCGTTTGACGGTTGCCTGCAGACGAAATATCCGTGAAAGAAAAGTTGAAGTGCTTACGTGTTAATAATGTGGTTCTAGAACTAATGAGTTGTAATCTCATTTGGGTTATTGAGAAATGATGAAATTGGCTTATGTAATTAAATGAAATGAAGGGAAATGGCTTAATGATTGAGTTTGGTAAGTTAAGACTATACATAATGTGGATGCCTTTATCTTTGACGTTGTATATGCATAGTGTACTTATACCTTTACTAAATTTCATATACTATGTTAGATGGTTTCTACTAGGCTGTGGCTCACCCTACTTGGGAATAACATTTTCAGGTAATAATGGCATGCCTCCACCAAGGCAATAGCGTTGGAGAAACTTTTGGAAGTAAGGGCTTCTCATTTTGATTGTAAATTTTTGTGAAGCCAAAGGCTTAAGTTGTAATGAGCGAAGCTCACTTTTGATTGTAACCAAGATATGTCTTGGAAAGATATAAGCCCGTAGGGCATTTAATTTGTTGTTATTAATTTGCATTACATGCTGTAGATTCAGAATGAACATTTATGAATGTATAATGCATGTAATCCCTTTTGTAATACGAATTCTGTTATGAGAAAGTGTACCAATTATGTTATATTCATTTCTCTTATGAGTTGGGTTATTTGTATTATTTTGAGAGCATTACAACTTGGTATCAAAGCGTATCGGGTTTGAATACTTTGGGTACGTAGGAGGTGGTTAGTACCACAATGGATTTATCTCGCTTGCTAGAGACTCAAGTGTGAACGATATGTGCTTATATGACAACATGCTTATGTGATTATTTGGGTATGGGATTGAATTTCTTGGATGTTGATTGGGTCTACAGGTTTCTAGGAGTCATGTTAGAAAGGCACTTGATCACTACTATTTCTAATTGGAACTCTAGCAACGCCATGGAACGGTCATTATCCAAAGATGAAATTCGAATGTGTTTACGTGATTACATGCTTAAGTGAAGTGAATTACTATTGTCCAATGTATTAGGACGTGAATGAATTAGCTTCGGCACATTTGTGAATGTGCTAATTTCTTGTGTTACCTTTATTAGGATGTCAGGACGTGGTCATGGATGTAGGCCTAGGAGGCACAAGGTGCCTATACCGGATGAGGTTCCGGTGCAGGAGGAGGGGTTGGTCAGGCCGATGTGGTCGAACCAGCAGGTCAGCAGGCCATGGGCGCCTTAGCCCGTGAAATGGCCGGAGCATTGAGGGAATGAATGGACATTCTCAGATCTGAGAATCAAGTCCAGGCCCAAGTAGCTGAGGCAGGGCCTTCTTTTCTGAAAAGGGAGTTCTTCTGGTCAAATCCGGATAAGTTTTTAGGTGACCTAAAAGAACCACTGAAGGCAGATGAATGACTAGAACAGATGGTGAAAACGTTTAAGATGCTTGGCATTGAAGACAGGGGATTGAGAGTGACCTCAGCGTCCTTCCAGTTGAAGAGAGACGTGGGTCAATGGTGGAAGTACGCGGGGGGAAGCATTGGAGGGACTTGGGAGGCTTTCGTTGACGCCTCCCAAGACAAGTACTTACCTCCCACTGTTACGGAGAAGTTGAGGGATTAGTTTTCTCGCCTCAAGCAGTTGAACACACCTGTAGCCGAGTTCGAGGCCACCTTTGCTAGCATCTCTAGATTTCCACCTGAGTTGGTGGCGACTGTGGAGCGTTGTTGTTTGGAGTTCGAGAAGAGGCTGAGGACCAGACTCATGTTTCGAGTGGCCGGATCCATGATTAGAGATTATGGGTGCCTTGTGGAGGCAGCGGCCCATCTTGAGACTATCATGCAGGCTGAGGAGCTCCAGGAGGAGTTAGGATAATCAGGGGGACGGCAAGAGACAGAGGGGTTCTAATCCTCAGCAGTCCCAGGGAGTTCAGTCGAGGTTTACCTTTCTAGTGCCTAGCTCGAGTTCTAGGAGAGGTGGCCAAGGAGATGTGACCTGTTTCAAGTGTGGTTAGTTTGGCCACAAGTGTCCAGCTTGCCCGTAAAGAGGACGAGGGCAGAGAGCAGCTTCGTCTTTGGCTCGTTCTCAGGGCCAGAGTCAGGGTAGAGCACAGCCGCCCACTTGCTATCAGTGTGGTCATGCAGGGCACTTAAAGAGGTCTTGCCCACAATTGGGTGGCACATCTGGTGCGTCTGGTTGAAGGTAGACACAGAGTCACCAGCCAGCACAGTCAGCACAGGCCTCGAGGGCTAATCAGGGAGCTTCTTCAGCTCAGTCAGTACAGAAAGCCTATGCTCCGAAGGGTGAGCAGGTAGATCAGAGGCCAACAGGGTGTGTGTATGTTGTTATTGCACCAAATCTTGTACCTGCTCCTTCAGTAGTGAGAAGTACTTTCCTATTTTGCAATTCAGTTGCTAATGTGTTGATTGATACGGGTGCATCCCATTCTTTTATCTCGTTTGCATTTTGCATTGATTTTGGGGATGGCGTTAGCACAGTTAGCATCTCCTATTTGTGTAGAGTCACTTATTAGTGGTGAGGTTATTCTGAGACAGGGGTGTCGGGGTTGTGATATAGAGGTTGCCGATCATTGACTTCCATTTGCATTTGTTCTGCTTGATATGACTGGTTTTGATGTTATTTTGGGTATGAACTGGTTATCGTCATACCGGGCTATTATAGATTGCTACCGTCAGAAGGTTACTGTATGTACCTTGAACGAGGATTGTTTTTATTTCTTGGGAGACCGGGTAGATAGAGTCTTATCACCGATGTATGATTCGCGTGGGTGGAGTGAACTTAGTTGTCTTCTTGCTAGCTTTCAGAATAGTGAGTGTAGACACCTCATTTTTGACCGTCCTCAAGACTTGGACGTCACCATTGGAACACTTGGTGATTACCCTTGTTTGTGTTCATCTTGAGTTCCCGGAGGTCTCGGTTGCGCGCCTTGCCTCAGGACCTCTCGACTCGACTGTTCTGTGTCTGGTTTTGCACCAAACAATTGTGTTTTGCCTTGGAGGGGCAGGGAATGCCTTGTGAGGCATCCCCACACATCACCGGCCATGGCTTGAGGCCACCGGCCAGTGATTTTGTGCCATCGGCAATGTATATTGCCGGTCGGCAATCTTTGTTGCGGTTGGCCATTTATTTTGCCAAGATGGCAATTTTGAATGGCTGATCACTGTTCATCTACTTTTGGTAGATATTTTGTGCCAGCTGTGATAGCTGGCACCCACTCTGCTCCATTCCATACACGTGTATGGAGGGATTTCCCTCTTGGAAAGCTTATTTGATAAGCTTTACAAGAGAGAGCTCTATAAGAGAGAGTCTCCTCTCTTGGCATTAGGGTTAGACAACATTTTTAGAGAGCTTTGATATTAGGGTTAGGAATTTGTATCTATTCCATCTTTATATCTCTCTCTTGAGCTTAGTGTGTGTGTTTTTGTCTTACTTTTGCTCACAAGCACCCACCATCACACCATCCCTTGGAGCTGAGGCCTCTTGAGGGTTGTTTTGGAGGTTTTGAAGCTGGTTTCAACCTAAAGAAGCTGCTGGAGCTCCTTTGTTGAAGAGGGTCTTCAAGGGTAAGAAGCTTGCTCTTGTTTACCCCATTTTTGCACACTACTTTAGCCTATCTTGAAACTGTTTTTGGGCTTTGTGTATAACATAAAAAAGTTCTGTTTTTAGGCCCTCTAAGTAGTTTATTTAGAGTGTTTTGTGATTTGGGGTTATTTGACCCCCCCTTAAGCCTCGTAAGGCTCCTTTTTGTGCCATTTTGGGTGAGCTCCGAGACCTTGGTGTTTGGGCCTCCTCACACTAAAATCTTGAGGGATTTCAGAGGTGAGGATGGTGCCTTGAGGTCCCAAGAAGGAGAGGGCCACCCCCTCTCCTTGTTGTCCTTGAAAAAGGCATTTTTTGGCCTCTTGAGGGAGCACCATGTTTAGGTTCATGTTGACCATGGCTTAGCTGATTTTTGTGCTTATTATGTCATAATATGCCTCTGTTTTTAGTTGGTTTTGGTACACCATGCTTGCTTAGCATACATGCCTTGTAATGCCATTTTGTTGCCTTAACATGCCTTAGGTTGTAAACCATTGTTCTAGCATGTTTTAGGCTTGGCTTTGTGAAGCTTTCATATTTATTTTGCCATGATTAAGGTCTATCCTTAGTTGCTTGGGTCGATTTTGGCATGCATTGTATAGCCTCTTTGCATTTTGGCTTGTTGGCCTTAAGTATGTGAGTGTATAGCATGCATTACTTGCTTTGATTTAGTGAGTTGGGACTATTTTCCATGTCATTTCAGTCCACTTAGCATGCTTGTATACTTGCATTTCATGGCTCTTTGATGTTTCAAGAGTTTGTGTTTCATGCTCCTTGAAAGTGCATTTGTGCATGCCTCCATGTGTAAGTCATTTTGATGTCATCTAAGTGGTTTTTGAGGTTCATTTTGACATGCTAAAACCCTGATTTTAGTTGCTTGAATCATGCCATGTTTGGTCTTGATAAGTGTAGTCCAATGCCTCTTTGGTGAGCCTTAAGCACTTGGGTCATTGTGGCATGTTTTGTTTGTTTTGTTTAGTTGGTTTGGCACCTCCTATAACATGATTTTCAGAGCTTCATTTGCATGATTAATTGTCCATGTTATGCCTCTTTCAAGTGTGCTTGAGAGTTGCTCTTTTGTGCTTAAGTATAGGCCGTTTAACATGTGCATGTGTGTGCATGTGTTAGCCCCCATATTCGAGCACTTTGGCCACTGATTTTGGCATGTTTGAGAATTGCCTAATCATGTTTAAGTCCATCCTTTGCTTCTTTGCATGCTTACCTTGTGTGTTGATTGCATGCTTGGCCTATCACTTGTTGTGGCATGTCTAAGCGACTTTGCATTTGGCATGCATTTCTCTTAGTTGGAATTGCCTAACATGTTGCATGCTTTGCATACTTGCATGCTTGAGTAACTAGCATAGTTGTCACATGCCTTGTATGCTTGTTTGCATTACCATGTTGCATGCCTAGTTAACATGCTTAGGTTGCATTGCATGCATGCTTTGCCTCTTGATTATCCATGATTGAGGTTGAGCTCCTCACTTGCTTGTTGGTTTGCATTACATTTGAAATCAACATGCATAAATTGGATCCTTGGGCCATCACGCATCGAAATGTGCGATTGATGGTCCGAGAACCAAGGACCATGTCCCTTTGAGTCATAAACATGATAAAGGATATGGTTGGTGCATACATTGCTTGAATTGCATTGCCATGCAAAGCTCTGTCCTCTGTTGCTGTCAAACAGATTCTGCAGGAACTTTTTGCCGATCGACTGCACAGAGTGCCGACCGGCAATCCATCTTGGGCCGATAGCTTTATCGACAGCCGATGATCACATCTTACTGCCGGTGGCCATTCTCCTCTGCCGGTGGTGTCTCCCAATGTCCAGGGAAGCAATTCTGAGACTTTGACAGTCTTCAGAGGGGCAGAGCAGGGAAAACAGAGGCAGCTTGCGCATGGCAGTGGACTTCCGAGCAAGACCTGAGCACGCGTGCATTGAGCCCTCTTCCCGAGGCCCTTTTTCTTGCTTGCTTAAATTAATTAATTTGCTTAATTAATTTAGTTGGTCTGTAATAATTAATTAGCTAGGTTAGTTAATTTATTATTTGAGTTGTATTATTCTTTTGGTCCTTCCGAGCGAGGGCGAATTTGTAATAAGTGTGGGTGAGTGTGTGCATGTCTTCCAACCCCCACTTCTTTCTCTCTTTTACTTACCTGCTTTGATGGTTAGTAATAGGTCATGTTTAATTTAGCATACCTTATGCTATGCATGCGTGCATCATTCATCAGTATTGCATGCACCGGGCTCGGCGCATCATGCTAACTGCATTAGTATTTCAAAGTCTAACTTGAATACATGCTATCTGTGCATTTTCACATGTCATTCATAGACTAGCCAAGCCTACTCTAGTGACATTCCGTATGCGTTGCATTAGGCATTTAAACATGGACTTGGATCATGCATTGATTGCTAACGAGTTCTTTGTTTTGGCACGGAGTACGATGTAAGTATTTATGCTTTAGCATCTCGCATGAGTGTGAATGTTAACATGACAGCATGCTTACCATGTGGCTAGATGCTTATGTGTTATAAATTGCCTGAATGCCTGTGGGTGAAGGTCGGATTGTCTGAGTTGGAATAGCTCATTGAAATCCGTGTTTTAGCCTACTTGCGAGTAGCAAATTCCAAAACATTTTTCCAAAACAAACGGATATGCAATGCTTATTCCCAAATTAGGCAATCTAGTCTATACTTTTGTGCTGTGCGCATAACATAGTAATTCTAGGCTAATAACCGGTTTAAGAACACATAACGTTTTCAAAAACGGATATCACGGTTAGTAGAGGCCGATCTTCGGATCGGGCGAGAGGGGGTGCTCATAGCTGACCTTCCCCAATCGTACCCAAGCTCCCGAGCCGAGGCAACTTTGGTGATGACGGACACATGGCCTTTGGCACCGAGTCAGGGTTTCCTAAATTCCCCTATAAAATATTTAGGTGGCAACTCTGTATTTGGCAAAGCAGTCCATGTTTGGCACTTCTTTTCAAAAATCTGTTTCTCAAAACGATTTGCTGGATTTGGACTCTTTGGTTCAGATTAAGAACCGTGACACAAATCGAGTCTGAACTGTAGCGAGGCCCACGCGGGTGCGTCTACAGTGAGTGTGATGAAATTCGAGTTGAGTTGCCAAGGGTGGTGTGTGAATACCCCGATGTCTTTCCCAAGGATCTTACTAGTTTACCACCTCACCGAGAGATCGAGTTCTCTATTGATTTAGTACCTGGCACGGCACCAATTTCTATGGCACTATATCAGTTTGCACCCGCTGAGTTGAGTGAATTGAAGGTTCAACTCCAAGAATTGTTAGGTAAAGATTTTATCCGTCCTAATACTTCACCTTGGGGAGCGCTGACCCTCTCCGCTAAAAAGAAAGACAGAGCCTTGCGACTTTGTATCGATTATCAAAAATTGACTCGGGTTACTGTTAAGAATAAGTACCCAATTCCTCATATAGATGACCTGTTTGATCAGTTGAAGGGGTCTTTTGTTGTTTTTCTAAGATTGACTTAAGGTCGGGTTACCATCAATTGAGGGTTAGGGGGGAGGATATCCCAAAAATAACATTCCATACGCGGTATGGCCATTATGAGTTTCTGGTGATGCCTTTTAGGCTAACCAATGCACCAGCTGTGTTTATGGATTTGATGAACCAAATTTTTTATGAGTTCCTAGATTGTTTCATGGTCGTCTTTGTGGATGACATTTTGATTTATTCACCTTTAGAGGAGGAACACGAGGAACACTTGCGGGTAGTGCTTGAATTGCTTAGAGCCCATAAGTTGTATGCCAAACTCGGGAAGTGTGAATTTTGGCTGAGAGAAGTTAAGTTCTTAGGCCATGTGGTATTCGAAGGAGGGGTGACGGTAGATTCATCCAAGATTGAGGCAGTGCAATATTGGGCACAACCTAAGAATGCCTTTGATATTCGTAGTTTTCTAGGGTTGGCCAGATATTACTGGAGGTTTGTGAAAAATTTCTCTAATCTAGCTTCACCTTTAACTAGGCTGATGAGGAAGGGGGTCAAATTTGTGTGGGATGAGACTTATGAGAAGTCATTCCAGGAACTTAAAGTTAGACTCACCACTGCTCCAGTTTTGATTATCTCGGAGAGGGTTTTGGGTTACTCAGTTTATTGTGATGCCTTGCGGGAAGGTTTGGGTTGTGTTTTGATGCAAGAGGGGAAAGTAGTAGCCTATGGCTCGCGACAGTTGATGCAAACTGATATACACGCAGATTGCTCGAGTGCAAGAAATGTCGTTCGAACGTCCAGACACAAAAACATGGGACCGCTCGAGCGTAGGACTTTCCGCTTGACCGAAGAATACGAACTCCCAGAAGTTTTGCAGACAGAGGACCATTGCTTGAGCTCAACAAGGACCGTTCGAGCCAACACAGCTCGAGCGCAAGAAAGATCGCTCGAGCATAAAATGCCAACTTCCAATATCTCTGTAGACCTGCTAAAGTAATGGAAGTTCTGAAAGACTGCCTACGCGAAGAAGCAGAATTCTAGACAACAACAATTTAAAAAAAATAAGCTACCAACCTGTTCCAAATGTCACCAACACAACCCAATAGCCAAACCCACGAGAAGTAAGGGGAAACAAGACATGAACAACTGTATAAGACAATGAAACCTGGATCCAAAACATCGAATGGGTAGGGTCTAACCAGAAACGCTATAGTTTTCTATCCATCCAAGCGGATCGCGTTTTCTTTTACGTCGGGATTTAGGGTTTTTCACCCTCTTGCTTGAGGTAGGGATTTTCTTTGCCCCTCTTCAATATTTTCTTATAGATAGATGGGTGGTAGTTTTTGTATTACATAAAAACCTCTTGAAGAGGATATTTTCTTAAAAAGCATGAATAAGGGGTTAGGGTTTTCAACATAAGGAAAACAAATGAAAAATAGAAATGGATTGAGGAAGTTTTAAGTAATTTGAACATGATTTTGTGCCTCAAGGCAAAAAGCCCTAATTTATGCCTAACCCTAGTTGTGGAATTTATTTTTGAAGTGAAAAATGTTCAATTGACCTTATATTCTTGAAATTAAGTTTGTGATTGTGAAGATGAGTAAAAAATCACGATTATTAATTGTGGTAAAAATGCTTATTGCGTCAGAAAACTATGTTGGAGAATTTGATAATGGGAATTGTATTAATGAGATATGAGGAGAGTATGAAATAAATTGTGACAAGTTATAATTGAATAAGAAATGTCAATGTTGAAGAATAGGGAATGTGTGGAGTATAGTTGGTACTCATTCGGAAGATGAACTTTTACAATTATTTTTGAGGAATTGAGTGTGGTTGGCTTGATATATAAAGAGAAATTAATGTTGGTAATTAAATCAATGAATCTTGGATAATATATAATAACTACTGCATTGTATAATTGAGTAGTAAAATTTAATGATAATATGGAGAAGAAAAGAGAGATGTGGAATACAAAAATTTGGAATTGTTGATGACTTTGATGTTTATGGTGGATATGTTACTAGATTAATGTGTGATGGAAACAATGAATGACATAATGATTGATGGATGCTGATACTAGAATAAGGATCTGTTTCCTTCCGGCTTATGACCGGTAAAGCGTGGCACTTAATAGAGGTTTTGCCTTCCTTTCGGAGTAGAGCCTGGTAAAGCGTGTGGTCTATTGAGACGTGTGGAGGTTCTGCGTTCCTTTCGGCTTATGACCGGTAAAGCTTGAGGTTCTACATTCCTTTCAACTTGTGACCGGTAAAGCGTGGCGCTTAATAGAGGTTTTGCACTCCTTCTAGGGTAGCGCTTGGAAAAGCATGTGGTGTGATAATGCGGCTTGGTAACGGAGCCAGTTCCTATTTGGATTATGTGAAATAATTATAATGGGATTTAGATGTGTGATTGTGGTAATTGGAAATGAGTAATAGAACTGTGTGTGGTTGAATAGATGCAATCGAGTTGAATAATTTAATATGGATTAAAAGGGGGTGATGGCTTGTTGTGAATTATAGTAGAATGAATGGTTTCTTTACTTAGATCTCTAGGTGATGTTAACAAGGGATTCTTGGCATGAACTTCTGAAAACTATATGTGAATGGTGTGGAAATGATAGAAAGAGTATCCTTTGAAAGGTTTTCACGGATTCTTTCATGAAAAAAAAAAAAAAATTAACTATTTGTATTGTATTTTGAGTATGAAAAGAGCACATTACCTATATAAGTACCATTCTTTAGCATTCATGATCACATATATCTAGATATATTATTGTTGAGAATCTTTGAAAATTCCTACTGGATTTCATGTTCATCCCATCTATTTTTAACTATTTTCTAGAATGAAGTCAGAAACACCGGTTGAAGATTCAAGAAGTCTATTTATTTCTTTGTGAATTAGATATTTATTGTGACATGAAATGTATATTCTGATTTAGGGTTGATGAGTGTCTCCCTATGTAATTATCTATTTTGAGTATTTGACTGTAAACCTTGGCATGTATTATTGTTGTAATTCTTCAAGAGAGAACACTATTTCTATTACTCTAGTGTAATGCTTATTTGTATTTACAAATGTATTGAATAAATGCACTTGGATTAAAGGTTTTGGTAATGTTTCCTAGTAACAAAATTTGGGGTGTGACAACTGCCCTGTTTTCTATTGTAAAGGAAATGTTTTTATGAATTGTGATATAAACCTGGCATTGCATGGTTTTGAAAAGAGATATAAAATGTTTTGGCACGAGCATTACATATGCATTTACCTTATAGCTTTGTTAAGATTTATACACTATGTTAGAGTATCTCTACTAGGCTTTGACTCACCTTATGTGGAAAACCATTTTCCGGTGCTAATGACATGCCTCCGCCAAGGCTGTAGCTTGGGAGGACTTGGAGCTGAGAGCTTTTTGTTATTGTTGTAACTATTTTGTATAAGTCTAGGGCTTTAATTATATTAAGTTTAATCTCACTTTTGTTGTAACCACGCATCTTCATGGAAAGTTGTAGCCACTAGGGCATTTATATATCTGTTTAACTTGTATTTCATATCATTAACTCGTGGCACATGCTATAGATTCCGGATTAGGACTTACGAATGTATAATTGCATGTGTTACCTTTTGTACAATGAGATTACATGAATGGAAGACAATTACTTCGACACATGTTGTTATTTAATTAATATTGTGGGATGAATTATGGTTATTATTTTGGGGCGTTACATTAAGATTCTATAGTATTTAAAATCTTAGTATGATTCAAATCATTTGATCGAACTAAGATCGTAAAATTTTAAAATTCTACTAGCAAAATTGGAATTTTGATAACCATACTGTAGATGTCGGTGAAGACTAGCTAGTCAAAGTCATTGAGTATCATAATTGGAATTTTGATAATCATGATGTAGAAATTAGTGAAGACTAGCTAGTTAAAGCCACTTGTCGGCTTGCATTGCATAAATCATAGAATTTTAAAATCCTACTTGTAAAATTGGAATTTCGATAACCATACTGTATATACCAGTGAAGACTAGCTAGTCAAAGTTATTTAGTATCATAATTGGAATTTTGATAATCATGATGTAGACATTAGTGATGACTAGTTAGTCAAAGTCACTTGTCGGTTTGCATTGCATCAATCATAGAATTTTAAAATCCTACTAGTAAAATTGGAATTCTGATAACTATATTGTATACACCGGTGAAAACTAGCTAATCAAAGTCATTTAGTTTCATAATTGGAATTTTGATAATCATGATGTAGACATCAGTGAAGACTAGTTAGTCAAAGTCACTTGTCGGTTTGCATTGCACCAATCCTAGAATTTTAAAATCCTATTAGTAAAATTGGAATTTTGATAACCATACTGTATATGTCGGTGAAGACTAGCTAGTTAAAGTCATTTAGTATCATAATTGGAATTTTGATAATCATGATGTAGATATCAGAGAAGACTAGCTGGTCAAAGTCACTTGTCGGTTTGAATTGCACCAATCCTAGAATTTTAAAATCCTATTAGTAAAATTGGAATTCTGATAACCATACTGTATATATCGGTGAAGAGTAACTAGTCAAAGTCATTTAGTATCATAATTGGAATTTTGATAATCATGACGTAGATATCAGAGAAGACTAGCTGGTCAAAGTCACTTGTCGGTTTTGTATTGCATTAATATTTTGGTGGAAAATCATGTGCGTACTGTTTTAGGGGTGTATACCATATGTATTTTATCATAAAAATATATAATTTTATTATAAAATTTCATAATATCAATTACAAAATGCATAATCTTGTCATAAATTAACATAATAAAATGTTCAAAATTTTGTGGTTCATATTGCAATAGTTTATGACTTGGTTACGATATTTTTTGTTACGCTAATTTGTGATGAGATTATATATTTTATAATTAATGTTACAAAATTTTAGAATAAAATTACTCATTTTATAGTAGGGTGTATATGGTATGCACACCATAGCATTCTCCATATTGGGTATAAGGCATTCTGCTTTCTCCATTATTCACATTATGGGTTGTCAAATGCTCTATGAAAAAAAAAAATTGATAATTATCTCCCAATAATTTTATCATATTTTTTTTTATAAAATAAATTTTAATGACAATTATTTTTGAAAATAAATATCATAAAGTCATGTGGTCAATTATCAAATTAATTTAATTTTTTAAATTAATACGTACAAAATAAATAATGCAAATCACTAAAATTTGACCCGTTAAAATCTCACATATATATGCAAACATCTTCCAACGTAATAAATGGACTAGAGAGGATTTTTCCTCTCGAGCTTGTCTTTTACGAGTCATCGCTCACTTAATGCATGCTATATACAATATACGTATTATTTTTATGTAGCTTTTTTTATATATGTTATATATTTTTATGGTCATGTTACGAAATTTTTTAGTTTATAATTCAGAAATGATATTACGAATTTCGTGATAATGTTACGTATTTTCGTGATAATGTTACATATTTGTTTGTTAGAAAATGTTTAGATAAAAATATGTGTAGCATTACCAGTAACATTACCATAAAATATATAACTTCATTTTTGAATCACAAATTGTCATAACTCTACTAAAAAATTACATTACATTTACCACAAAAATAAGTAATATACATCACAAAAATGCGTAACAAGATGCATATGGGTGTGTACTATAGAATTTCTCTCGGGATTATTCAACATCGCAAATGTCATAACAAAATCATTTGAAGTCATAATTAAAAATAATAGTAACTCATAACCAAACACTAATTGAGGTATAGGAAAACACATCTTCGATTGTAACCAAAATAATAACCATAATAAGTCATAACTAATATCACAATAAGTTATAACCAAAGATTATAATCAAAATCACTTGAGGCATAACCAAAAAAAAAAAAAAACAAAAAAAAAAAAAAAATCTTTAGTAATAACCAAAATAAAAATAATAATAGACTAACACCACAATGAGTTATAATTACGTTATAACCAACACCACAACAAATCAAAATAAAAATAAAAAATTATAACTTGGCATAAGTTACATACCCAAAAATGAGTGTGTATTATAGAATTTTACAGGTCTTGGTGTATGTCTTTTTAAGGATGGGGTTGTCATAAAAAAATCTCATATTTTTTCCATTTTCTTTTTGTCTTTATAACTTTTTGGACGAATTACACTAACAGTTCTTATAGTTTGGAGTTGTGTTATTTTGATTCCTGACTTTTCAATTATGATATATTTGACCCTAAATTTTAAATCTTATTTCAAATAAGGACAATTGAAGGCATTGTTGCTCAATTTGAAGGATAAAGTCATCATACAACTTATTTTGTATTGGTAAACTTATATGTTGTTTGAATTATAATGGCATTTTTTTAATGAATAATGTTGGAACTTTATTAGTTATAAAGTTTTGTTTGGTTTGGTTTTCAAAATCTATTTTCAAACTTTTTTTCTAAGAAACTAAAAATTAAATTGTTGAAAAAAATTAAAAACACATCATTTTTATATAATTTTATCTATGAGAATGTAGAAATAATTTTTTTTGATATTTATTTTCATTAAATTAGTTTTATTTTTTCAAAAATCAAATATAGCGACAACTTTGATGCCATTATTAAACCAATCCATTAAATAAAAAAATTAAAAATTAAAAATATTTCATATATTAAACATATCGATTATATATTAAAAATCTAATAACCATCTATTACATGATAACCATCCAAAAATATATATTAACAACAAATACAACCATCTATTATATAATAACCATATAAAAATATCAACAAAAACAATCACCCATTACATGATCATCATCCAAACGGATACTAAAAATTAATTTGGTAAAAAAATAAAAGATAAAAGATTTATCATTTTATATATTTTACCTTTGGTGAGTAGAAATAATTTTTATTTTTGTCAAACTAGTTTATGTTTTATCAAATTGATGACTTTGCCTTGAAATGAATTAAAATGTCTTCAATTGTCCTTATTTGAAACGAGATTCAAAATTTATGATCAAATGTATCGCAATTGAAAGGTCAGGGATCAAAGTGACACAAGTCTCAAACTACAGGGACTGTTAGTATAATTCATCCTAATTTTTTTTCAAAATTATCTCAATTTTCTTTTTCATTTTTTGCCCCATCTTGTATAATCTAAAAAGTAAATTTTTTAAAAAATTCCAAAATAATGAGAAAGTCAAAAATAAGCCAAAAAGTCTCTTTTTTTTGGGGGGCGCTTATTTTTGTCTTTTCTAGACTTTTAAAATTATTTTTAAATTTCTTAGTTCGTCTTATCAAGTTAAATTTAAATTTTTTAATTATTTTTTTAAAAAAATATTCAATAAAAATGAAAATAAACCATATTTGATAGTCAGCAACCATTACAACCTTTGTTAATAGTCAGCAACCATAAAGCATTTGGCCATAAAGCATTTGGCCTCCCCCCTGTTAATAGTCAGCAACCATTACAACCTTTGTTTTTGAATCTAGGGGCAAAGATGGTCTCTAACAATCGACTCTTTCACCTCTTTTTGTTTCTTTGTTTTTTCCAAATTACTTGTTTGCATGCCCAACTGTGCACTGAAGAGCAGAGCTCTGCATTGCTCCAATTTAAGCAACAATTATCCTTCGATAAATTTGCTTCCGAATATTACTGTGATTATTACTACGGAATCCTTTCTTACCCGAAGATGGAGTCGTGGAAGGAGGGTTCTGATTGTTGCTCGTGGGATGGGGTCGAGTGTGACAACAACACAAGTCAAGTAATTGGCCTCGACCTCAGTTGCAGCTGGCTCGACGGCACCATCCACCCCAATAGCACCATCTTCTACTACTTTCCTCACCTCCAAAGCCTCAACCTTGCTTTCAATGACTTTGGTATGTCTCCAATCTCATCTGAATTTAGTCGATTCACCAGACTGACACACCTCAACCTCTCTGGCTCTGTTTTTTCTGGCAAAGTCCCTATAGAAGTCTCCTTTCTGAGCAAATTGGTCTCGCTTGATCTCTCTTACAATGATTTGAGGTTTGAATTACTTGTTCAAAACTTAACCAAGGCAAGAGAACTTAATCTTGCGGGTGTAAGCATATCTTCAGTGGTCTTTAATTCCTTGCTCAATCTCACTTCTTTAACACTTCTCGATCTTAGTTGGTGTGGATTGCTTGGAAAATTTCCTGACGGAATATTCAATTTACCACATCTGAATGAGTTGCGTATATTTGATAATCTTGCTCTCACTGGTTATTTTCCCGAGTTTATAAACTCAAGCAGTCCTCTCCAGTACTTGGACCTTTCACAAACTAATTTCTCTGGAGAACTACCTGACTCAATTGGGAATTTGAAGTCCTTGAAAATGTTGGCTGCCTATGATTGTAAATTTTATGGATCCATCCCTACGTCTCTCGGAAACCTTACGGAAACGACTGTTTTAGACATCAAAAATAACAATTTCACTGGCATGCTCCCATCTTCACTTTCAAACCTTGGAAATCTCGTCTACTTGCAAGTTTCAGGTAATAATTTTGAAGGTATAATTTCGGATTTTTTACCCAACAGTAAAAGTATTCTTTCTTTACATATTGGTTCAAATAACTTCAGCGGTCCATTCCCATCATTGGTTTCAAACCTAACATCACTGGTTGAGTTAGATTTGTCGCATAATCAGCTAAGAGGACCTCTTCCATCACAAATAATTGGATTTCCAAATCTAACGTTGTTAAGTTTAGATGATAACTTAATCAATGGTAAAATTCCATCTTGGGTCTTCAGCTTACCAGCATTGAATCAATTAAGCGTCCGTAATAACAAATTGACTGGGCATGTAAAAGAGTTCAAATCCACTTATTTAGTTGATGTTGATTTGAGCAGTAACAACCTACATGGTAGGTTTCCAAGTTCAAACTTCAAACTCGTGAGCCTTAATAGTCTCATTCTTTCATCAAATAACTTCAGTGGTAAGCTAGACATGCTCTGCCATGCAATTTCCCTTCAAATTCTTGTCCTGTCTAATAATAGCTTTAATGGTGTTATTCCACAATGTTTAGGAAATTTAGGTTTCTCTGTGCTTGATCTGGGGAAGAATAATTTTTCTGGCACCATTCCTAATACATTTGTAAAGGGAAATTACTTTCATACTATCAACCTTAATGGAAATGGATTTGAGGGGATAGTACCAAAATCTTTAGTCAATTGCAAAAATCTACGAGTGCTAGATCTTGGATGTAACAAGTTGTCCGACAAATTTCCATATTGGTTGGAAAAACTACAATGGTTGCAAGTTCTAATACTGAGATCTAACAAATTCAATGGAGCCATGCCAGCTTCCAAAGCCAAATTTCCCTTCCTTAAGTTGCGAGTTATGGATTTGTCAGACAATTATTTTACTGGTCCATTGCCGGGAAAATATTTCAAGAATTTCAATGCTATGATGAATGTCGACGAAGCCAGTTTTAAATTGGAATACTTAACAGCTGGTGGATATTACTATCGTTTGACTATAGTAATCAAAGGATCAACCATAGAAATGGAAAAAGTCCTAACCATTTTCACTGCAATTGATTTATCAAAAAACAAATTCAAAGGTCAGATTCCACAGATCATTGGAAAGTTAAATTCAATCCGAGGGCTCAACTTGTCACACAATAGGCTTACAGGTCATATACCAACATCTGTTGCTAATTTGACAATGCTCGAATGGTTAGACCTCTCTTCCAACAAACTCAATGGGGCGATACCTCAACAACTAAGGAATTTGAAATCCCTTGAAGTCTTAAACCTTTCACAAAATCAACTAATAGGACCGATACCACAAGGCAACCAATTTGATACATTCTTAAATGGTTCCTACACTGACAACTTGGCATTATGTGGACCTCCATTGTCAAATGCATGCAATCCAAGGACACC
Organism: Camellia sinensis; assembly: GCF_055761805.1. Classification (NCBI taxonomy): domain Eukaryota; kingdom Viridiplantae; phylum Streptophyta; class Magnoliopsida; order Ericales; family Theaceae; genus Camellia; species Camellia sinensis. Next base: position 47,667,082 of record NC_138964.1, read on the forward strand.
ACAACCACCAACCTTGATGTTTCAACAAGAAGACAATACTTCAAGTGGATTCAACTGGGAAGTCATATTACCGGGTTATATATGTGGGTTGGTGTGGGGACTTGTTATGGGATATCTTATGTTCTCTAGAGGAAAACCTCAATGGCTTGTGAGGATCATTGAAGGTGAACGAAACGAAAGCAGAAAGAGATTTAAAAAGCATGCTCACACGAACAGAAGAAGGTGAATTAGCCAATGCAAGTGGTGTCATTTGGTAAGTATTACAATGAATTTCTGCAATCTTTTGCTTGATCATGAAAAACTATGGCTTGGTTATAGTTTTTATCTAGTCTATTTTTAGTTTCTTAGCAGTTATTTGTATCATACATAATAAAGCTAGTTTATTTCCTTTGATGTTTATACAAAGCACTTGATTGGAAATCATCATGCGAAAAAATAAAAAATAAAATCATGGACGTAATAAATGAGTAGCGAACATAAAGGTTTGTTATTGACTCTAGTAGCTGCAATTGAAAAAGGTACAAGACTTGGACACTTTTTTAATATATATATATATATATATATATTTAAATTTACTTTTATGCTCTAAACTATAGTCACTTTTTCTGCTTCATTTGTAAATTATTAATTGCATCTATTTAGTCTTTATTGTTCATGATTTCAGTTCATATAGTCCGATTGGAGACAATTTGTCCAATCATTAACGCTAAAAATCTAATCTAATGGTTAAAAAAATAATTTTACAATTTGGACAACCAAACACCCATAGTTCTTTCTACTTCAAATAATGAATAAGAAAATGAGTGCGTGGTTCGGTAAATTTACATCAACCTCTCCTAATGATAGTGGGTTAACACTCAACTTATTTTTATCAGTAACATTAGTTATATGGATGAAAAAATAATACGTTTACCTTGTTTGGTTTAATTCACTTTTCAAAAAATTGAATATTTTTGTTTTGTTTTGTTTTCCTTTTTAGTGATTTTTTAAAATATTTTACGCAAATTTTTTATTTCTTAAATACATCTAATTTAGATACACTTAAAAAATATAATATTTGTGAAATAAAAAATAAAAAATTCACCAATTACAAAAAAATTACAAATATATATATATATATATATATATATTAAAATTCAATACATTTTCATATTTTGTTATATTTAATGAATTTTTTAATAGTTTAATATTTTGTTATACGGTAAACTATAGTCACGTTTTTTTACTTCATTCCTAAATTATTAGTTGCATTGCATCCATTTATTGTTTCTTATTTCAATTCATATGGTTTAATTGGAGACAATATCTGCAAATTAGCAATACTGAAATTTTAATCTAATGGGTAAAAATAATAATTTAAGAATTTAGAAAATTTAAATCATAGAACTAAACCCTATCTTTTCTTATTCAGACTTACAAGACAGCTCACCCTTTACAACTAAACACCTATATTCCTCTCTACCGCTCATCTCAAATAACGAATAAAACAAATGTGTTTTTGGTTGTACAATTTAGAGTAAATTACACAGGTTTCTCTTAAAATTTGAAGAAAACAAGCCCTCTTTTATGCTTTTGCTTTCTATTATTAATATGGGAAAGAGTTCTATCTAATTTACTGTTGAAATAGAACTGTGATAATTGGTTCGTAAGATACATTATAGGTCTTATTTTGATAATCTGAATTGCACAATTTGTAAAGTTTTTTTGTGTAGATAACATAAAATAAAATTTAGATTAATGTCATATTTATATCCATATATATATTTTCATATTAGTCTGTGAAAAAAATGAATGGACAATTTCAAAATTATACTTGTGATTTGTTTTTTTTAAACAAATATAATGAAATCATATAGTTATAAATAAAATGAATCTAATTTATTTTTAAAAAAATTATCAAAATAGGATATGCGGTGGCCCTATAAACCCCAACAACACCCCCTAGTAAAACTGTGGATGGGAGAGAATCATTTCCCATTAAAATTGAGAAACACCGAAAATGTTTTCATTGTTTTCATTTTTTTTCCCCATTGTTTTCATACATTAATTTAAGCTATCTAATAAGCATATATATGGTTTTCAAAATATGTTTGGGTGACATGTATGTCAAATCTAATATGTTCAGGGAATTCAGTAATTGTAGCAATCTTTGATTTGTGTCATGTAGTTGTGGTGCATTTCAATTTGATCTAAGCGGCGTAGCTTTTGGAGCCATGGCAAATTTTGGTCAAGCTGATGCATTACGCAATGCTGGGAAGTTGCAGATACAATATCAAAGGTTAATATATATATATATATATATATATATATATGTTAGTGGGTGTGTGTTTACTTGATGAGTGTATTTGTTAAATCTGTAAAATATAAATTTTAATTTTGATATAAAAATAAATATGTTGTGTGCTATTTAAGTAGTAAAGATATTGTTTCCCATATTGAAGATCTTGGATTGGAATCTTTTGCTCGGTTCGTATTTTCTCGTGTTTGGAATAATAGAAAACGAAAGTCAATGAAATTTTTTTTTTTTTTATTATCAACAAAAAACAAGCTTATTTAGATATGAAATGTTTTTTACTTTTAAACAAAAGCCAGTTTGTATACTACCACCGCCACTCTCACCTCCAGCACCACACCATCATCACCATGGCCACCACCATTGTCATTGTCTCTATCACCGTCACCGCTGCCCCACTACCATGCTACCACCTCTACCTCTACCTTCATTCTACCACCACTACTACCACCACCAAACATAGAAAAATATTTTCCACCCAAAAAAATGAAGCGTAAATTTACAATTGCCAATATTTGGCCATGCATGCACCTTCTCTCTGCATCTCACATGTTAATAAGGCCAAAAATGACATTTTAATTTGGCAATTTGTTAAAAAAAGAAAATGACATTTTCATTTGACAATTTGAGATCCATTTGATTCACTATAGTTGAGTGTTGGTTGCTATTTGTATATACATTTGACTTTTAGAGTGTCACTAGTCATTTACTCAATAGTTATTGGCAGCCAGCATATGTTGTTTCTCAAAATCTGATGGGTGGAAATTGGTGATAGTGACAATACACTTTGTATTGTTTGTGTAGTGTTGCAGATTGTCAATTCAATTTCCGTGGATTCATTTGGTGAATAGTTGTAATGACTGGATTTTTTTTTTTATATTTATAAAATCATTATACAATTTAATTGAATGGTTGTTGCACCACGTGATTAGTGATTTTTTTTTATTTTTTATATTAAAAGATCATTTGTAAATGGGTTTATGATAATTGAAACACAATTTTTAATTTGTTACACAAGTTCAGGGTGAAATTTGTGTCTCTTAAGTTAAATATCTTACTTTTGTAAAATTTTAAAAATAGTCGTATAGCTCAAACATTATGAAAATTTTATGAAGTGTTTATGCATGAGTATTTATTTTTTGAAAATTCACAAATTGAACAGTGTTCAGTTTAATTTATAGCAGAATTTTGTGTTGAGATTTGATGTTAAAATCATGACTTGAGGTAAAACTTATTGGGTTTAGTTTTATATATATTTGGGGCATGTTTGGTTTATAGTGAAAATTTAATTCAAGAGTCATAATTTAGAATCAATCTAATTTGGGTTTATATAATACATGTTCAACTGTTTGGCGCTTTTTAATTATGTGAATGGAAGGTTCCACATCGAGAGTAGTTATTATTTATTATACTGTATTATAATAAATGTTTAAAATGCAAATTTATGGTGTGTTTTATTAAACAAAAAAATATATTTTGTGACAAGAAAAATTATATTATTTTATATTACAAAATATTAAAGTGTTATTAAAATATTTTTAATTGATGTATATATATATAAATAGATCAATATTTGAATATAAAAAAATAAAAAATAAATAAATAGAGAGGCAACCCACGTGGGCACCCCCTCTCCTTTATCTTTTCTTTTCCCTTTCTTCTTATTTTTTTTGGGGGGTAAATTACACTCACTTCCCTTGAAATTTCTGATAATTACAGGAATTTTTCCTGTAGTTTTAATAATTACAAAAATTATCTTTACTTTTGAAACTATTATTAAGATTTCTCTACCATTAGTCTTCTATTAATTTATTTAACAGAATTCTAATGACGTCATGCTGACGCCATGTACTATGAGTAAAAAATTTCAAGATTGGCCTTATATATTCAAATAGTAAATTTCACTCACAACCGCTGAGGTTTTACAAAAAATTAATAAAGACTCATACATTATTTTAATAATGTTAAACAAAATTATTAAATTGGGAGCTTTTTTGATAAATCCATTTTCTAAGAGCTTTATTCCATCCAACCCATATTCTTTTTGACTATTCCATTAGGTCCAATTTGAGATAAGAAGACCAAAATACCCTTTTCATCTACTTATGTTCCATTTAGTTCACATTATTTTCTTATGTTTCAATAAGTCCTATGGGTGACATAATTACCAAAATACCCTTAATGTGAATGTTCACACCGTCAATATAAATGTTTATATCGTCAATGTGTAGGGGCCCGGCTCATGTCGATCCTCGTGGGTGCCCGGAAAAATTCGAGTCGGGCCGGGTCGGCCCACAAACCAAAAAAATAGGCCCGACCCGGCCCGTTGATAATATGAATATTCATATTGACAAGTTAACATTCACATTAATAGGAGTGTAAAATTGGTCTGCGGCCTGTGGGCGGCCCGAAACCAGCCCGTCGCCCGGGGCGAGCTCGGGCCGGCCCGTTCACATTATGAATATTCACATTAACATATTAACATTAACATTAACATTAACATTGACAAGAGTGTAAAATTGGCCCATGACTTGTGGGCAGCTCGAAGCCCGGGCCCGGCCCGGCCCATTGACAATGTGAATATTCACATTGACATGTTAACATTCACATTGATAGGAGTGTAAAATTAGCCCGCGGCCTATGGCTGGCCCGAAACCCGCCTGCGGCTCGTGGGCTGCCCTGGGCGGGCCCGGCCCGACCCATTGATAATGCAAATATTCACATTGACATGTTAACATTCACATTGATAAGAGTATAAAATTAGCTCGCGCCCCGTGGCTGCCCGAAACTAGCCCACGGCCCGTGGGCGGCCCGGGGCTAGCCCGACCCGGCCTGTTGATAATGTGAATATTCACATTGACATATTGACATTCACATTGATAAGAGTGTAAAATTGACTCGCGTCCCATGGGCGGCCCGGGGCGAGCCCGGTCCGGCCCGTTGACAATGTGAATATTCACATTGACATATTAACATTCACATTGATAGGAGTGTAAAATTGGCCTGTGGCTTGTGGGCGGCCTGAAGCCCGCCCGCTGCCTAGGGCGGGCCTGGCCCGGCTCGTTGACAATGTGAATATTCACATTGACATATTAACATTAACATTGATAAGAGTGTAAAATTAGCCCGTGACCCGTGGGCAGCCCGAAGCCCGGCCCCAGGCCGACGCGGGCCCAGCCCGTTGACAACGTGAATATTCACATTGACATGTTAACATTCACATTGATAAGAGTGTAACATTAGCCCGTGCCCCGTGGTTGCCCAAAACACGCCCACAGCCCGTGGACGGCCAGAGGCGGGCCCGGCCCGGTCTGTTGACAATGTGAATATTCACATTGACATGTTAACATTCACATTAATAAGAGTGTAAAATTGACTCGCGTCCCATGGGCAGCTCGAAGCCCGTGTGCAGCCCGAGGTGGCCCGGGTTTGGGTTCGGGCCTACCCGGGCCGCGGGCGAGCTTTGGGCAATAGACAAGTTTTACACTCCTATCAATGTTAACGTTAACATGTCAATGCGAATATTCACATTGTCACGGGTCGGGCCAAGCCCGCCTCGGGCTGTGATCGGGCTTCGGGCCGCCCACGGGCTGCGGGCCAATTTTACACTCCTATCAATGTGAATGTTAACATGTCAATGTGAATATTCACATTGCCAACGGGCCGGGCCCGCCTTGGCCTGAGGTCGGGCTTCGAGCTGCCCACGGGTCACGGGCCAATTGTACACTCTTATCAATGTGAATGTTAACATGTCAATGTGAATATTCACATTGTTAACAGGCCGGGCCGGGCTCGCCTCGGGCCGCCCACGGGCCGTGGACGGGTTTCGGACAGCCACGGGGCGTGGGCTAATTTTACACTCCTATCAATGTGCATGTTAATATGTCAATGTGAATATTCACATTGTCACGGGTCGGGCCAAGCCCGCCTCAGGCTGCGGTCGGGCTTCGGGCCGCCCACGGGCTGCGGGCCAATTTTACACTCTTATCAATGTGAAGTTAACATGTCAATGTGAATATTCACATTGTCAACGGGCTAGGTCGGGCCTGCCCCGGGCAGCGGAAGGGCTTTTGGCCTTCCATGGGCCGCGGGCCAATTTTATACTCTTATCAATGTGAATGTTAACATGTCAATGTGAATATTCACATTGTCAACGGGCCAGACCGGGCTCACCCCGGGCCGCCCATGGGCCGCGGGCGGGTTTCGTTCCGCCACGGGAGGGGGGCCAATTTTACACTCCTATTAATGTGAATGTTAACATGTCAATGTGAATATTCACATTGTCAACGGGCCGGGCCGGGCCGAGTCAAGCCCGCCCTGGGCTGCTGTCTAGTTTTATACTCTTATCAATGTGAATGTTAACATGTCAATGTAAACATTCACATTGTCAACAGGCCGGGCCGTGCCCGCCCACGGGCCGTTGTCAGGTTTCGGGCAGCTACGAGGCGCGGGCTAATTTTACACTCCTATCAATGTGAATGTTAACATGTCAATGTGAATATTCATATTGTCAACGGACCGGGCCGGGCCCGTCCCGGGCTGCGGGCGGGCTTTTGGCCGCCCATGGGCCGCGGCCCAATTTATACTCTTATCAATGTGAATGTTAACATTGACATGTTAACATTCACATTGTCAACGGGCTGGACCGGGCCCGCCCCGGGCCGCCTATGGGCCGTGGGCGGGTTTCGCGCCACCACGGGACGGGGGCCAATTTTGCACTCCTATTAATGTGAATTTTAACATGTCAATGTGAATATTCACATTGTCAACGGGCGGGGCCCGCCCTGGCTCGCGGGCGGGTTTCGGGCTGCCCACGGGCCAATTTACATTCCTACAAATGTGAATTTTAAAATATGAATGTTCGCATAGTTAAATTACTAATCGTTGAAAAAATATTTATAAGGGTATCAAAATTAAATATAAGGGCATAAGTGTCCAAGAAAATAGTGTAAATCAAGAAAATGGACTTTATGGAATAAAACTATACATACATGAGACTAAATGGGTTAAAAAATTTATTCATGGACTTCTTGGGTTAAAACACTTCTAAATTGGACTTATCAATAAAAATCCCTATTAAATTCTATACAATATAAAAAAAAATTCTAAATTGTTAAGACAAGCATATATATATAGTAGAATAACCAAACATTGCCTTATCTAAAAAAAAAAGAGCTAATAAATTGTGTCACGCCCCACTTTTTTATTACTCGGAATCCATTACCAAAGCCATTAATATAAATTCCATTTCAGAGATAATATAAGGAAGCTCATTACATTTATATGAGTACATCAGTAAAAGTTCTCTCGCTCGGGTAAGGATGAATGCAAAATAAATGTACAATTAGATAAATTGCCCGTAGGCTTACATCATTTAAAAATCAAGAAGAAGGGTGTAACCTTTTTACATCAATGGCATTCCGCTCACACAAAAGAGGCCCCGTGGCCAACAAATAAGAAGATCCAAAATCTTGAAGCACATCCTGATTATCACCTTAAAAAGATTCAACAACGTGGAATGAACATAGAGTCCAGTAGGGATCTGAACATGATCCTCAACAATAACAACTTACAGATAGCTATGATCATGAATGCTCATACCATATAATAATGTGACACTTTATAATTAAAGTATACTTACAATAATAACTTTCTCAAAACATTCTTTTGATTCAATAACACCAAGATTCACTTTTATTATTCCTTTTTCCATCTAAACAACTATCACACCATGGCCGTATTTTTTTTTTTTTCCATTTTATATCAAAATACTACACACCCTTACTTAATTTTCGAAAACACGTTCATCAAATTCATTTTTCTCACGTTGTTCGTAACTCAAATATAAACATGATTTGTCTCAACGGACTCATCACATTCCACAACTTAAACTCATAATCCAAGAAATACTTTCAATAAGATAACTTATGGCGAAACTCCTTCAACCACTCTCAAAATTTATAATGTATGCAATTACTCAACATGTGAGACCATTAAACCTTGCAAAACCACAATTTATCATAATACATGATACACAATCGAAATGAAACAACGACGATACACAACCCCCTGCTCGACCTGCCGCAGCACGGTAGGCCAATGATACATCTCTCCACAATAACATGCCAATTTACCAGAAACCAGATGGAAGAGAATGGTACCTCTACCTCCATTTCTCCAGGCGTTAGCTGGAAGGGAATGATACCTCTGATTCTCAGCGCAACCAATTCTCCAAGCGCTAGCTGGAAGGCAATGGTACCTCTGATTCTCAGCGCATTGCACATCTTCCAACCATCATTTCATACCACATTCATGGATAACACAAGTGTACTATAGACATATAATCACAACAACAATCACAATGTCATCCTCCGCCGATGACCAAGGACAAAACCTCTAAGCAAGACATATGTTAAACTCATAATACTATTAACCAATTCTCCAAGGTTTTAGACCAACAATCAACACGACTCCAAGGTTTCATCTATCGCTTGATGTACTTTTCTCAATTAAGAGGACATTATCGTTTCATCTTCCTTTGATATTTAATTTAAAAAAATTCCAAATTTACAAAACGCAAAGTACACCAATCACAACTCAACTTTCACAATTTAGACAAGGAACTCCCACATTGATTAGACAATCACAATTTACTCCATTTCTACTTAACGAAGGTTTAACTCAATGAATTCTAATCTCATGATTAAATCCCTTTTTATCAATCAACGAATTATCAATTGTTGGACTTAACTAAAATCAACTTAACACAAGTCAAATACACAAATTCATGAAAACTCGTTTTAATTCCCAAGCATAACCACATCAATAATTAAATCTCTTGGTTCATAACATGATAAATTCATCAACTCGTTGTGTTTTAAACATAGCCAATCCAACACAGATAAAAGCTCAAATTATGAAACCCATTTTAATCATAAATCAATTTCTCAAATCACTCATCAAATTTCTTAAATTCATCACACAATTATTTAACAATTTTAACCCCTTTTTATCCATTAGGCATTTCAACAAAATTAGGGTTTTAACTCTCTAATCAAGAATATAAAGAATCACACCCCAAATTAACCCAACATCAACCCACCACATAATATTTCAATCTCTACACCCATATCATATACCCTCTATCATGATTTTCGAAAAATAATCCATATCAACATGGTTTAATGCAATACAAACTTACCACATGTCTATCCATAGTAGAGGTATTGAAAAGAATCAAAGAAACCCCTACCTTAATGATTGATGAAGAAGAGATGAAACCCTAGCTTCAAGAGAGAGAGAGAGAGAGAGAGAGAGAGAGAGAGAGAGAGAGAGAGAGAGAGAGAGAAATGAGCAAAATGTGTAAAAAAATCGGACCAAAATGTTATAAAAAATAGAGTTTCGGACTGCCTAATTGGCCGCTCATGCGGCCAAATCCACCGCTCGAGCGGCTCACCTTGACCGCTCGTGCTCCACTTGTGCGCTCTAGACAGTAGCAAAAAATCTGGGTGTCAAGCTCCACCGCTCGAGCGGCCCTCCTCCGCACGTGCGGCCTTGGCCCAGTCGCTCAAAATCTCAACTTCGCTCCCGGGTACCCCAGACTCACTCGCACACCTTCCGAAAAAGTGATATTCAACAACGACTAAGATACAAACAAGAAAATAATTTCCGGACGTTTCAAATTCAACGAGGATAACAGAAAATGGATCGAAGAAGAAATGAAAAGGAGAAAAAGGAACCGGTCATCACAAATTGATCATCATTAAACCTTATACTAGATTAAATACAATCTTTTATTTGAAAATTACGAAACAAAGTATAAAAGATGTTTTATTTTTTAAAAAGACTGCCAATTTTATAATAATTATTTTGAGAAATTAGAGTTTGAATAAAAATTTAAAAATACATATAGGTATTTGATTTTTTTTTTCGGCATGAAAAATATATATTTGGAGAAATTATTCCTCTCTTTCCATTTTCTTTATTTTCTTTCTTTCTTTTTCTTTCTATTTATTTTCTCATTCATTTTTTCATGTCACTGCAGCAAATAGCAACACCATATAATTTATTATTATTATTATTATTATTATTATTATTATTATTATTTGTTCTCTTCTCTATTCTTTTTCCTCAATTTTTTTCATCATTTTTTTTTCTCTTTCATCAATGTTAGCTAGCATCACCCAATATCATAGCAACTTACGAAATATGAATTTTTCTTTTGTTTTGTAAACATATTTTTGTATTAATTTTTTTAAAGAAAAATAAACATAATATCATTTTATATTTATAATAAAAAAATTGACTTATAAAAATTACCAAATGTTACCTCATAAATATATATTTTTAAAAAAATTATCATTTTATCTTTTCACAATTCTATATTATTCTCAATTTTAATTATCATTAAAAAAAAAAGTCAATATATATTTCTCACCTTAATAATAAAAATTTTAAAAATAAATAAAAAAGTGAAAAAATATCTAATCACGTTATAATAAATTAAAATTAGATGATAGAGAATGAAAGATAAAGAAATCATTTAAGAATAATAAACTATTTAAATTTGTCATTTCTTACATCTAATTAAAATAGAATTTTACTTGAAGAAATAAATTATTTGAAAATAATTATTTGAAAATAATAAAATACTCAAATAATTTGTTATTTATTATATCTGAATTCTATATCTCCCTCTTTGTTTCTTTCATTTAAATTATTTTTATTAAATGAAATCTCAAAATTAATTCAAATAAGAAACATGGATATTCTTTCTTAATTTGATTAATGATTGATTTTTTTTTTTCTTTTAAACTTATGTTCAAAGCTTATAGTGGGAAAAAAAAATACAAAGTCATGGAAATACAAAAAAATAAAAATAAATAATAAATAATAATAATAATAATTGTGAGAGATAAAATGATAATTTAATATATAGGTAAATTACAATTAAAAAGTATTAAGTGTAAAGGGTATTATAGTCATTTGCATAACCAAGTTAACACAGTTTGGCTTAAATTAACCGCCGGGGGGGGGGATATTGATAATGTCAGAAAAAGTAAGGGTAGTTTCTATAATTATTGAAACTACAGAAGAGGTTCCTATAATTGTCAGAAATTGTAACGCTCCGAATAAATAACACAATAAGTACTCATTAACTTCCAATTACATTAACTTGATTCCAAATTGTGATGATCGGTTTTGCTACACGCCTCTTCATTTTTGTTTTCTTTGAAATTCTGTGTCCGGATGTCTCTTCTCTGACTCTCACCCTTGTTATTTCGGGTCGGCTTTTCTTTTGTTTCGGTGGGTGCACGGTCGAGTCCGGAGTGCCCGGGGACCGAACCAGAAAATTCTGGGCTGCTGGGCCAGGGCCACACGTGCGGTGTCCTTAGGCCACACGTGCAGGGTGGGGCCCTACGTGCCGGGAGTGAGGCCGCACGTGCGGTGAGGGTTGGACTGCAGAGGGTTGCACACTGCCTAAAAAGCAGGTGCGGACTGAGGTGCGGGGGACCACCGCACGTGCGGGGTTGAGGGCCACACGTGCGGGGAATGACGCTCTGCACGTGCGGGGTTGGGCGCCGTACGTGCGGCACTCTGGGCAGTCCGAATCTCTGTTTTTTTCTCTCTTTTTGGTCGTGTGTGTATCACATTTTAGGCATTTCCCTCTCATTCTAAACCCTATTTTTCTCCTCATTCTCTCTAGAAAACCTCTTCAAACACTAAAACTCTTTGATTTTACAACCCCTTGGATCTAGATTATTCATCATCATTATCATCATCATCATCTCTCCCTCTCAAGCTTTGGAGATCAAAAGCTAGAGTTTCACTTGGTGTGGTAGAAATCAAAGCTCTCTCATCCTTGATCCTAGGGTTTCTATAACGATCCCAATTTTCCCTTTCTTTGTTTATTGTATTCCGGACTTGGTTCCGTGGTTATGTTGTTGTCTTATTCTCATTTTCATCATTTACTCTTTGTACTTGAGTCTTGGGTTGTGTTGGGCAGGTTTGGAACAGGTTGGTTGTGTTTAGAAATCAAAAGTTAATGCCCAGATTTTGGCTTTCACGCTGGAGCGGGGCTTTTGACGCTGGAGCGGGCCCTTTGTTGTTGCTCATCCGCTCGAGCGGGCGTTTTGACGCTCGAGTGTGAATATTCATCTCCCAGTATTTTCTTTGCAAGTCATTGTATGCTCGAGCGGGAGTTTTGATGCTCGAGTGGGCCCTTTCAATTTTGTTCCTCCACTCGAGCAGGGAGTCTGACGCTCGAGCGGGAACCATGGTCTGCAAAACTTCTGGAAGTGTGCAATCGACGCTCAAGTGGCGCTTTTCACGCTTGAGCGTGAGTCTGTGTCTGACGCTCGAGCAGGGAGTTCCACGCTCGAGCGGGGCGACTTTTATATCAGTCTGAAAAGTGACATTTTGGATCACTTTTTGACTTTCTTTCTCTCTCCTTCTTTTTCAAAACCTCCATTGGAGAGCACCTCACTCTAAAACTCCAACTTCTCTCTAGGGTTTGATCTAGTAGGAGTGATCTTCTATCCTTAGGCCTTTGTAAAAAGTGTGGAGCTTGTTGAGGGCTACATTTTGATCCGAAAATATTGGGGTTTAGAGCACTTTCAAATTTCTTCATCTTCTTCTTTGAGCTCTGAATTTGAGGTAGGGATAACTACTCATTTTTATGGTCTTTGACATAAATTATTGGTCATTTTGATGTAATGTTGAAGTTGGGTAATTTTGGGTGTTAGGGTTTCAAAATGAATAAAGAGGGGTTTGGTTATTTTGACTCATAAATGTGTATCTTGGGTCTTAAAATGATGGTCTTGATGTTGTTGATGATAGATGGGACCTTTGGGTCATTGTAGATAAAAAGGGGGAGAAAGCCCTAAATTGTTGTATGAATTAATTTATATAATTAATTTGGGAATGTTATGGAAATATGAAATTAAGTTGGAAATAATGAAGTTGGCTCATTATAAGAGGGAATGGTGGAGTTGGATTTATTAATCGCTCACTTATGAAATTGTTGTCAAATTATCTGTTGATACATTTATTATCTGTTTAGAAATAAATTGCTTTGGGCTATCAGTGGAGGATAGTCTTGATTGTTGTAGACAATGCATGATGATTAGGCGAATTAAAACTAATCAATTGATTATGTAATCGAATATGACGGTTGGAATAATACATCAAATTTATGTATTGAATGCTCATGTATATGATATGTGTTTATATACATTGCGTTGTGTGGAAGGAGATAGGGGATGCACTCCACAGTTTAGGGGAGGATAGGGGATGGACTCCTAAACCGAATTTTATTTGGGAGGAGATATGGGATGAACTCCATTGATACAACAAATCTGTGTATCATTTATGAAGTATGGAAGTGTTTTAATGTGTTATTGATATAACGAATCTGTGTATCATTTATGAGAGTATAGAAGTGTTTTGATATGAGCTATAGTCTCATTTAATTATTGGCCAGGTTCTGAGCCTTATTCATAAATTGAGAACTGGATAAGTAATGGAAAATGGAATGAAACATGGACATATTTGTCATGAAGTTGAAATGTGTTATAAGTTGGTATATATGAGTTAAACATTCATCGAATGCTAATGTTTTAGTTATTGCTCATATTATGTTTAGCATATCTCTACTGGGCGTTAGCTCACCCTATATGGGACATCATTTTTCAGGTTCAGGTATTATGCCGCCTCCGAGGCCTTAGCTTGGATGGCTGTGGGAGTTGAAGGCTCTTGTTTATTTTTGTGTATTACATGTAAATCAAACCAAGGGTTTATTTTGTGTTTTCAGTTAGTACTCTCTTTTTTGTAACCAAGTGTCGACTTGGAAAGTTGTAAGCCCGTAGGGCATTTACTTTTGATGTCAACATGTAATACTTTTGTAATGAATACTCTGATTAATGAAATTATGCTTTATTCTCTTATGTCTAAGCATGTTAAGATTGTATGATTTATGGGTTTATTTTGAGGGCGTTACAGTTTCATTAATATCTTCATCAAGATTTGAGGTAGGTCTCCTTTGAGTTATATATACATTTTGCAAGCTTTTGATTGACTTTTTTTGAACTTTTCCTTGATTGATTTCGAAAATGGGTTTTTGATTTAAGAAATTGGGGATGTTGTAGAAGAAGCTCATCCTTTATTCTTTTAATGATCTTTCTTGAAATATTGGACACATGGGTTGAAGATTGGGGTGTATAGTGAGGTTTTACATAAGAAATGGAAAATATTAGGGTTTTTGTGAAAACCTAGAAATTGGGGGTTTTCTTTGAAAAAAGTGAGTATTCTATATTGATTGCTTTTAAGTATGATGACCCCTTGAAGTATGAGAAATTGGGGACTATATTTGAATTTGTTAACAAATGCTTATACATGCATAGTGATGAGTTGATCTATTTGTTGAGTCACATGAACTATGAACATTGAAATCTTTAATGTTCAAGGATATTGCATAAGGCCTTGAAATGGCTAAGGTATTGAGGATGGTACAAAATGTGAAGGTTGTCATGTGATGTTGCACTTAATTGAACCAGTAGTATTTTGTTGACTTCTATTAAAAGGAGGAAAATGGGATATGTAGTTGACATTGTAGCATTGATGGGATACTTAAAAACGGAAGGATGTTATGAAATTCTGAGCATCATTTGCATTATATGTTCTTTCAATTGATTGTATTGCATCTTAAATTGAGTTGAGAACATTACATTGAGAAAATAATATTGTGAATGAGAACTATTGAAATGTTATGGGGTAAATACGTTGGTAAGTCCGGTTAGGAAGTATAGATGAATTTGATAAGTTGGCCTGAGTGTCCGGGGTGAAAGACCGAAAACACGCGCGGAGGAGGTACCACTTTCCTTCCGGTTAGCAACTGGTAAAGTGGGGTTATTGGTAGTGCTTGTTGAGCCTACTTGCAGACACCAACCTAGGGATTACCAAAGTCGTATTTACCGCCTCTAATGATTAAAATTGGAAGTTTGAAATTGATAAGATTGCAAAATGTTATTGAGAATATGGTGATTTTCAAGAAAATCATGACATGGGATTATCTTCAAAATGGCACTGAATGGCATTTGCATTTGCATTAAATGCTGGAAATCTTGTATAAATGTATATACTTTGTTAAGGTTTCTCTACTGGGCTTTATGCTCACCCCTATGGGATTTTGGTGCAGGTAAAGATGTGGTGATCCCGTCGAGTTGAGGACATGGATATCTTTTGAGAAGAGTAGATTGCTCTTTATTTTGTGGTAAATTTTTGTAAGCCAAAGGCTAACACATGTATGGGTTCGAGAGACCATTTTGTGAAACCAGGCTATTGCCTTGGAAGATGTAAGCCCTTATGGGAATTTTAATTATTTGAGCCTAGATGCTTCACATGCTATAGATTCATGCGTTCTTTTCTTATCATTGAATGTATATCCGCATATGAAACTTTTGCATAAGCTCGTTTCATTAATCAAGTAAAGATGGATGGATTATTGTCATTATTTAGTAAATATTAGTTGATGTGGTGGTTGATGTTGAATTACTTCAGGGCGTTACAACTAATCAACCCTTTCAATGTTATATATATATATATATATAAGGAATAAAGTCTCAACATTTACATTGTCATCAAATCTCCAACATGGATATTCATTAAACTCCAGTGATTTATAAAAGAATGTTCCACATGTAGTTATACATTCAACATTCCTAGAATATGAATCTATAGCATGTGACACAATACATCAAGTACAATTCAATGCCCTCAAGGGCTACAATTTTCCAAGGTTTAAACCCGGTTACACAAAAGTAGTTTTCAAACCTATACATATAAAGCTCTTGGCTTGTCAAAAATAATTACAACAAAAGAAGAGAGTCTTGTGCTCTCAAAATATATTCCACGCCTTTTACTCGGCGGGCACACCACATCCTTTTCTGCACAAAATCCCATAGGGTGAGCATAAAGTCCAGTAGGAAAATCTTAACAAAGTATATGCATTTTATACAATCTCCTGAGATGAATGTATATGCCATGCCATATTCAAAAACATATACATATATATATATATCTTTTGAAAACTTTGTGCACAATGCAATTTGACAATTTAACAATTCAATGATTTCAATGTAGTTCAAAAGGGGCGGTAAATATGACTTAGGTAATCCCTAAGTTGGTGTCTGCAAGTAGGCAGAACAAGCATTATTAATCCCTACTTTACCGGTTGCTAACCGGAAGGCACGTGGTACCTCCTCCGTGCGTGTTTTCAGTCTTTCACAATGGACACTCAACCCAACTTAACCAATACCAACTACATCTTCTATCCGGACTTACTAACGTATTTATCCCAAAACAAATCCAAAAAGATCTTGTTTCACAAACAATTTCCTTTCTCAAACAATACTTTTCCAATGCAAGATTCAAAATTAATTGCAACAATAATAAAATGGAATGGCAATGCAATAATGAAACAATGCATTAATATAGTCCAATTTTCAATTCCATCACACAATCCGCCATTGCGATCAAATTTTCATATCTCTTATCAATATAACATCGTAATATATTTCCAAGAGATAATGTAACAACATCAACATACATGTATTCTCCACATGTTAAAAATCATTTTCTAAACATTGGTTTTCCAAGACAAATCAACAATAAGCTTCAAAGTCAACAATTTTCATTTTCTCCATGAATTTCATTCTTTAATACAATTATACAAATTTCTCCATCATTTCTTCACATAACAATTTATTAAGCATAAATTTTACAATATCTCAATATTTTCCTAAAATTCCCAAATTCTAAGTTTTCCACCAAAACAAGGCTTTTGTTCCATTTTTGAAAAGATTTTTTTCAAAACAACACCCACACCTTAGAACATAGTTCATATTCTCAAAAGTTTTGAGACAAATAGAAAAAAAAAAAAAAAAAAATCATTTTCTAACATCATCTAGGGTTCATCAAGCCAAACCATAACTCAAACATGTAAGATATAACGCCCCCAAAATATAACACCAATAAACCATTCATAAGGTCCATGAACATAATAAAGTGGTATACTTTATTCATCAGAGTTTATATTACAAAAGAGATATCACATGCATTATACATTCATAAATGTTTATCCTGAATCTATAGGATGTAATATTAAGATAACAACAACAAAATAAATGCCCTATGGGCTTACATCTATCCAAGTTATCACTTGGTTACAACAAAAGAAAGAGTCCTAACTCTTTTACATATAAAGCCCTCGGCTTGAATAAACATTAAAGCATAAATATAACAAAAATAGAGCCTTCAGCCCTGGTCCTCCCAAGCTATGTCCTTGGAGGTGGCATATCACCTGTACCTGAAAATGATTTCCCAACTAGGGTGAGCCAAAAAGCCCAGTAGAGACAAACTAACACAATATATGCAGTTTAACTAAAGAATGAGTATCAAGTAAGTGTTCAATTTACATAACCAACTTATATTCTCTCCAAGACCATTTAACGTAGATTATCGTATCTCAATTCATTTCCATCCTTTTTCTTTTCAACCAACTTATAGGTCAAGTTCATTTTCATTGAAACAGACCAAATGAAACTACAATTCATTGGTTCACAATTCAACAACCTTTCTTATTCAAAACACTTAAACATTCTTGCCATTTTACAGGATTCACATCCGAGGGAATTGGCACCCCAAAAATATAAGATTTCGGGACTTTCACTCTGGACACTCCGGCCAACTTAATTTTAAATGGAGTCCATCTCCTATCTCCTCCCAAACAATGGAGTACATCCCCTATTTCCTTCCAAACAAAATACATATACAATGCATTAAAATCACCGTCATATACAATGACTAACCACGACACATATTCAATATCTCAAACATACCGTCATATTCAATGACATAAATTTAACGATGGTTCCAGTTCACCTAATCCACATGCATTGTCTACAATAATCATAGCTATCCTCCACCGATAGCCCAAAACAGATATTTCTAAATGGATATACAATCTTTTAAACAAATAATTTATCAAATTTTCATAGGTGAGTGATATGACAAATCCAACTACACTATTCATTCATACACCATCCCAATTTCATATTTCCCACATCAATTTCATTATTTATACAAAATAATTTATTTAACTCAAATTAGGGCAAATCTCCCCATTTTCTCAAATTCAATCAAATGACTAGATTCCACCATTTAGCACTAGAGAAACATCATATACAAGGCCTATAGTCACTTTAGAGATCCACATGGAAAACCCCTCTTTAGTTTTTGATTTCAAACCCTAACTTCACTAAAACCTCCCCAAATCCCACCATTTATACAAAATGACAAATACCTAGGTTAAAAACCATCACAAGGTGTAGAATATCTCTACCTCAAGTGTAGAAGCTCAAAGGAGATGAAGAAGAAACTCAAAGGTGCCCAAACTCGATTTTGCTCGGATCAAGAGGAAGCCCACAAGATGCTCTAACTCTTTATTAAAGGGAGTAGGGTGGAGAGACCCTTAGATCATGGAGTATTTGTAGAGAGAGAGAGAGAGTATTTTAGAGAGAGAAAGAGACAGCTGATCTAGGGTTTTTAGCAAAAAGAGATTCAAAAAGTGATGTAAAACTCCTCTGCTCCGAACTAATATGCGCGGTCTTCGCTCAAGCAAAGGAGTTGTTGCTTGAGCGACCAGACACAACAAGTGACCTCGCTCGAGCGCAAGAAGCCTCGCTCGAGTGTAGAATACAAATCTTCAGAAGTTTCACAGATGCACATGCTCGCTCGAGCACAAGGAGTTTCGCTCGAGTGTAGAATACATACCTTCAGGTATTTCACAGACGCACATCCTCGTTCAAGCGCAAGAAGCCTCATTCGAGCGAAGGAACAAATAACACAACGCTCGCTCGAGCGCAAGAAGCCTCGCTCGAGCGAAGAACTCCATCTTCTCCAGAAATCCTGCGTCTGGGAAGGAAACCTGAAAACCCTCAGACCTCGCTCAAGCGCAAGAAACGTCGCTCGAGCGAAGAAGCAAATTACACAAGGCTCGCTTGAGCGCAATAAACCTCGCTCGAGCGAAGAGACCAAAATTTGGGCAAGAACAATTTGGACCACCTAACCACCAACCTGTTCCAAACATGCCCAACATACCCTCAAGCTCAAATGCAAAGAGTCAAATGAGGAAAACAAGACATGGATATAATATTAAACCACAAAACCCGAGTCCAGAATACTATGAAGGTCGGGTCAAAACCCAGATCGCTATATAAGAAATACTTCAAACAAACATAGTCTTGAAAAAATATATATATAACTCAATGATTATCTTTACCTCAAGCTTGGGAGATGAAGGGGAAGAAAACCCTAGAACTCAAAGTTGGTGAAAACTCGATCCAATCAGTTATAAATGTAGCCCTTGTCGCCCTCTTAGATTTGGTGTAAAAAGCCTCCTTAAACTGTTGAAGATTTGAGCTAAATCTTAGAGAGAAGTTTGGATTTGGGTGTGTTTGTAGAGAGAAGGGAGAGAAAAGATGAATATAGAGAGAGAGGAGTGAAAAAGTGCCCAAAACACGTTTTTGGGCATCAGTTTTGAGGAAAAGTACACAAAATTTGAGACAGACGTGCCAAAATCTGCACGAGCAGACTTTTTGCCTCCACAGGTGGTTTGCTCCAGAGAACTGCCTAGAAAATCCACCAAAATCCGCTTGAGCAATTTTCTGCCCAGAAAACTCTAAAAAACTTGAAAAACTCTGTGAGGATCCATTAGAGCGGTTTCCAAATCTACACGTGTCATGACCCCAAACCGCTCCTAGTAGTTTGGTGCTGTGATGGCCAGTAATCCGAGATTACCGAAGGCCAACTTTCAAAATTCACACACGATCAGAGTATAAATATATGGGGCTCACAAGTACGGAAGCAGTAATTTAAAATACAAGTGGTCCATAAGAGCAGTGCATAAGTCAAATGGAATGGCATAGATCTTTACGTAGTTTTAAAACTTGAATACGAATAAAATGAAGTACAAAAATACATATTACATCTTAACAAAAGGGCTTTACAAGCCGACATGTTCGAAATACATAAGCATCAAAATTGCCGACATAAACAAAAACACTTGAGCTACAAATCATGAAACATAATTTTCAGGATTGTCGACATAAATGTTGCCAACATAACTTGCATCCAAAACATCTTGCAAAACACACATCTCGGCGTAGCCGACTTCTTACTTGTGACCTACATACATACATAGGGAGTGTGAGCTTGAATACTCAGTGAATGGTATAAGTAATAAAGAGGTTAAATGAATGATACCCGAGATCTTTTCAAAACAATACATAGTATATCCTTGTCAAAACCATACATAACATAGCTTAGCTTGGCTTGAAATAAAACATTAATTGAACTTGGTCTTTCAAAACTTACTTAACATACGTCAAATCTTAAAACATAACCTCGGCATAACCTTGGTCCTTCAAAACAAAAGCATAACCTCGGCATCGAGCACACCCGTTCATAGTCCGTAGGTGGCCGATATCTTAACAAGGGTGCTACTTAGGCTTAACGTCCCCTAGCACGAAAGGACGGTGCTACTTAGGCTTAAAGTCCCCTAGCACGAAAGGACCCTCAAAACAAGATGTGCTGCGAAAGTTTAGAGTCCTCTAGCACAAGGGACTTCCAAAACAAGATGTGTTGCGAAAGTTTAGAGTCCTCCAGCACGAGGGACTTCCAAAACAAGGGAATAATCAACCCGGGATCGATTAGACAAACCCACCCGCACAAGGCAGTCGGTGGCAAGGGAGATATCTCAAATGAGGGTGCTGCGAAAGTTTAGAGTCCTCCAGCACGAGGGACCTATGTTACAAAGGCCCGTAGCCCTTTAACACTAGAGTACTAATCAAGGGTGCTGCGAAAGTTTAGAGTCCTCCAGCACGAGGGACTTTCCGAGAATGTCGTCAAAACAAAGCTTACTTGATACGATGCCATTCAAAACAAAGCTTATACTTGATACATAAAATAGGGATGTCATTCATGCTTAACAAATACTTTTATCAAAACAAGGCAAAGCTTTATCAAAACCTTAAGAACATAACTTTATTAAGAATACCACTCACATTAGTTCTTGGGACGTCGGGGTCAAGGCAAAGGTCCAAGTCCTACAAACACATGACAAAATCTACTGAACATACTTCTCAAAACAAGTCTTACATGCATGCAAATGATCTCGGAAAAACATGCTGGGAAATATCTAGGGAAAACATGCTGGAAGTCAAAACACTGTTTTACATGTCAGGGAGACATGCTGGGTACCAACCAGGTCTTTGCCGAGATCCCACACCTCCTGGCCGAGGTGTGGCTACCTAGGCTTCGGCATGCGGCTGCATGCCGAGGTGCGCACAAGACAAACTAAGGTGTAAGTGATCATGCAAGGTAGGCCAAGGTGAGATACGATGCTTGGCCTAAGTGTGAGGTCTAGGTAAGAGTGATCTCGGCGACTACACCTCGGGAAGTGAGGTCTGGAGATCTGGGTTTCCACCCGTGAAGAACAAGAAGAACATGAACATGAAGATCATGAAGAACATGGATGCCAAAATCATAACTTCTTTATTACAAAAATCTGGGATTTCATGCTATGAGTTCGAAAACATGGACCTGGGTACCCATACTCGAAAATCATGTGAAAACAAACACAACACATGGATCTAGGCATGAACTTTCGGATCAAAACATGACTTTTCTTGAAGAACACATGAATGCTATTTCTCTTTCTAAAACCGAACTTCAAAGCAATGGATGGATTACAAATCATATTCAATCATGCAATGCAATAACATGAACATAAAGAACAACATGAGCAGATCAGGAATCTAACCTTAGAACACGGATCTATCGGTTCGATCTCTAGGGATCAAGCTTGGAAATATTCTCTCCCTCAAGAACTCCTCTCCCTCTTCTAGAGCTTCTCTCTCTACTCTTCAAAACAAGTATAGAAACAAATCATGGGTTTCTCTCTCTGCCGGCTGACTTAACTCTCAGCTCGGACACGTGGCAACGACTGGTTGGTTCTCTTCAAAAAGGTGATAGATTGACAAGACAAGACTATGACAAAGCGTATCTAACAAGCTACTCGGTAAGGCACCCCGGTAAGTGGTGACAATGACCTCGGCTAGGAAGGACAACACTTGACCAAGCTGTGCCACACCTTGGCCTAGATGTGCCACACCTCGGTCTAGGTCATACCACACCAGGACAAGATTGCTTGGGTGCAAAGGTAACATCTTGGCCTAGATAATACACATCTCGGCCTTGGTGATTAACACCTCGGCCTAGATAATGACATCTCGGCCAATATGTCAAAGCAAAGGTGGAGGTCAAACAAAGGGGTTCCAAGATACTTCTAGACTGAAGATGACCTCGGCTTGGGATGATCTAGGCGTAACATAACTCAGGCTTGGCATGACCTAGGCTCAACATAACCTAGGCTTGGCATGACTTAGGCTTAACATAACCTAGGCTTAACATCAAGGAAGGGACAAAGCATGAACACAACACTCAGGCAAATCTCATAAACACAAAACAAGGCATGGACCTTACTTAGGCAAAACAAGTCAAGATTCATGAATGTAAACTTATCAAGACAAGTTATGTAAATGAACATGAATATGACTAGGACATGAATATGGGTCGTTACCGCATCTTAACATGGCAAAACATACAAATGCATGCAAGCATGACTAGGACATAAAATGTGGGTTGTTACAACACGAGCAGTTTGCCCAGAAACTTAGAATTTTATTTTGCAACCCAAGACAAGTTCCAATGCCCAAAACTCAAAATTTTCAACCCGGAAAAGTTACGAGAGGTTAAGTAAGGTTAGGAAAGAAATTTCAACAATCCAACACGATAGACAAAACGCCGAAAGTAATGCACACAAACTTACTAGTCAATACTAATCAAGTCCAAGACCTGGGACATCACAGAAACCTCAGGGGAGGTGAGTGTAATTTACTTCCCCTTTCTTTTTATTTTTTTGGCCCTTTCTCAGAGAGTTGTTCGTCTCTCTCTTTTTCTAATTTCCACCATTGTTGCTCAAGTTTTGAGCTTAGAGTGGGAGTCCTTAGAGTGAGATTTTGCATAATCTTTGTAAAGGGAAGTTGGAGAGCTCGTCATACTTTTCATAACGGCAGTCTTTGATTCTTGATCCAACAAGCTTTGCATTTTCAGATTTGTTTTTCTTCATATTTTGAGGTAAGAATTTCTTTGATTCTTTTCAATAGATCACTATAGATAGATATGTGGTACTTTCTATTGCATAAAAAAAAAAAAAAAAAAGAGTTTATAAGTGATTTTCGAAATACATGTAGATGAGATTTTGGGTCTTGCATCAAATAGTTTAATCTTATATTTTGTTGTTGATTGTGAAAATTTTAAGCTAAGAGAACATGTTTATTATGGTTGAAATAAAAAAGTCCTAATTTTTTAATTTAATGTTTATGAGAATGAAAAGAGAAGATGATTTTTTTCTTATATAAACATTGAGTCATGTTGATTTTTTTGTGAATAAGAAATGTGAAACGGGAAGAGAAGGAAATTTCAATGGTTGATCTTGTGATGTGAAAATATGATGAACTGATGCTATTAAAAGTTAGTTGTGAAGTTTAAAATGAAAAAGCTTAATTTTTATTTCATGGTTATGTAGTACGAAAAAGAGTTAGTGTTTATGAATAGTTGAGCTAGGTATTGTTATTGGAAAATTGAAAAATGTGATAGTTAAAAAGTAATTAATAGATTATTGTAATAATCATTGTGAACTAGAAATGAAAAGTAGAGAGAGAATGAAGTAAATGATTATCATGAAATTGGCCTACATTGTAAATATTGGTGATTGAAAATAGGGGAATCAATTGTGAACATTACGAAATGATATAATTATTAATCTAACTCTAGACAATATTAGTAATATTGAGGTATGGAAATGTTATGAGAATCGCACTAACTTGTTTCTAATAATTTATATTATTACTATTAAATGCTTAGAGGTTTTGTCGTTGACCATTGGTGGAGAATGATATTATTTGTTGTGGAATGGATGTGAAATAGGTTGATATGAAACCTTACGTGTTGTTGATTAACTACATAATTACATAATTATGTGAGAATGAATGAAAGGAAATTGAGATGCACGTGTTATGGAATGTGATTGTGCTATATAGAGGTAACGCGATCCTTCCGACTAGCAACCGATAAAGCGGGCTAATGTGCTATATAAAGGTAATGCGTTCCTTCCAGTTTGCACCCGGTAAAGCAGGTTGTGCTATATAGAGGTAATGCGTTCCTTCCGGCTAGCAATCGGTAAAGTAGGCAGACATGGGTCTTGGCGAGACCAGGATGGTAACGTGGAGCTTGGCGAAACCATAAGTTGTTTATATTATTATAAGGTTTTATTGCTAATGTGTGTATATTTGAAGAGATTACTGTTGACGAAAATATGTATTGAGAATATAGTTGAAGTTGTATTATGAGGTGGATATTGAATTCGGTAATAATGTGAGTGTTGTTTGATGTAAATGAGTAGCACAAGATTACAAAGGATTAATTGTGGATTGATTTTGTCACACCCCAAATTTTAATTACTCGAAAACATTATCAAAGCCTTTAAATTAGGTCCATTTTTTTTTCGTATACAAATATCTATTACACTTGAGTAATAGAAATACAATGAAACATGTTCTCTCTCTCAATGAATATTACAATGACAACAATACATGCCAGTCTCCTACTGTGTTACAAATAAATAAATACAAGTACAAGATCCATTTTGTTTACATCTACTACAAGGTTATACAAAGGGACTCAAGAACTCCATAAATCTTCAATCAAATAATCCAAACTTTCTTCCTGTAAAAAGATGAAACAACCACGGGGTGAGCACTAATGCCTAGTAGGGATCTCATAGTTCTCAATGAATAACTAACACACAGATAGAAATGATCATGCATGCAGGGTGATACCATATAGTAAAGTGACATTTTGTAAATTCAAAATATTACACGGAAAGTATCTTTTCTTAAAATTTCACTTGAACATTTAAGAAAACTTCCTGCCATTAATGTAGTAGTACACTTAAAGAAGAACATCATCTTAAATTTATCAACCTGATTCCAAATTATTCCTCATTTCGTTTCCATTTTAATATTCCACATTTCATTTCTATTCTAATATTACACACTTCATTTCCATTTCCAAGTACCATACTCCATAACATCAAAATCCAAAGAATTAGGGTTCAACATAACACAAGAATTACAAACCCCTTTTTAATTCAATTTTCCAATTATTTACAAAATAAAACTCATAATCTTCCCTTTTGTCACAAGCAATCCATTGAGTTCATCATCACTAACCCCTAATCCAATTACCCACATGATGCCAATTTCAATCCTTAGTCCATTTTCCTTCAGTTCATTTTCAATTCATTTATTCTTCTCAATTCATGAGTCAATTTCATTATTTCACAACAACCAAACTGAGACTACAACTCAATGGTTTTCCAATCATACAAAACACACATAAACATTTCAAATTGCCATTTTACGAAAATTTCGTTCACGAGATCGGCACCCATGTATAAATTTTGGGACTTTCACCCAGGACACTCCGGCCAACTTAGTTATGATGGAGTCGATCCCCTTTCTCCTCCCAAACAGTGGAGTCCATCCCCTTTCTCCTCCCAAACAAACATACATATACAATGTATTTAATCACATAATCACACATGGAGTACATCCCCTTTCTCCTCCCAAACAATCATACATATACAATGTATTAAAACACACAGTCATATTCAATGACAACCATTTTTTAGACTTATCATATTATTTACTCTTTTTCACTAGCACAATACATGTGATCCAAAATATGATTTTCAAAATGAAACAAGTGCACTTAAAACATAACACAAGAATTTCCAAAATCTCTTTTCAAAACATACAGTTTAAATCCTCAAAATCCATTGCATTCTCCATGATATGCATGATTAAAAAAATAGTCCGGTTTGCCTAGTTAACATGCAATTTCAACACCAATCACAGCTATCCTCCACTGATAGATCAAAACAAATACATCTAAACCGATACATAAATTCCTTTAAAGATATGCTTTTCCAAAATCTCATATAGGAGTGATAATGCATATCAAACTCCACCATCATCATTAATAATCCTCCGATTTCACATTTACAATGACAATTTTAATTTTTTTATACAAAATAACAGTTTGATCCAATTAGGGAAAAACTCCCCTTCTTCCAAATATCAACCCAAACTCGACACAACTCAACTTGATTCAACACAATTCAACATAGTCAACACAATTCAACATAATCAACACTATTCAACATGATTCAATTCAACACCACTAAATGTAATTCAACATAATTCAAGGTGAACTCCTAAATCCCCATTTCATCTTTTCATCCCAAGTCTCATGCCATCCACATCATTAACAAATTCTTTTCCCCAAATTTCATTTCATATTATAGCATGATTTACAATATCCATAATAAAGGTTCAATCGCTAATTTTTAACATAATTTTCAAACATTTCCAAAATTCAATTAAACTTGTATATATACAATTTAACCTCCCAATTTCATGATTCTACTTTCAATTTGGGAAAAATCATTAATTATCATCATGGATCGACTTCGGGTTTTCAAGAAAAATTAAGGTTTTCAAGAAATAATTAAAACTTCTCACACCACCACTTTTTATCCCAAATTTCCCATTGATTATACACCTAAGATTCATAATCTACAATCTTAACCCAACAATTAAACTCCAACACTTCAAACCGTAAACCCCCAAATTTCATGATTTAATACTACATGCTCAAAAATGTAGATTTTGTATGTATATAATCAAAATACCACAAATCTATCTATAAATGTAAGTATTGAAGAAGAACTAGGACCCCTACCTCAAGAATCGAGCAAAAGAGCAAGCTTTGATGAGATTCCTTTCGGATTTGTGAAGGAATTCAAACTCATGAATTGACCAAAAAATGAAGAAGGCTTGAAGAAATTCAAACTCAACCAGGCAGACCGCTCGAGCGTCCAAACTTGCGCTCAAGCGCGCAGACCAACAAAGCCAGCCGCTCGAGCGACCACTCCTATGCTCGAGCGGGAATTCACAACTCTCAGAATCTCGGACAGATTACAAAAGTATTGGAAGTCTCACAAGTCCGCTCGAGCGTCAACTCCCTCGCTCGAGCGAAGGAAAAATTCTAGATTGCTACAGATTTTGAAAATAAACAAAGTGATGAAATCATTTGGATTGGAAAAGATGAGTTGTGGAGTTGCCGAAATGGTTAATGTGTATATGATATTTAAGATGTGATTTAGTTTTGAAAATCTTTTTGAATTGAAAATGATGAGTTACAAAGGTCTGAAAATGGATTTTCTTGAAATGATAAAAAAGGATTCTTTTGAGAAAAATTATACGTATGTATGTACGTATATTTTGGATATGAAAAACAACACTATCTATATATATATTTATTGAGCTGGAGCATTCATGATCTTATATATCTATAATATACTATTGCTTAAAATCATTAGGATCGCTACTGGATATTAGTGTTCATCCCACGTTGTTAACCATTTTTCAAGTGAGAAGTTTGGAATATTGTTCAAG
Organism: Camellia sinensis; assembly: GCF_055761805.1. Lineage (NCBI taxonomy): Eukaryota > Viridiplantae > Streptophyta > Magnoliopsida > Ericales > Theaceae > Camellia > Camellia sinensis. The sequence continues at coordinate 47,695,075 of NC_138964.1, forward strand.
ACCATGGAGTCTCCTTATTTGTTGGCCATGGGGTCTATTACTTGTAGGCGGAATGCCATCTTATTGTAACACTACAAGAAAAGTGGTCTATAACGGCGCTTGAATCAAGACATTTTAAAAAATGTTGTGGTATACCTCAATAGTCAACACGTTTTTCAAGGCGTGATGCTTGTTGATGGTCTCAATGAGCCAAGTCTGTTTAACTTAACAGACACTTAACCCCATTCCAATTACAAAAGTAATACACAATCTCTCTCTCTCACGATTAATATCGATCTCTCTCACCCTAGCTGTTCATCGAACTCGATCTCTCTCTCTCTCTCACACAAATCGCAGATCCGAAATCGAAAAAGAAAGTCGATCTAATCTGATCAAAATCCGAACTCGATCTGATCTGATCTCTTTTGCATTTTGTTAGATCTGATCTCTCTCTCACAAATTGCAGATCCGAAATTGAAAAAGGAAGTCGTTTTTATTTTGTTTTTCATTAACAAAATCGGTGTTTGATTTCTTTGTAGGTGGCGATGAAGTGTAGAGATCAGTTACATGAACTTGTAAAGGAAGAGATAGAGAAGAAGGATTCGAGTACAAAGGAGTGGAAGATCGCGATGGAGAGACACTTCAATCGCATGCACAATGAGGTGATTGCATAGAGCGAAGCGTTCTGCGCGCCGAGAAATATCGATTTGAAGGTGTAGACGTCCCCGAACGTCCCGGGAGGGGATCCCGTCTCGTTCATTTGGGGCTCACTACAGTTCAGGACTCAATGTCACAGTTCTTAATCTGATCTCACAATGTGCAATGTGAGATTGATAAATCACCAAAGAGTCCAAATCTGACAAATCGTTTTGAAAAACAGATTTTTAGAAAGAAGTGCCAGACATGGACTGATTTGCCAGATACAGAGTCGCCACCTAATTTTTTTTTTATTTTTTGGAAAATTTAGGAAACCCTGACTTGTTGCCTAAGGCCACATATCTGTCATCACCAAAGTTGCCTCGACTCGGGAACTTGGGTACGATTGGGGAAGGTCAGCTATGAGCACCCCCGCTCGCCCGATCAAAGATCGGCCACTACTAAACATGATATCTCGTTTTTGAGAACATATGCGTTCCTATTCCGATTAATTAGCTAGAATTACTATGTGATGCGTGCAGCAAAACAAGTATAGACTAGATCGCCTGATTTGGAACAAAGCATCGCACATCCGTTTTGTTTGGAAAATGGTTTGGGGTTTGCTACTCTCGAGCAGGCTAAAACACGAATTTCAATGAATTGATCCAATTCAAGTAATCTAACCTTCACCCACAGGCATTTAGGCAGTTATATCATATAAGCACATGGCCTCATGATGAGCATGCTGTCATGTTAACACTTACACACATGCAAGATGCTAAAGCATAAATACTCACCTAGTACTCCGAGCCAAAACAAGGAACATGTTAGTAATCAAATGTATGATCTAAGTCCATGTTAAGATGGCTAATGCATCGCATACAAAATGCAACTAGAATAGGCTCGACATCCGCATGTGAAATGCAATAACTCGATACACGTATTCAACTTGGAATTTGAAATACTATGTAGTTAGTATGATGCGCCAAGCCCGGTGCATGCAATACAGATGAATGATGCAAACATGCATAGCATAAGGATGCTAATTGAAACATGCCCTAGAACTAACCATCATAAGCGGTTAAGTAAAAGGGAGAAAGAAATGGTGGTTGGAAGACATGCATCACACACACGCACGCTTATTACAAAATTGCCCTCTCTCGGAGGGTCCGAATGAATGATACAAATTAATTAACTAATAAGCTAATTAAATATTACAGACCCTTAATTAATTAAACAAATTAATTAAATTACTGAAAACAGTAAAACAGCCTCGGGAAGAGGGACGAATGTAGGCACGCTCGGCTCTGCTCAGAAACCCACCACCATGTCACATGTTGCCTCTGTTTACACTGCTCTGCACCTCTGAGGACTGTACAAGTCTCCAGGATATTTCTGAACAACTCCCTGATCACTTTGGGAGGTCACCGACCAAGAGGAATGATCACCGGCCATGGAAAAGTGGTCATCGACCAGTTGTGGGGATATCGACCAACAATTCATGGCCGGCCAGCACTGAATGTGGTCGGTCGGCCATCTCTTCCTGCAGAACCCTGTTTGACAGCAGTAGAGGATAGACAAGACATAGCAATGCATTTCAAAGCAATGTTTGTACCACCACCCTCCTCATCATGTTTGAGACTCAAAGGAGTGTGGTACTCGACCCTCGGGCCACCAATCACGTATTTCAATGCATGATGGCCCAAGATGCCAAGTTGTGCAATTTCAATATGGAATGCAATGCATAGAACACACAAAGGGGTCCCAACCTCTATCATGATTGATTCAAGAGGCAAGAGATGCATGCGATGATACTATGCAACCTAAGCATGGAAGCTAAGTATGCACCATGAAGATGTGAACAAGCATGCAAACATGCAAGCATGTGACAACATACAAACATGTAACAACATGTTAAGTGACTAAAAGAGAGAATGCATGCCAAATACATTACAACCTAAGCATGCAACAACATGTCATGGATCAAGTACACAACGAGGCACAATTGAACTAGCATGCTACAACATGTAATTCACTAAACATGCAACAAGTATGTGGCAACATACTAGGCAAGCATGCAACAACATGCCGGGATGGTCTTAAACTAATATGGGCAGCCCTCAAATAAGCCCAAATTATTGGCCAAAATGCTAAGAACATGAAGGCAAATTTACATACAAACATGCATGCATACATGGTCCAATACTTAAGCATAAAGCAACTTTAAGTACATTTAAAAGGGATGAACATGGACATATGACAAGCATTGATAAACTCTGAAATCATGTTAAGGATGGTGCCAAACCAACCAAACCATGCAAATACGGCATGCAACAAGGTCCAAAACTCAAGGCTAGCCAAGGGGCTCAAGCCATGACCATGTCAACCAAGCCTCAAAGGGCCAAAAGGACTCAAAACAGTCCCGAGGCAGACCAAAATAAGGCCAAAGACACACTTAGATGGCATCTAAATGGTCTAAGCATGGAAGCGTACACAAAGGTCCAAACATGGAGCATAAAACACAAACTATCCAAAGCACGGAATAGGTGATAAATGCAAGTAGTTGAGCATGCTATATGGACTGAAATATCATTATAAGTGATGCTAAACCACTGAAATGATGCAAGTAGAGCATGCTAGAGAATCCAATACTCAAAGCCTACAAAGCTAGATTGCATGGTAGCTATACAAAGCAAGTCATGGATGACCCAAACAACCAAAATCAGACCTCAAGCACACCAAAACATGCATAAAAGCTTCACAAAGCTAAGCCAAAATCATGCTAAAAACACATGTTAAAGGTCAAAACATGGGATTACAGGACAAGTGTATAGAGCATACAAGGCATGTCTAAACTAACTTAAAATAGTGCTATATCATGGCAAAACAAAGCCTAATATGCATTGAAATGGAGCTAAAGCAAGCTAGGCACACATGCTACAACACAAGCCACTTATGCAAGCATCAAAGACAACGTGGAGAGGGGATGACCCTCTCCTATTTAGGACCTCAAAACCACCTCTCCACCACTAAAAATCGTCTGGGTTTTAGTGGTAGAGAGGTCATGCAAAGCTCAAAATAATGGCCAAAAGGTATGGCCTTAAACAAGGCCTTAGAGGGGGGAAACAACCCCAAACCTCAAAGAAACCTCAAACAAAGTTTAAAAACAGGTAAAAATAGAACTTTTCTTAGTTTGTAGCTAAGCTTAAAAACGGATGGAAGATAGGTTAAAAGCATATGCAAAAATGGGGAATAAAGGGAATAGTTCTCACCCTTGTAGACCATCTTCAAGAAGACCACTCTAGCACCTTCCTTGGGTCAAAACCAGCTCAAAAACTTCAAGAACAACCCTTTGGCACCTCAGCAACCAAGGTATGGTGTAATACTATGTGTCTTAGTGCAAAACTAAGAACAAAACACCTTTTAGCACACACAAATCAAAAGGAGAGGGAGATATAGAGATAGATAGATATAGGATTCTCTAACCCTAATCTCAGACCTCTGGACCTTTTTGGGAACCCCTGAGGAGGGAGGAGAAGCCCTCCCTTTATAGGAATTCCAATCTTGCAAAGCTTACAAAACAAGCTAAGCAAAAGGGAAATCCCTCCATACACGTGTATGGAGGGGGGCATTGTGGATGCCAGCTATCACAGCTGGCATAAAATATCTTCCAAAAGCAGATGAACAATGGTCGGCCAGCCAAATATGACAAATTGACCAAAACAATGGTCGGCCGACCATAAAGAGTGCCGACCGGCCATCACCAATGGCTGGTAGCAACAAAACAGGGCCGGTGGCCTCAAGCCATGGCCGGTGAGGTGTGGGGATGGCCAAAAAGCCATTCCCTACCCTCAGAAGCAAAACAACAAGTGTTTGGTGCAAAACCAAACACAAAACAAGCAAGTCGAGAGATCCTGAGGCAAGGCGCGTAGCCGAGACCTCCGAAAACTCAAAACGAACACGAACATGGATGATCACCAAGTGTTCAAACGGTGACGTCCAAGTCTTGAGGACGGTCAAAAATGGGGTGTCTACAGAAGGATCTGAGTGAGAAGAAGCAGAGCTTCCGGCGGAACGTGGTGTCGCTGGCGGTGGAGCTCAAGGAGGTCTGAAGTCGTCTCGCTTCACAGGAGCAGTCATTTGCTCTCCAAACCCTAACAAGACAGGCATGTGAATTTGTATATTTGTTTATATGTTTCTATGTATATTTGTTTGCATCTGTGTGTACTTTGGAAATAAAATCATTTCATTTCACCTTTTTGTTCTTCTCTGTAAAGTGATGTTCTTTGTGGGACCTTCTCTAATTTTGTGTATTTTTGGTTTTTTTTTTTTTCCTAGGCAGAGGCGAAAGCTAAGAAGATAGAGGAGGAGATGTATAGATTGCAAAAGAGCTTAGAGGAGAGAAATGGGCTGCTTCAAGCATCAACATCTACTATTGGGAAGGTATGATTTCGCTCTGTTTTCTTTTTATACACTTGATTGCATAGCTTTCTCTTGATTTTTATTAAAGTATATATATATATATATATATATTTTGAATTTGGTTATTAATTCCATGATTGGGCTTTGGTTGATTTTGCATGAGTTTATGTGGTTGATTTGTGTGTGTTTCCAGCATCTTGTTGTTTGAGGCTTCAACTTGCCGGACTCATCTGATCCTCATCTTTTTGGCTTTTCTTGTTTGTTTTCTGGCTGAGTGAGAATATTATAAGAATCATGAGATTCATGATTAGATATTATTGTTTCTCTTTGTGGTTTGATTAGTTCAATAACTGTGACTTTATTTATTGGGTAAAGTTGGGAAAAGAAAGAATTAATCATAAAATTAATTCTATATCTTTTTTTATACATGATTTAAGACTGTTTGATATGATAGAATAAAAATGGTTCTGTTTGGTACAATAGAATAAAAATGATTAGAATACGATTCATATGGGAAAGGGAATGTGATAATCATTCTCATTTAAGGGCTTCTGGTCAGTGCTCACCAGACAATAACAAGAGAGTTCAAGCTTTCACGAAACACTTCTTGAAAGACAATAAGGAAATTTCTAATTTTGTAGGTACATATGTTATAATCCCACATTGGTTAAGAAAAGATTTTAAAATAGCCTTTGGAACATCATACCAAAATAACATCCCACATTACTTACATGACAAGGATAATATATTAGGTGTTTCTCTCTTTTTTACTTACTTTTTATTTTCAATTGAGGAAGATTTCATCAAACCGTACAAATAATAACCAACACAAATTTCTCAGCTTAGCAATCAATATCAACTACCAACATAAAAGAGAGAAAATAGCCCATAATGAGAAAAAACAAACTTAGGATTCTTTTGGAAAGTGATTTTTTTTAGTAATTTTTTGACTAAATTATGAAGTGGAAATATATAAAGTGTTTTAAAATGATTTTGACTTTTTATGAAAAAATATATACTAAATTAAAAGAAATTTTGACTTTTTTTTTCAAAATTATATATATATGACTTTTTAGTACCTACTAATTTTTAGAGTGGTATTACATCTCCCAACATATCACTCTCATTTTGAGAGCCTCTAATTGAGCACGCTTCAATTCACCCCCATTGATATGGAATGGGTCATATAAAAGAAAAATTCACATTTCTCATTCTCCTCTCTCTAAAAAAATACTACATCCCTCAATATATCACTTCTAATAAATAAAAAAAAAGAAATAATCAATCATGCTCCAACATCGGTATATAGTTTTAAGTTTTAAATGAGCTTTTGATTGTTGACTTTGTATTTGGTGTTTTAGTTTTGAGATTGTTTATTTATTTGGTGTTTGGTTGGAGTGAGATTTGATTATTATTTTGTATTTGAGTTTTTGGATTGGAATAAAATTTGATTATTGATTTGGTGTTCATATAGTATTTGATTTTTTTTGGTTTGGAAATTCCTTCAAGCGCAGGGATCAGATTGGATAAAATGTGAGTGCCCAATTTGTCGTAACCAGGCTTGGTTCAAATTGACATCATCAATGCTATTGAGGGCGTAGAAGCGTTTAGACATGCGCTCTTAATGCATTTCTACATGTTTCCTCTTGAAAGAACAACGTTTCATGTTGAGATATCCTTCTCTGGCTTGAGAGGTGTAAGGATCCCAGGCACCTAGAAATTCAGTATGAATGTGTGCAATAAGGGCATCGACATTAGGAGTTTGTTTGATTGGCACAATGAGAAAGCGATTAATAGTGTGATGGAATTGTTGCATACAAAATCAAATTGACTCTCTGTTGTTTATGGTTTAGTAATTTATCAGGTACAATAAAAGTGAGTAATGGATATTATTGAGTCCTATTGAGAAACTCCAGACAGAAATTCTGTCCAAATTTGGTATTGGTCTTGATTGTTGCACCGTATTCACTCTTCCTTAAGAAAAATATATTGCATGCTACAGGATGTTGCAGTCAAGGTTCTAACAGTCCAAGATTTTTGTGATGATCAGTTGAAGGAATTCTTGAGGGAGGTATGTATTTAGTAGACACTATTAAGAGTATTTGCTCTGTTATTAGATAGGTGTTGATTGAATTAGAACTTCCATCTGAATTGCTAGATTTGTGCATGTGGTTTCATGTATCAACATATTTTTTGAGCTATGAATTGAATCCATTTATTTCCAAAACGCAAGTGTTCAGTGCCTTTCTTGTTTATCTGTAGCTTAAGTTGTAGTTGACTTTTTTTAGGTTGCGATAATGAAGCGTGTTCGTCATCCTAATGCTGTGCTCTTCATGGGTGCGGTTACACAACGACCACATTTGTCAATCGTGACAGAATATCTACCAAGGTAAAGACATTTTTGAGTTCCTAATTCATTGTCCCGCAGTCTTGATGGCTGTGCCACTGCCATCCTTCTCACATGGGTTGGTACTGCAACGAGAGAGGGGTTGCTGGACGCAGTCAAAATTGTTGTGAATTTAGAAATTTGCTTCCTGAATTATTTTATTATTTGAACTACTTCTATCTAAAGCAAGTGATGGAAGGCTAACTTTGCACAAATCCTGATTTTGTGGAACAGGGGTAGTCTATACCGCCTCATCCATAGGGCAGATGCTGGTGAAGTTTTGGACCAAAGGAGGCGCTTACGCATGGCTCTGGATGTGGTTTGTAGTGGGCTTTACTGTTATGAACCTTTTCTATTGTTAACACTTGCTGTTGTATTATTAATTTACGATATTGCACTCGATGCAGGCCAAGGGTATTAACTATCTTCATTGTCTTAGCCCTCCGGTAGTTCACTGGGATCTTAAATCTCCAAATCTGTTGGTTGATAAAAATTAGATGGTGAAGGTACATCTATGAATGTTATAATCTTTTCCCTGTTGCTAGTCAAACAACAAACTCAAGCTTTATCTTATACATTATGCTCAGGTATGTGATTTTGGGTTGTCCAGATTCAAAGCAAACACTTTCATATCTTCAAAATCTGTTGTTGGAACAGTAAGTCTCTCTCTCTTTCTCCCCTTCTCTCTCTCTGAGCATAAAGTTATATAATTGGACTAGAACATAAAATAAAACTTATTGATGAGAATGCTAGTCATGCCTACTGACTTGAGCTAAACCAAGCACTCTTGCAACAAATCTAGCCATTATCTGGATGTGTTTTGTTTTAACAAGCCTTCACAGGCTTTGGAAAGCATATACAAATGTAGGTGAAACTCTTTTGGGAGGCAGTAACAAATGGACCTGTATGGATCTGTATGTTTTTGCAACACCTTATAGGATTACCCGGGATTATTATTTCTCTGCCTGAGGCCATACTTTGAAATTTGAATCTTGGGAGGAAGAAGCAGAGCTGGAATATGTATTATTGTGTTCATCCTTTTTCTTTTTATTCTTCTATAGAAATCTGTCATAAAAGGTTGGCTCAGAAGCCTTCTGGTTTGATTGGATTTGGTGATATGGTTCTATTATGGTCATTGCTTTGGAATTATAATGGTTTCATTACATAGGTAACATGTGGATAGTGTGTTGAACTATCTGTATTTATGTGATGAACGTGAAGTTTGAATGTGGTGCTTGCAAGTGGAGGTGAGAGTTTTGAATCTGGCTTGCGATTGATGTGCTACCTTTATTATTGACAATGATTATAATTTGCTAACTTTATATATTTTTTTTATTTTTTTTTGGGTTAGCTTCTTTATTTTTTTTTATGACTGATTCCAGTGTTTTTTTTTTTTTTTTTTTTTTTTTTTAGGAGCATTGGCCAGCTTGTTCCTTGAAATAAGCATTGGCCCATGAATGAGTTATCCAATATTTTGATGGTTTTGTAACATTTTTTGGGGTATGGTTTGTGGTTAAATATAAATAGGTAGGAAATATTACAATTTTTCTTCTATTGTTTGTCAAATGTAAAATTTTAGCAATCTGGAAGAGGATGGAAGAGGAATTAAACTTGTTTGGTTTATTTTTAATTTATGTGTTTTTGTATAGAATCCTTGACTTTTAGATTTGACCTTATTTAGCTAGTAGTGCAATTTGACAATTGAATCCTTACTTTGCTTCTTTTTTTCTTTTTTTTTTTGAAGCATTATTTTACAGATTTAGTGAGTTCAAATGAAATTTATTTATATTTTTTCTTTCTATAAATAGCAGTGTTATTTTTTTTTAAAATAAGGAGAAAAGATGGCGTTTTTGAAAAAACATCATTAAATGTCGTCATATGATGTCAGTGTCTACCTGTAACGGAAAAGATGGCGTTTCTTCAAAAACGTCACTAAATGTCATCATATTACGTCAGCGTTTAACTATAACGGTTTGTACATAACGGATGTTTGAAATTTACGGCGTTTTAAAAAGCGCCGGCTAAAGTCATTAGTGACGTTTAACAAACGTCATATACCTAAGACGGTGGTCGTATCCTCGACACAAATTATAAACGTCACTGTATCCTTTAACGGCGTTTCTAAGGCTTATAGTGGCATTTTTTAAACGTCGCTAATGCCAAAAATTCCTACAGTGTAATTAGGGTTGATCCCTTTTTATTTATTTGTTTTGTTTTATTTTCTTCTGTGTAAGCCTAAGGGCACATGTTATAAATTATTGTAGTTGAACAGTTTATCACCATACATACGAGAGAGAACATTTATTGTTTAACTATTTATTCTTGCTTTTGCTTTTATTATTATTATGGAAATGGACTATAATTAGAGATTAAACAATAATATTCGAGTAATTAAATTTGGGGCATTACAATAGTGATGTTTTTAAAACTTTAGTGCTCTTTTTGTTGTTGCTTTTGGCTGGTGTAGACACCCCATTTTTGACCGACCTTAAGACTTAGACATCACCAGTTGAGCGCTCGGTGATACTACATATTATGCTCGTTTAGAAGTCTCAAAGTCGCGGCCGTGAGCCCTGCCTCCGGACTTCCGAACCCTCTTCTGTGCCTTGCCTCGGTTTGCGAACCAGGCTCGGTTTTCTCTGTTTCTTTTCCTGAGGGGAGGGAGAGGTCCCGTAGACCATCTCTCAGTGGCCGTGGGCTACATTTTGTGGCTATAGGCCATTTTGCCCATTTCGGAGCCCGGTTCCCGGTTTTCGGAGCCGTCAGGCCATATGCCTCGGTTCGAGACTGCTCAACCATCTCCATTCGCTCTGATTTTTTGGCATGCATCTTATTTACTCCCTTTTGAGGGACACTGGGGTCTGAGAAACCCACTTCGTGGCCGAACGCCACTTTCGGTGCTTAACAGCCCATTTTCGGGACCCCGAACTGCGTGTTTGGCCCCCGAGCATTCGTTTTGCATCGGTTTTCGTTCATCTTTGGCAGGTACCTCTGTTTTATCACCAGGAAGGTCACTGGAGGGTGGGAGGCCAGCAATTATCTTGGCAACCAGTTATATTCCATTTTCGCCCTCCGGCACCCGTTTTTCTCACTTCCGAGCCAATGTTGAACACCTTGGGGCCACTTTCTTCAACCCCAAACCACATATTTGTGTTGTACACACATGGGAGGATCCTAATATCATATGGCCAGCCAGAAATTCCATTTGACCCTTTTGAACCCCTCTTAAAAATGGCTTGTTCTCTCTCCTGTTTTACAGTTTCCAAATTCGAACCACAGGGTTGTGATGAGGACACCTGGGAGGACACCTTTTTGTGGTGGCCGGCCAAAAAATGAACTTGACCTTTTTGACCCCTAGCCGGCCGGCTAGGGGGGGCTGGCCGGCCGGCCACCTGCAACTCCAAAAGGTGGCCGGCCATGATCCTCACAATCTGCACTTTACTACTGTATAGCTGTTGTCCCCCAGAAATATCTAAATCCGGGGGACACCTTTTGGGGAAAAGCTTTGGTCCTTTTTCCCCACCCTTTCCCTCCATGCTCCCCCTCTCCTTGGTCCTTATAACCAGCTGCCAACATTTGTTTGAAGGGTTGGAAAAATTGCTTCAAGCATATACATACATATCTCCATCCATCTCTCTCATTTTCCTTGAAAACTCCTAAGTTTTGGCTCCATTTCTTCATCATCTTCAAGCTCTACCATCAACACTCCATTCCAGCAGCAAAGGAAGGGATTCCAGCAGCTTAGAGTCATTAAATCTGGTCCAAGAAGCAACAAAAGTGTTGGTCTTCAAGGGTAAGTAGACTTTCCCCCTTTTGTAGCTCATTTTTGCACCAATTTCTTAGCCAATTTGCTTATTGTTTTAGGCTCCGACCTTAACTAAAACTAGGTCTATTTTGAGCTATTCTACATGTTTGTTGAAGGGCTCAACCCTCTTTGAGAACCCTATCTCACACTTGTTTCAATATCTCTTTGTATGTCAATATTCTTGCATGCTTCATTAGCCTATCATTTTTCTATTTTTGGACCATGATCAGAACTGAAAGTGGCCTTATTTTGACCTTATTAACATGTTTTATTAAGGGTCTTTTCTTGTTTGGTGAATGCTTTGTATACCTCATGTTATAGCCACTCTTGAGCCTCATTTTGCATTGCATTTCTACCACGTTTGTATACTGATTTTGGGGCTTCCATAAACTGTGAATGTGCATATTTTTTGTCCCTCTTAAATGTTGTAGAAGGGAATTTTTCAGTTTGGGCTTTGCATATACCACTTGCCTCTTTGGCCACCTTTTGGCCCATTTTCTTGCATAAGAGCTTAGCCATATCTATGTTTGTTTTTAGGGTTTTTACAGTTCTGTAAAGTGGCTTATTTTGGGCCCCTCTTCAATGTTGTTGAAGGGCCCTAACCTGTTTGGGGTCAGAAGCTGTGAGTTGCTTCATAACCTCATATTTAGGGCCATCTTTGCATACTAGTTTTGCCCAATTTATGTTTGCCGTTTGGCCATGCTTTGAACTGGAAAAATGCTTATTTTTGGGCTGCCTTGCTACTGTATATTCATTGCATGTCCATATTGTGCATGTTTGGTATAGCTATAGGCCATTTCGGGTGCCAAAATTCATGTTTCGGGACTATTCCGTGCATCGGGTGTACTTTCGCCTCATTTCGGGGCTGTTTTCCCCCACATTTCAGTGCTGAAATTCCATTAGCATGTTTTCATATCATTTTCTATGCCATTGCATTGCATATGCCATTGCCTCGGTTTGCGTGCCCGTGTGCATGCATTTCGGGGCACTTCATTTTCATCCATTGGCCTCTTATGTGAATGTGAGTGTGGTTGAGGCTCTCTCATGTTAGTATAAGTCCATGTTGCATTCTATATGCCATTCCATGTCATATTGCATTGCGTATGCCATTGCCTCGGTTTGCGTGCCCGTGTGCACGCATTTCGAGGCACTTCATTTTCATCCATCGGCCTCTTATGTGAGTGTGGCTGAGGCTCTCTCATGTTAGTATAAGTCCATGTTGCATTCTATATGCCATTCCATGTCAAATTGGATTGCGTATGCCATTGCCTCGGTTTGCGTGCCCATGTGCACGCATTTCGAGGCACTTCATTTTCATCCATTGGCCTCTTATGTGAGTGTGGCTGAGGCTCTCTCATGTTAGTGTAAGCCCATATCATATTTCCATGTCATATGCATTGCGTATGCCATTGCCTCGGTTTGCGTGCCGGTGTGCACGCACTTCGAGGCATCTCATTTTCATAGCATTGTGCATACTAGGCTGTATCTTAGTTGCATTCATGCATATCATGCATATTGCATCGTGTTCGGGATAGGAGTTAGCCCGGGCACGGGAAACGAGGTGTGTTTCGTACTCCGAGTGACGGAACGCGTCTCAATTCCCCAGTCACCGACACTCCGGATCATCCATGATGGAGTTAGGTTTTGTTGTGTTTTCATGTACATTCATTCTACATTGAATTGTGCAATTCAGCTCCTCGGCCATCATGCATCGATATGCGTGATTGGTGGCACGAGGATCGAGGCATGCATATATTTGTGAAATACATTGCTATGCCCCTTCCCAGCTCTCTGTTGCAGCAAAAAAATCAAGAATCAACAACTTTTCGGAGTTTGGCGCGCATTTCAAGAAAAAGTGCAAACAGAGGCTAATCGGGGCATCGCCGTGGATTTCTGCGCAAAGACACCCGGGCATGCATCATTTATCATCCGGAGCGGAGTCAAGGCAGTCCCTGGCTTGCATGCCAGTTTTACAGCTTTCTTAGTTAATTTGTAAATTAATTAGGAATTTGTATATTATTCGGACTGTAATATTTGGACTGTAATATTCTTTTATTCGGGACTGTATATTTATTCGGACCCTCTGCGCGAGGGCATAATTGTAATAAGTGTGCGTGTGTGTGTTGTATGTCTTCCAACCCCACGTCTTTCTCCCTTTTATTTACCAGCTTATGATGGTTAGATTAGGGCATATTTCAATTAGCATACAGTATGATAGCATGTTTGCATCCATTCATCTGTTTTGCATGCACCGGGCTCGGCGCATCATACTAACTGCATTGTACTTTCAATTCCAAAGTGAATACATGTTAGTTGTAGCATTTCATATGCCATGTTTAGAATAGCCGAGCCTGCTATAGTTGCATTTTGCATGTGTTGCATTAGGCATTTCAGTATACTTAGGATCATGCATGATTTCTAATGTAGTTTTTGTTTTGGCTTGGAGTACTCGGTAAGTTTTATGTTTTAGCATCCTTGCATGCGTGTGAGTGAATGCCATGAATAGCATGCTTACCATGAGGCTAAATGCTTATGTGATATAACTGCCTGAATGCCTATGGGTGAAGGTTGGGTTATTTGGATTGGAATAAATCATCAACTGTTTGTTTTAAGCCCACTAGATAGTGGCAAAACCATCTTTTCTAAGCCCACCTGCGGGTGGCAAAATCTGCATTTTAAGCCTACTTGCGAGTAGCAAATCATCTTTCAAAAATAAACATGAAATGTTTTGTTCCAATTCAGGCGACCCGGGTCTATACTTATATGCTGTGTACATCACATAGTAACCTAGGCTAATAACCGGAATAAGGACACACAAAGTTTTCAAAAATGGATATCATGGTTAGTAGAGGCCGATCTTTGATCGGGCGAGCGGGGGTGCTCACGAAGTGACCTTCCCCAATCGTACCCAAGTTCCCGAGCCGAGGCAACTTTGGTGATGACGGACACGTGGCCTTTGGCACCGAGTCAGGGTTTCCTAAATTTCCCATTAAAAAAAACATTTAGGTGGCGACTCTGTATCTGGCAAAGCAGTCCATGTTTGACACTTCTTTTCAAAAATCTATTTTTCTCAAAACGATTTGCCGGATTTGGACTCTTTGCTTCAGACTTAGAACCGTGACAAATTTGAGAGTCCTGAGCTGTAGTGACCCAAAATGAACGGAACGGGAGCTCGTTCCTCCCGGGGCGTTCGGGGACGTCTACAGTTTCTGGCGACTCCGCTGGGGAATTAGAGAACTTGACTCGAACTCACGATATCTGTTTTTTGACTACACTTGTGCGTTTCTTTGCATTTCATTTGCATTGGTGCGCCTAGGACACCGTGTTTGCCATCTGCTATTCCTGAACGGTTTGCCGGAGGCTTGTCTTGTCAAGGCATGACCATAAGGCTAACCGGTTGTGGGCTCTGCCAGTATGGGAACACAAACCCCGGTTTTACCGGGGCACCCTCTTTGACCATTCGACCTAGTGCATATTCGGATCCATAGTGACCATTCCAAACTAGGACAGGTTGCTTACCCGTTTATAGGTTGTTTGAAACCGCTGCGTGCATAGTGAAACCCTAGCTCCTGACAAAATAGGACAGGGAAACCCTACCCCAACATAGGGGTGTTTTGGCTTTCACTTATCTGTTATGTGCTTTAGAGTGCGTCTCTACAGGAATGCATGTATCAGTGAATGAGTTTGGGCATCAGGCCTGCGGGCACCAGTTTGCGAATTTGGGCATCAGGCCTGCGGGCATTACTATCAGTATTTGGGAGTCAGCTTTACCTGTGGGTATCAGACTCAGATTCTGAGGCCGAATTTTGGGGCAGAATTCAGTAGAGGGCACACTCATTCAACTATGCTCGTATCTGTTCAGATGGAATCAGGCTGAGATGCTGTCTGTTTTCTCTTTTGCTTGGTAGTCTGGGAACCATAGCTTCAGAAGGCTCCGATATCTCCCGAGGTTCATCAAACTTGTGCTGATAGACTTTGTCAGGTCAGAGATTCAGTTCAAGGGCAATCAGTGTTCCTTTGCCAGAGGTGGGGTAAGAGGGCCAGTCGGGCACAAATCACTGGTTCAGCAGTTACCAGATCAGTGGCCCTTATCCACCCCACCAGCGAACAGTCAGGCTGAGGTCTCAGTTTCTACTGCAGGGATAGATACCAATCAGTCAGATGGATCAGCAGAACACGTTAGGGATGGAGGCAATGATGCGCCAGATGCAAGAAAGTATGAAACTCATGCAGCAGGATGCTGCCCGTCAGGAGGAATTTGCCAAACAGCAGGCTGCGATCATGGCTCAGCAGGCCGAGCTCATCACCAAGCTGCAACAGCAAAGCGGCGCGTCCGCTTCACAATAAGTTCCTCCCCTAGAAGGAGCTCCAGCACCTGGGGAGGCGCCAAATGTCCAGGAAGGTACGGACATTTCGGTAGGGCCGGCTCCGCCCCCGATTTTACCCCAACTATCCAAAACACCTACCAATCTACCGGACTCTCCCTTCGAGTTCGAGGTCGACCCCACAGCGTTGAAGTTGAGCAAGCTTGAAAAGTTGTTCAAGAAATCCCAGGGGGTAAAGTCCATCCCGGGCATTGAGGACGGGTACACCGACGCAGCTGTAACTCTGCCGGACAGGTTCAAGATGCCTCACATCGACCGTTTTGATGGGTCGGGAGATCCCATGGTCCACCTGAGCTTGTTTTCAGATGTTTTGCGCCCGATGGGCTTGACAAGATTACAGAAGCTCTCCCTTTTTGGTAGAACCCTGTCGGGTATTGCGGTCACCTGGTATGCCAAATTGGAGGATTCAGTGGAACGAAGCTGGGAGGAGATGGCCGAGGCCTGTCGCACAATATTCATACAATACCCAAATCGAGATTACGACCCGTGATCTTGAGACGATGAGGCAGGAGCCGAAGGAGAGCTTCTCAGAATTCGTAGCCCGCTGGAGGGCCAAGGCTTCAATGATGACCCTTAGGCCCACTGACAAAGATCAAATTCGGATGATTGTGCGCAATCTCCAGCCCAAGCTAATGCAGAAAATGATCGTGATCCTCTTCCCTACCTTTCCAGACTTGCATGAGATGAGAGTGCAGATCGAGGATGCTATGAAGCAGGGCCTCTTTGACCAGGAGAAGGAACAGCCCAGAAGGGTGTTTACCTGCAGTTCGAATGCGACCACCAGCGGTGACGCAGCTGCAAGATCTTCCGAAGTGGGCATGGTCGCCACCACCACACCAAGAGCAGCCACCACCTTTGTTGGTGCGTCTACTTCAAACCCCCGAACTTCGGACTATCTACCCCAAGGCAAGAGGGTTTTCACCCCACTCTATATGTCTTTGTCTAAAGCCCTGGGGGTCCTACTCAGGAAAGGACACCTGAAATAGTTAGAGCAACGGCCTCTACCTGATCCTCTCCCTGCAAAGCTTGACCCGACTAAGTACTGTGCTTTCCATCAACAAACCGGTCATGACACCGACTATTGCGTCCGTCTCCGCCATGAGATACAAAATTTGATTGACAACGGGGTCATCCCCGCACCAGGTCCTGCAAAGTCTATCGGCACTTGATAAGTGAACTTGTGGGGGGGATAATGTGATCTAATCAGAGATTGAACCAGCTGCTGGTGGCACTCGCTGTACTCCAGATGTGGGAAGGACAGGCACTGTTTTGAGCATTTGCGAATGCCAGTTTCTGACTCGGGTATTGGGTCAGTCTTGTTGTTTTGTTTTGAGTCTGTCTTTTTGTTTTGAGTCAGTCTCTTTTTGTTTTGGGTCTGTCTTGTTGTATCGAGTCTGTCCTGTTGTATAGGAGTCGGGTGATTCCGGGGGGTGTTACCTCGGGCATCACCATTTTGTTTTCTGTTTGTCTTTTCGTTTTGTTTTGAGTCTGTTTCAGCCAGGGAGCCAGTTGTACCAACAGATTTTGAATGAAACAGCAGTGATTTCCACACTCTCGCATTTGCTTCTGCCATGTGCTAGTTGTGCCGGGATTTGAATGAAACGGCAGTACATTCCACCTGCTCTCTCGTGCCTTGAAGTCATTGTAATGACCTGAGTTTTTCAAAACTTTTTTTGAACACTGCGGTGAAAACGAAGAGGAAGGAATTCCTCGGGATTTGCAAAACTTTGATCATTTGAGAGAAAGAGAGGCGTGCTAAGCCCTTAATGAATGAAATCATGCTTGTTAGCGTGAGTACTGAGAAGGACCCTGGCTTGATCCAGACTGGTTTCATACTATCTTCAGCGCGAGTGATTTGTCGCTTTCTTAAAAATTTTTTTCAAAAACAAAATATTTTGCGCGGTCCTGCGAAGACCTGTGTGGAATCGCTCTTGAGATTGTATAGCCTAGGATCGCTCTCAGCCTCGAGACTTAACCCCTTTGCTTCCAAACCTTGAACTTGAATTCAGAAGGTTCAACGGTCAACTACGACGTGAGGCTTGTGTGGCCAGATTTGAAGCAGCTCTCGAACAAGAAGCCAGGAAAGTCAGATCAAGAAGATCAGACCTCATCAGAAGAAGCTAGCGAAGCTAGAACAGAAACACCCCTCGAACTAGGGGCAAAGATATCAGACATGCTCGAAGAGCTGAAGATGAGTCTTCTTGCAAATCAACAGCCACTCTCCTGGATACGGATGGCTTCGAAACCCTATAACCATTTGGCATGGACCAAGCTTTACTTTTACCCTTGAGAGGCTCGCTGGGCCGAAAACCCGGAAGGGTGACCCAGGCAAAAGTTAGAGCAAGAGAAAAATACAAAAAAAAAAAAAAGCAAAAAAAAAAAATGCAAAATAAAAAAAAAGAAAACAAAAAAGAAAGAAAAGAAAAAAAGAATATAAAAAAAATCAAAAGAAAAGAAATGAAAAGAAAGAAGAACAAAGCTCGCAAGGTCGAAAACCCGCGACGGGCGCCTTGGCAAAAGTTAGAGCGCAAAAAGAGAGGTTAAATACCCGAGTGTACCTTAACCCAAACTACGTAAGGCTTGATTCCCATGTTTGGGATACGTAGGCAACTTCATTCTGAAGTCCAGCCATAAACACTTCCAAATCGACTGTGTCCATGCGATGGTTCTGGTCATCTTTGTCTTCTCTGTATCTGAGAGTCTGGTTGTGTTCGTCGCTCTGAGGACTGACTACAATGTGCCGCGGTGCCATCCAAACAAGGGGCAACTTTCGGTTGCCATTCAAATGCGCCGCGGTGCCGTTCAAACAAGGGGCAACTTTCCGTTCCCATTCAATGCACCGCGGTGCCGTTCAAACAAGGGGCAACTTTCCGTTGCCATGCAGTTCCCCTCAAGCAAGGGGCAATCTTCCTTCGAATCCGAGGTTGTGCATCTCGAGAGTAGGTTCCGTGCTCGTTGAGCAGTGGTCGTTTGCAAAAATAGTTTTTGAGAATTTTTACTGAGGTTGACTAACCTTTTCGAAAAGTATTCCATTTTCAAAACTGGACCATTTCTTGGACCCAAAAGAGGAAAATTTTCAGTGCTCACAGCCTAACTTGCATGATTTTAAATCAGAAAATTGAACAAGCATGTTAATCTAACTCTCATTTTGGTCAAAATTTTTTAGGAGAAAACTAAAACAAAAAATGGTCAAAATGATGAACTAAGGGCACAGTTGAGTCAGGCTTCCTGTCTTTCCCATTGTCAACATACTTGCCAAGAAGGGCACTCTACCTGCCAGAAAAGGGCACAACTAAGGACAGAAAGCTCTCACATCCTCCAAGCAACGAGGTATCAAGCAAATTGCGAAGCACGAACTAGAATGGGGCAAGATATTCCACTCCATCATCTGGACAGATCTTATCACGTCCAAACTCCCCAACAAAGCATCATCAACTGATGTTAGCTGCAGATTTGCTACACACCCAGTTGTAGCGCAACCTTTCCGTGGGAAGAATTCACTAATTGTGAGCGAAAGAAAGAGAATCTAGCAGAATGCTAGGGACACGAGCCCACAATTTGCTATTTATCCATCAACCACCCAGGGGAGGGATGAAAAATGAGAGATTGAAGAATAGAGGATGTGCGATGAGAGGAAAAGTGAGAAGAGGGCTTTTTCAGGAAAAACAGAGCTTGAGGGCCGAGTAACGTGAGAACCACAAATGAAAGAGGGTGGGAAACACTACCCGGTGAAACAGGCTCCCTGTGCACGTTTGAGTGTCGTGTCTTTTTGTTTTATCTCGATTCTTGTTTTGAGTCGTTTCGAGTGTTACTCGATGTGTCTAGGTTGTGTGCCTTTTATTTCCGTGTTGAGTTGTCTTGCTGTGTTCAGTCGTAGGCTCGATACCCGGTCAAAAGCTCATTTATCAATTCCAAAATAAAATCATTTTGCACTCTGAGTGCCATGCCATTCTCCACATTTGTACAAAACAAAATTTGTTCTTTCATAAAATCGCAGGATTCAACCCAGGTCATGTGAGAACAGTAGAACTAGGACCTATCTGAAGCTATATATGGTTCCGGACTGCAAAGCAAAAGCAAAAGAGGAAAATATCAGGCATCTGAGTTTGTTTCAACTTCAGTAAGTTCTGAGACTACATTCCGTGTGTACCCCTTCAAGTCTTGCCAATGCTCCGAAGTATGAGTGTGCCTCTACCTCAAGCTCAAGATCAAGTCTGCCTCAAGCCAGAATGGCAATCAGAAATGCTCTCTCTGAATACCAGCCCCTGCCAGAGGCATCTTGGCTGTGTTCGCAATGAGTTCCTAGGAGACCAACTGCGACGGTGGAAACTAGAGTTCGGACGGCTATCGCCTAGAACGCAAAGGTTCGGAATTTCCGAGACTAAAGTCTGGTTTAAATACCCAGGGGTCTATCCTCGGCTTGAAATCTGTATGGCAGCCCCATAGATTGAGATAGCATGTGAATGCGCCTCAATCCTGGATACTGAATCAACCTAGTCTGTCACCCCGTTGGAGAATAGGGAAAGTTGTGAACATGGCCAGGAAGGAAAGGTAGTAATCGCGGTTTAGGAGTACAATCAAGAAAGTGCAAGAAGAACCTACTCTTTTCAGCTCAAAAGGTTTCTGCGGAATTTTCAACTCGTGTCTTCGATGTGTAGCTCATCGTCGGTCGGCATGCACGAGGTGTATCCTTTTTGGAATGTATCTTGACCCCTCCGAGAGGTAAATCAAAGGTTATGTTTGGAAATTGGTCTACTTAAGGCTTGTATTCCCTTATTCGGCATTTTGTTTCAAATATGCGTTGTCACGCACACTCCCCTTGCATTGTTTTGCATCCTTCCGCCCGCATTGTTATGCACTTCTCATGCTTACATTGTGATGCACGTTCCAATTGCATTGTTATGCACCCACTTCACTAGCATTGTTATACCCATTCATTGCATTGATTATGCACATCTATCTCGCATTGTTATGCTCAATTTCTTGCATTTTTATGCACCAATTTCACTTGCAATTATCATTCTTTCTCCTCGCGCGTGCGACGAGTTAGACCCCCCCTTCGGTTAAAAGTGTTCGGAATACGTTCTAATGCTCACACCATTCTGAAACACTAGGATACGTCCCTATGTTTCTCCCTCTTCGGTTAAAAGCGTTCGGAATACGTTCCACTGCTTACACCATTCTGAAACACTGGGATACGTCCCTATGTTTCTCCCTCTTCGGTTAAAAGTATTCGGAATACGTTCCAATGCTCACACCATTCTGAAACACTGGGATACGTCCCTATGTTTCTCCCTCTTCGGTTAAAAGCGTTCGGAATACGTTCCACTGCTTACACCATTCTGAAACACTGGGATACGTCCCTGTGTTTCTCTCGCTTCGGTTAAAAGCGTTCGGAATACGTTCCAATGCTCACACCATCCTGAAACGTCGGGATACGTCCCTATGTTTCTCCCGCTTCGGTTAAAAGCGTTCGGAATACGTTCCAATGCTCACACCATTCTGAAACACTGGGATACGTCCCTATGTTTCTCCCTCTTCGGTTAAAAGCGTTCGGAATACGTTCCATTGCTTACACCATTCTGAAACACTGGGATACGTCCCTATGTTTCTCCCTCTTCGGTTAAAAGTATTCGGAATACGTTCCAATGCTCACACCATTCTGAAACACCGGGATACGTCCCTATGTTTTTTCCTCCTCGGTTAAAAGTGTTCGGAATACGTTCCAATGCTCACACCATTCTGAAACGACGGGATACGTCCCTATGTTTCATGTTCCTTGCGGAACACCGGGATACGTCCCTATGTTTCTCATTTCTTGCGGAACACCGAGATACGTCCCTTTGTTTCTCCTTCTTTTCTAACCTTGGGATACGTCCCTAAACACCGGGATACGTCCCTAAACACCAGGATACGTCCCCATGTTTCTTTGCATGATCATAAGTTATGTTCGGCTTCTTGCATTATCGTTTGCATTTTGCCCCCTTTGCCTGCGGGCACATCTCTGTTTATCTTGTATGTTTGTCTAAGTCTTCGGCCTTGTCAAAAATGGGTCGTCTCTAGGCTTTGACATTCACTCCCGTCACTTATGACTTTCGAGTTCTGTCAAAGAGGGGCAACTGTAGACACCCCATTTTTGACCGACCATAAGACTTAGACGTCACCAGTTGAGCGCTCGGTGATACTACATATTATGCTCGTTTAGAAGTCTCAGAGTCGCGGCCGTGAGCCCTGCTTCCGGACTTCCGAACCCTCTTCTGTGCCTTGCCTCGGTTTGCGAACCAGGCTCGGTTTTCTCTCTTTCTTTTCCTGAGGGGAGAGAGAGGTCCCGTAGACCATCTCTCAGTGGCCGTGGGCTACATTTTGTGGCTATAGGCCATTTTGCCCATTTCGGAGCCCGGTTCCCGATTTTCGGAGCCGTTAGGCCATGTGCCTCAGTTCGGGACCGCTCAACCATCTCCATTCGCTCTGATTTTTTGGCATGCATCTTATTTACTCCCTTTTGAGGGACACTGGGGTCTGAGAAACCCACTTCGTGGCCGAACGCCACTTTCGGTGCTTAACAGCCCATTTTCGGGACCCCGAACTGCGTGTTTTGGCCCCCGAGCATTCGTTTTGCATCGGTTTTCGTTCATCTTTGGCAGGTACCTCTGTTTTATCACCAGGAAGGTCACTGGAGGGTGGGAGGCCAGCAATTATCTTGGCAACCAGTTATATTCCATTTTCGCCCTCCGGCACCCGTTTTTCTCACTTCCGAGCCAATGTTGAACACCTTGGGGCCACTTTCTTCAACCCCAAACCACATATTTGTGTTGTACACACCTGGGAGGATCCTAATATCATATGGCCGGCCAGAAATTCCATTTGACCCTTTTGAACCCCTCTTAAAAATGGCTTGTTCTCTCTCCTGTTTTACAGTTTCCAAATTCGAACCACAGGGTTGTGATGAGGACACCTGGGAGGACACCTTTTTGTGGTGGCCGGCCAGAAAATGAACTTGACCTTTTTGACCCCTAGCCGGCCGGCTAGGGGGGGCTGGCCGGCCGGCCACCTGCAACTCCAAAAGGTGGCCGGCCATGATCCTCACAATCTGCACTTTACAGTTGTATAGCTGTTGTCCCCCAGAAATATCTAAATCCGGGGGACACCTTTTGGGGAAAAGCTTTGGTCCTTTTTCCCCACCCTTTCCCTCCATGCTCCCCCTCTCCTTGGTCCTTATAACCAGCTTCCAACATTTGTTTGAAGGGTTGGAAAAATTGCTTCAAGCATATACATACATATCTCCATCCATCTCTCTCATTTTCCTTGAAAACTCCTAAGTTTTGGCTCCATTTCTTCATCATCTTCAAGCTCTACCATCAACACTCCATTCCAGCAGCAAAGGAAGGCATTCCAGCAGCTTAGAGTCATCAAATCTGGTCCAAGAAGCAACAAAAGTGTTGGTCTTCAAGGGTAAGTAGACTTTCCCCCTTTTGTAGCTCATTTTTGCACCAATTTCTTAGCCAATTTGCTTATTGTTTTAGGCTCCGACCTTAACTGAAACTAGGTCTATTTTAGCTATTCTACATGTTTGTTGAAGGGCTCAACCCTCTTTGAGAACCCTATCTCACACTTGTTTCAATATCTCTTTGTATGTCAATATTCTTGCATGCTTCATTAGCCTATCATTTTTCTATTTTTGGACCATGATCAGAACTGAAAGTGGCCTTATTTTGACCTTATTAACATGTTTTATTAAGGGTTTTTGCTTGTTTGGTGAATGCTTTGTATACCTCATGTTATAGCCACTTTTGAGCCTCATTTTGCATTGCATTTCTAGCACGTTTGTATACTGATTTTGGGGTTGACATAAACTGTGAATGTGCATATTTTTGGTCCCTATTCAATGTTGTAGAATGGAATTTTTCAGTTTGGGGTTTGCATATACCACTTGCCTCTTTGGCCACCTTTTGGCCCATTTTCTTGCATAAGAGCTTAGCCATATCTATGTTTGTTTTTAGGGTTTTTACAGTTCTGTAAAGTGGCTTATTTTGGGCCCCTCTTCAATGTTGTTGAAGGGCCCTAACCTGTTTGGAGTCAGCAGCTGTGAGTTGCTTCATAACCTCATATTTAGGGCCATCTTTGCATACTAGTTTTGCCCTATTTATGTTTGCCGTTTGGCCATGCTTTGAATTGGAAAAATGCTTATTTTTTGGGCTGCCTTGATACTGTCTATTAATTGCATGTCCATATTGTGCATGTTTGGTATAGCTATAGGCCATTTCGGGTGCCAAAATTCATGTTTCGGGACTATTCCGTGCATCGGGTGTACTTTCGCCTCATTTCGGGGCTGTTTTCCCCCACATTTCAGTGCTGAAATTCCATTAGCATGTTTGCATATCATTTTCCATGCCATTGCATTGCATATGCCATTGCCTCGGTTTGCGTGCCCGTGTGCACGCATTTCGAGGCACTTCATTTTCATCCATTGGCCTCTTATGTGAATGTGAGTGTGGCTGAGGCTCTCTCATGTTAGTATAAGTCCATGTTGCATTCTATATGCCATTTTAGCCATATTGCATTGCGTATGCCATTGCCTCGGTTTGCGTGCCCATGTGCACGCATTTCGAGGCACTTCATTTTCATCCATCGGCCTCTTATGTGAGTGTGGCTGAGGCTCTCTCATGTTAGTATAAGTCCATGTTGCATTCTATATGCCATTCCATGCCATATTGCATTGCGTATGCCATTGCCTCGGTTTGCGTGCCCGTGTGCACGCATTTCGAGGCACTTCATTTTCATCCATCGACCTCTTATGTGAGTGTGGCTGAGGCTCTCTCATGTTAGTGTAAGCCCATATCATATTTCCATGTCATTTGCATTGCGTATGCCATTGCCTCGGTTTGCATGCCCGTGTGTACGCACTTCGAGACATCTCATTTTCATAGCATTGTGCATACTAGGCTGTATCTTAGTTGCATTCATGCATATCATGCATATTGCATCGTGTTCGGGATAGGAGTTAGCCCGGGCACGGGAAACGAGGTGTGTTTCGTACTCCGAGTGACGGAACGCGTCTCAATTCCCCAGTCACCGACACTCCGGATCATCCATGATGGAGTTAGGTTTTGTTGTGTTTTCATGTACATTCATTCTACATTGAATTGTGCAATTCAGCTCCTCGGCCATCATGCATCGATATGTGTGATTGGTGGCACGAGGATCGAGGCATGCATATATTTGTGAAATACATTGCTATGCCCCTTCCCTGCTCTCTGTTGCAGCAAAAAAATCAAGAATCAGTAACTTTTCGGAGTTTGGCGCGCATTTCAAGAAAAAGTGCAAACAGAGGCTAATCGGGGCATCGCCGTGGATTTCTGCGCAAAGACACCTGGGCATGCATCATTCATCATCCGGAGCGGAGTCAAGGCAGTCCCTGGCTTGCATGCCAGTTTTACAGCTTTCTTAGTTAATTTGTAAATTAATTAGGAATTTGTATATTATTCGGACTGTAATATTTGGACTGTAATATTCTTTTATTCGGGACTGTATATTTATTCGGACCCTCTGCGCGAGGGCATAATTGTAATAAGTGTGCGTGTGTGTGTTGTATGTCTTCCAACCCCACGTCTTTCTCCCTTTTATTTACCAGCTTATGATGGTTAGATTAGGGCATATTTCAATTAGCATACAGTATGATAGCATGTTTGCATCCATTCATCTGTTTTGCATGCACCGGGCTCGGCGCATCATACTAACTGCATTGTACTTTCAATTCCAAAGTGAATACATGTTAGTTGTAGCATTTCATATGCCATGTTTAGAATAGCCAAGCCTGCTATAGTTGCATTTTGCATGTGTTGCATTAGGCATTTCAGTATACTTAGGATCATGCATGATTTCTAATGTAGTTTTTGTTTTGGCTTGGAGTACTCGGTAAGTTTTATGCTTTAGCATCCTTGCATGCGTGTGAGTGAATGCCATGAATAGCATGCTTACCATGAGGCTAAATGCTTATGTGATATAACTGCCTGAATGCCTATGGGTGAAGGTTGGGTTATTTGGATTGGAATAAATCGTCAACTGTTTGTTTTAAGCCCACTAGATAGTGGCAAAACCATCTTTTCTAAGCCCACCTGCGGGTGGCAAAATCTTCATTTTAAGCCTACTTGCGAGTAGCAAATCATCTTTCAAAAATAAACATGAAATGTTTTGTTCCAATTTAGGCAACCCGGGTCTATACTTATATGCTGTGTACATCACATAGTAACCTAGGCTAATAACCGGAATAAGGACACACAAAGTTTTCAAAAATGGATATCATGGTTAGTAGAGGCCGATCTTTGATCGGGCGAGCGGGGGTGCTCACGAAGTGACCTTCCCCAATCGTACCCAAGTTCCCGAGCCGAGGCAACTTTGGTGATGATGGACACGTGGCCTTTGGCACCGAGTCAGGGTTTCCTAAATTTCCCATTAAAAAAAATATTTAGGTGGCGACTCTGTATCTGGCAAAGCAGTCCATGTTTGACACTTCTTTTCAAAAATCTGTTTTTCTCAAAACGATTTGCCGGATTTGGACTCTTTGGTTCAGACTTAGAACCGTGACAAATTTGAGAGTCCTGAGCTGTAGTGACCCCAAAATGAACGGAACGGGAGCTCGTTCCTCCCAGGGCGTTCGGGGACGTCTACAGCTGGTGCTTCGAAGTCTTCTCTATTTTCAGTTTCTGGCTGCATCGGATTACTGTTTGGGTGCTTATTTGGCTGCTTTAGTGGAGACTAATTTGGATCTATTATCTTGGTTTTTCAATAGCTTGTTTGAATATAATTTGTTGGTCTATTTGGTGAGATATCTACTCTTAATTATTTAGAATTTATTTAAGGGTAGTTGTGAAACTTTTGTATTTTGTTTGTAATCATTTGAAAACTCTTGGTTGATAGTAAAATCGGACTACGGTCCCGTGGACGTACCTTACATTGAGGGAACTACATAAAAATTCTTTTGTCGTTGTTGATTTGTTTTTCAGCATTATTTTTATTCCTTTCGATTGATTTACATTTGTGGAAAATCATTTATTTCTCTAACACTTTCTATCAAATTTTTAATAATGAGTGAGGAAAAAATTACATAAAGACAAGATTTGAAGTTTGAGAACTTATTTGCTACGATTAAAAAGTACAGGACCAAGGGGAAATAAATTTGAATGAAAATTACAAAGTGAATATATATACATGTATATAAGCTTTTTAAAGTGCAGTTGGCAGTACATGTGTGGTTTGGGTAGAAAAGGATTGTGAATTTATGTTTTTATTTACCCTTTCAATAATATCACCTGACAGTCATGCCGGGATTTTTCGTTTGTTTCTCTAAAATGGGTTAATCATTGGACTTAGATTGGAACTTGATGAAAAGTTTGAACGGTTTAGTATCACAATTAAAAGGTTAAGAGATAAAGTGAGACAGAGTATAAAGTAGGTTACTAAGGCTTTATTTGTTTTGACGTAAAATATTTTACATAAAAAATACTTTTCTTGTAAATTAATTTTACACAAAATGTTTTTGTTTTTGTGTTTCGGCATTTGGTTGACACTGGAAACAAAAATATTTTATTGCCTAAAAGAGAAATTTTAATTCAATATAGTGTCATTTATGATTCTTTTAGTGAGTTAAGATACTTATTTGCAAAGGATAAATGTGTTGAGAATGGGGTGAGTGAGAGTCAACTTTGTAAAAATTGACTTACATAATTTTTTAAAAGTAAGTCATTTTTTAAAAAATGATGCAAAAATATTTTCTTTAAAAAATATTTTGCTTACTTTCTGTTCAACAAAACAATGAAAATGAATAAAATATTTTTGACAAAAATATTTTACGTCAAAATAAATGGAACCTAAGTGTAATTTGCATATATTTTGACATTAACCACGAGAGATACCAATTCTTATGTTCTAAAAAGATTTGGCACTGTTGATTGTTGCACTTAATGGACTTTCACAATAGTTATTGTTTAATTGGTATGTGCTTAAACATGAAAGTGTTTTAAAGATGCATTAACCTTAAAGCTTTTGAAGGACTATAAAAGCGATTTTAAACTAAATCTACTCTAGTGCCAAACAGGACCTTCAATCCCATCCTAACTCCTGTTGAATAATTTATATTTAAATATATATATATATATATATATATTATTTTATGAATTAATAAAGAGACGTGAGTTGTGAGTTTAAACCAAGTGGTGTAACTTTTGAGTTTAAATCGAAAGTAGTAACTTTTGAATCTATGGAATAACCCATCCCAACACAAAGATGGAAAAGGTTGCCATTTGGAGATGGAACTTTTTGTTTTCTATCTATAATTTATATTTCCTATTTCTCCTCTTCTACTTGGTGGTTTAAATCTAAAGGTATTTGAGATCTGGTTTCATTTGTGCATAACACAGTTAAACAACAATCATTAGATTAGGCTTTGGATTCGTTGATTACCCAGTGCACACTTGGAAAACCTAAACTCTAGATATGTGATTTATGATTATCTCCAATCTGATACACAAATCAAAATCATGGATACTACAATTCTCAACACACTAAGTCAAATCTAAGTTAATGCTCATTTTCAATAAAATTCATTTAGCTTTGAACTCAGAAATCAATAGATGGAACACAAGGGATTTAACGAGGAAAAAACAATTCCAACTGGAGTCCACCAAATGCAATTGGTAAAAAAAAATACAAGCCAAAGAGGCTAAGAAAATCCACTATGACAAAGCTCACCCAATCTACCTCCTAGTGAATCCATATCTAGTTGATCCAGAGATTCTATCCCATCTTCAAACCAATTTGCTTTTAGAATTTGAAGCTTATTAAGTTGATTCTACAACCTCGAACAAAGCTCGGATTCCACCAAAATAACATTGAAGAATGATCATGAATGACTCTCCTTTGAACTGAAAATCAATCACTTGAGAAGTATGAGATACATCGCTTAATTATCAAGGAAAAACTCGAAGAACTCAATCCTATATCTCATTCTCTGTTTGAGGAGCTTTCATAGAGAAATTCAAAATAGTTAGATCTAGATCTGAAGAGTTGGAACAATTACTACAAATTGAGTTCGAGTTGACTGCTCGAGTGATGTATCAAGATAAGCAATAGTAACAAACTTTCAACACATGAACCACTTAAGAAACTATGACTTCGCTTGAGCGCTCATTTCTTCGCTCTGGCAACCAATGCAACTGTCTAGTATCTTAGAAACTAGTCTAAGAAACTGCAAGCCTAAAGAGTTTGTAACACTTGTACTCTTTGAGCTAATGGGATTACCTTTGACTCCCTTATTATCATAATTATAATCTCTTTAGTTGATGTTAGAACATTGATTGGTATGGTATTGCGACGGTAGAGTAAGATTGGACCAAAAACATTGATTCAGATAATTGTCCCATGAGTAGTCCTCACACTTTTACCTTTTTCTCTCTCCACACTTTGAATCTTGATGTGAGGCTAGAACCATTGGAAAGCTTATTTTCGGGGTTTTGATTTAGATACAAAAACGACCTAAAACATAGTTTGCATGAGATAGTTATGGCCGTTCGAAATTTGCAAATTTGAACTGTGGACATACTTTGCTCGAGTGCGAGATTTACTGCTTGAGTGGTCCATAGACCCTTGCAAACTCTGAATTTCAAAATTGTCTAAGATCCTGCAAGCATAAACTCTCGAGCGATTTGTTCGAGAAAGTAGAGATACTGAAAGCATTCATTCACTGATCGAGCATAGCTTTGACCGCTTGAGCAGTCTGTAACGCCCCTAGATTGTGATATTTTGTTTTTAGGTCTTCTCGAGTTGGGAAACTGTTGCTCGAGCGTAGAATTGTTGCTGCCAGTATTTTGTTACATCGCAGGCGTGTCTGCTCGAGCGTGGAAAGTCCTGCTCGAGCGTGAACTGTTAGCTTCCAGTAATTCTGCTATAGCACTGCAAAACTTCTGAGACTTTTCTTTCTCCGCTCGAGCAGGGAAGTTGTCGCTCGAGCAGGACTTCTTGAATGTGTCTGGACGCTCGAGCGTAGGAAGTCAAGCTTGAGCAGGGAACGCGATATCAGCTTTTAAACACAACGATTCTAGGTCATTCTCACACACTTCTTTTTCTATTCTCCATCTCCTCTCCCTCTCTCTTTGAAACCCTAAATTTCTACCATCAAATACCTCTCATACACTTGAAACCCACCCGAAATTGCTAGGGGCGAAGAACACTTGAAGAGTGTCATTATCAACCGATTGGATTGTGGGTTTGCGATAGATCCGTGAATGAGCTTGGATATTTGGCTTGATAGTTGAGGTAGGGATACTTTTATCTTTGTATGTCTTCATTATTGAAGAATCTCATGGCATTTGATGTGATTTGTGAACTAATTGAACATTTTGTGTGATTAAACACTTATTTCTCATATTACTCATTTGCTTAACAAATTATTTGAAATTCCTCATCTCTTCCCTTTTTAATATGAATAGAAATGTGGCTAAGAAACTAGATTGGTGACAAGGAATGAGAATCCCCAAATTTGGTAAAAACCCTAAGTTCCCAATTGGATAAAAATTACCTAAGATAATGGAAACACCTCTTGATTTATGAAATTTGATGAACAATTGGAGAGATGAAAATGTGGATATTGATGTAATTAAGGAAATGGTGACTTGAATGTTATTGTTCTTTGAATAATATGTGATATTTAAATGTGATGATGTGTGATGTTTAATTGTGTGATTGAAATGTGATATAATTGTTGAACATGTATGAGTCCAAGTGTGAGTCGGGAGTAAGTAAATGTGGTGTTGTGTTGGTATCCGCGCGGGGAGTTAAAAAGGTGTCCAAATGCCCTGTCTAGGCTTATCGTTGGACGAATGTGGGAAAATGTTTTTGGGTGTCCACATAGTCCTACCGTATAATAGCCGGCGAAAGTGGAAAAACAGATGGTTTTCCTTAGGGTGCCCACCTCTCGCCGTATAGTAGCCGACAAATGTGGGAGTTTGTTTTCCGATGTAAAAGAAATGGTTGTTCTCAATTGGACTCATGTGGTGGAATGTATGTGAATTGATTTCATAGTTGTGGATTGTTTAACAAAATAACATTATTTGAATTTATCTGTATTAGATTATAAAAGCTCTTTGTGAAATGTGGAATATATTTGCGAAACAAATTTTATTGTGTTGTTTTATCACATGGATGCCATAATATTGTTCAAAGGATTAGATACCTGGATAAATATATTCCTACTGGGCATATAGCTCACTTAGAGAGACAAGTGAATTTCTAATTATTGTGAGTTACACCAAAAATTAACCTTTAGTCCTTATCTTTTTGCTTTAGTTCGGGATGAGTTAACGAGAAATATTCAGGATGATGTGTCATGGTGTATGCTTTTTACAGATGATATCATGTTAGTAGATGAGACTAGAAAAGGAGTTAACATTAAGTTAGAAACTTGAAGAGGAGCACTTGAATCTAAAGGATTTAGGATAAACATAACTAAGATAGAGTACATGGAGTGTAATTTTAGTAACAGTAACAATGGAAACAGAGGAGAAGTCAAAATTAAAAACCAAGAACTACCTAAGAGTAAACATTTTTGTTATCTAGAATCGATTATCACAACAACTGGGGATATTGGAGCAGATGTGGTCTATAGAATTAAGGCGAAGTAGCTTAAGTGGAAGAGTCTATCTGGGGTACTGTGTGTAGACGACCCCGAACGTCTCGGGAGGATGAATCCCGTTCTGTTCATATGGGCTCAAATGCAACTAAGATAGGCTCGGCTAATCTACAATGACATGTGAAATGCTACAATTAGCACGTATTCAATTTGGATTTGAAATACAAATGCAGTTAGAATGATGGGCCGAGCCTGGTGCATGCAAAACGAATGAATGGATGCAAACATGCTATCATACTGTATGCTAATTAAAACATGCCCTAGACTAACCAACGAAAGCTAGTAAATAAAAGGGAAGAAAGACGTGGGGTTGGGAGACATACACACACTCATGCACACTTATTACACAATTGCCCTCACTCGGAGGGTCTGAATAAATATTACACAACCAAATGAATACCGCTAAAGTAATTATTACAGAATTCTTAACTAATTAACAAATTAAATGCAGAAGAAAGGTGGCCGCAGCCCTGTCTCGGAATGTGTGAATGATGCATGCTCGACTTGTCTCGCCCGGAAACTCGCTGCCACAGCACTGCTGCCTCTGTTTTTACTGCCTTACTCCTCTGAAAATTCTGAAAGTCTCTAGACCTCTTTTGGATCATCCTCTGAGTGCTCTGGGATGTCACTGGCCAGAACTAAAGTTCATCGGCCATGGTAATGGGATTATCGGCCAACTTTTGTACCACCGGCCAGCCACTGATGGTCGGTCGGCACTGTAGGTGGCCGGCCGGCCATTGCTTCCTGCAGAATCCTGCAGTTGACAGCAACAGAGGGCAAACAGTGTATGGCATAGAATTTTCAAGCAAATGTGAGCATGGCCACACTCCTTATCATGCAATGGACTCAAGAGAGCATGGCCCTCGACCCTCGGGCCATCAACTACGTAATTCGAGGCATGATGGCCTAAGAAGCCAAGTTAGCAACTTAATATAGATGCGTGCAACAAACAAATGAGTGCTAACACCCTATCATGTTGAGATCAAGGGTATTGGCGACCGAGGGTTGAGACATGTTTTGTCACTTCAGGTACGAACACACCTCTTCCCTCATGCTTGGTTTGACACCCCAAACTAAGAGATGTAATGCATGTATGCCATATACAATGCAAATTGATGCAACTCATACAAGGCTACACTAATGCAATATGAACATGTCAAGCATACAACAAGACTATATAATGTAATTCAGCTATGTAACGTGTAATCATGCGAACATGATGCAATGTAAGCATGCAACCAATGCAATGCAACATGTCAAACATGCAAAGTGTGCAAGGATGGGCTCATACTGAAATGAGAACGCCTCAGCCCACCCTAAAACAATGGCCAAAAGAGTCAAAAAAAGGCCCAACTTATGTATGCAAGCATACACACACCAGGGCCTATCACCTAAGCATGAAAGGAGATAACTCTAAGCATACTTAAGGGCAATAGGTTTGGACATTAAACGCTCATGTTAAACTCTGAGAAGTATGCAAAAGATGACACCAAGATATGCTAGGGAATGGATGCAAAATAGAAGGTATTCAAGGCCACAAAAGAGAGCATTGCTCAACACCTACCCCAAGAAAACATGGTATGAGCTAAGCAATCCAAAACAGAGTTTTTATGCATCAAAATATGCCCCAAAACCCACTGATATGGCAGCCCAAATGACTTAAACAAAGGGGCATGCACACAAGCCCAAACATGGAGCATAAGACCACAACTCTTCAAGGCATTAAAAGGGTAACAAATGCAAGCATGTAGGCATAAGACATGAACTGAAATGGCATGACAAATGATTCAAAATCACTGAAATAGACCAAATGAGGCATGCTAACAACTCACACACCCGAAGCCAACAAGTTAGAATACAAAGAGGCTATTTAAAGCATGGCAAGCATGGCTCCAAAGACTCAAGACAGACCTTAAGCATGTTAGAACATGACCAAAAACTTCACAAAGCTAAGCCAAAGTATGCAAACATGATGGTCCAAAGTCAAGATGTATTTCTAGGCAAAATGGAGGGATACAAGGCAAGTGTATTATGCATGCAAGAGGTCAACAAACCGACATGGGACAGAGGTAAAACATGCTAAATAAACACCAAATAACTTCTGAAATGAAGCCAAACAAAGCTAGGCATACATGCTACCCTTATGAGCCAAAAATGCAAACAAAAGAGAGACAAAGGGAGAGGGGTGTCCCTCCCCTATGCAAGACCTCAAACCCTCTTCATCACCACTGAAAATCCATTGGATTTCAGTGGTGAGAAGGCCAAAGCACAATAGTATTCAAAGCTTAACAAAGAGAGCACAAAAAGAGCCAAACAAGACCTAAGAGGGGGAGGTCGACCCCAAAGAACAAAACAACCTTAATGAAGTATCTTAAGCATGAAAATACAAGACCTTTTTTAGTTATACACAAAGTCTAAATCAGTAAGCAAGATAGGTCAAAAGCTAATGCAAGATTGGAGAATCTAAAGCAAAAGTGTTACCCTTGAAGAACACCTCAAGAACAGCAAGTCCAGCCAGCCTCTTTTGATCAAAACCAGCTCAAAACCTCAAGAATAAACGCTCAAGACCTCCCAAGTCGAAGTATGGTGTAATGGTGTGTGTCTTAGTGCAAAACTAAGAAGAAAACACACCTTTAGGCTCTCAAACCCACACAAATGAAGAGAGAGAGAAGGAGATATAGAGAGAGAAAGTGTATATCAGATATATATATATATATATGTATTTTTCTCTGGTTTTTGCTGAACCTCACAAAGGAGAGGGTTGGGGTTCTTATATAGACAATGTAAAGACTAAGCTTCCAAGGGAAGCTATTCAAAAAGGGTCAAGTCTTCCTAAAGAAGCCAAGGCAAAGGGGCCAAGGCTTCGTTAGGAAGCTGGGACAGGTGTCCAAGCTTCTTGAGAAAGCTAAGAAAAAGGTCCAAGCTTCCTCAAGAAGCCAGACCAAAAAGGTGCAAAAGGGGCAAAACAGCCACAGATGTGCACGGGGGCAGGGTTTGTGCATTCCAGCTGGCACAGTTGGCATCCACCATGCCTGAAAAAGGAAAAAAGGTGGTACTGGCCAGAAAAGGAAGCCATCGGCCAAACAGGTGGTCGGCTGGCCACATAAAGTGCCGACCGGCCAATTGACTATTTCACCAATGGCCGGTAGCCTCAAAACACGGCCGGTGGCCTCAAGCCATGGCCGGTGGGTATCAGGGGTAGCTAGCAAGCTACTCTCTACCCTCAGGTGCAAAAACAAACAAGTCCTTGGGGTAAAACCAAGCACAGAACAAGCAAGTCGAGAGATCCCGAGGCAAGGTGCGTAGCCAAGACCTCCAGGAACTCAAAACAAACACGAACATGGATGATCACCGAGTGTTCAAGCGGTGACGTCCAAGTCTTGAGGACGATCAAAAATGGGGTGTCTACACTGTGCGATAAATGAGTATCCACTATACTAAAAGGAAATTTCTATAGAACGGTTATTAGACTAACGACGTTGTATAGGACGGGATGTTAAGCAACTAAGAAACAATATGTAGATAAAATGAGTGTTGCTGAGATAAGGATGCTAACGTGGATGTGTGGCAAGACTAGAAAAAAGAGAGTTAGAAGTGAGTCTATTCGTGAATGGGTAGGAATAACACCGATAGAAGATAAGTTTAGAGAGAATAGATTGAGATGGTTTAGTCATATACAACGGAGACCAGCAGAGGCAGTAGTGAATAGATACGATACAGTGACTATAGATAAAAAGTGTTAGGGGAAGAGGCAGACCTAAATTGATGTGGCCTAGTGTAATAAATAGAGATAACAATCTCCTTATTTTGACTAACCAAATGGCCTCTGATATAGTCGAGTGAAGTAGAAAGATTCATGTAGCTGATCCCATTTGATAAGACTTAAGGATTGGTTTGGTTTGGTTTAGATTTTGAAGGACATTTTATTCAACAAAATTATTGAGGTTTTTAATCCTACAATATCCATTGTAAAATTAATGTCGACAAGAGAAAATTATTTATCCCACTAATTTAATTTGATAACTTATCTTAATCGCTTCACTATTAATCTTTGCTGAACAAACAATCCTTAGAGCACTACACTCTAGTCTTGGTGTTTTGTAGGGAATAATTACTCATAAATATAGTATTTCAACAATTGGACTATTAATTGTTAAAATATGTCAATAGTTAACTATTTAATGATTGAACCATTAGAAGAAATTTAAAGAAGAGTCACTAATCCAAAATTACTGAATAATTACTTATAAAGGTAATTTTTTTTCTTTGTGTATATTATATTAGCCAATAAAATACCTTAAAATAATCTAATCAATCAAGTTCTACAATACATAGACAAAAGTCCAATAACCACCATAAGAAAAACCCTATAATGACCAAAAAAAATATTAATACAACATGTCAACAAAGATCTCTCATAATGAAAGAGAAATAATCAATCATTACCTTTGGAAAGAATGAGAAAATGCTTAAAATCCCTAAAACAACCCCTGAAATTTACCCTTATGACTATAAATTATTAATTTGTTTAGAAATCAATATGTTAAAATTGATCTTTATGTTATGTTAGTGTGGGTAAGTTTAGGAATATTCTTTTAGGTTTATAGCAGTACTTGACAATGATTAACCACATAACCTCCCAAATAGAAGTATACAAGAATAGTTAATTGAACTAAGCTAAAAAACTATATAATTGAAAACAAGTGAAAAAACTATTCAAAAATTACTAATAGATTTAAAGACAAGAATAATTGTTATGTAAAAAATTATCTTCCAATAATGTAATGTGTCAAAAGTGTCAGGACATAATTTTTGGGAGGTTCACGTGGCTGAGATCGTTGCTGAGGTGCCACGTGGATGGACCACTTCGCCGAGTTTGTTACGATATTGCCAATATGTGATGCGGTAATATTGGAATCCAAGATAAACGGAAGGAGAACAAGAGTCCCAGATGATTTGAGGCACTCTGTTTGGACAGAGATAAGGCTCTTGATAGAGATCATTTCATTCTTATCTAGCTAAGAATCCAGGATAAGTGTTGCTCTTGAGTCCTATGAAGTCAGACTTCTAGAGGACAAGGGCACTGCTTGGCTATAAAAGTAAGGCATTTCCGTAGGTCTAAGGTATGTTATTCATTGTGAGCTATTTGTTTGAGCTGCTATCTTATGAGATTATTGACTAACTTGATTGTCAAAGTGCCTCTAGGTGGATAAGCCACTGTGGTATTTCTGTCTTCTTATGCGCAGGTGCTGGCTTAATCTATTCTTTTGCGTGCTCTCTAGCGAAGTTCCCTAGATCTCGGCAAGGAGATTTGTTTGGTTGTCAGGTCAGAAATGAACATTCATAATGTGGCACCTTCTATGGAAACTTAGTAAGAATAGATGGCCAATGCTGGACAAGAAGAAAGAGCTGGGAATGATATGCATAGCGAAGACAAGGAGTCTGTTGATCCAAATGCCGGAGGAGATGACAACGACGAGGTATAGGAAGTGGACTAAAAAATGAACAATGTCGCCAAGCGCCGTAATGGCCCAAGAAAGGGCAATTAAGAGGAGTATTACAATGAGCGCTATTTCTAGGTCTAGAAGGATCGATGCCTACGAAGGGATGACGAAGTGAAGGACCTAATGGATAAGCTGACAGACCTTTAAACGATGGTGAACTTCATGATACAAAGCATGGTTATGCAACCGGCATTATCATTACCTACAACGCTACCAGTTGTCGAAAACATTGACGCCTAGCAGGGAGTGTGGTTAGCGATGCCAACTGCCCCTCAGCATGGAAAGAGACCTATGAACTCACCCTCGCGATCTCAAAACACCAGGCAAATCGAACCATGGAAAGCAGAATCTCAGAGAGTAAGAGGGACATAGATCAGAGGATCTCGGCAGGTGAACAGACAAGGCCTATGCCTCGAGAAGATGATGGACGTCAAAGGCTCCAAGAGGACACGTCCCAGTATAGGGAGTAGTATGCCGAAGAGACTGAAGTCCATCGACAACCGAGCTCTAGATCAGTCGAAGGACTTGTGAGATTACCTCTAGAGGAAGAGAAATGGTGCTGAGGTTATATCCACTGTACAGCCAAAGTCACCATTCTGAGTGGAGCTGGACGTATTCAAAGCACAAAAGAGGTTTTCTATGTTGAGGTTTCAGGTGTATGACGGTAAGTCTAACCCTAACTTTCATATTGGTTTATACTTGAACGCGATGTCTTTGTGGAGTGTAAATGAACATTTATTGTGTAAGGTGTTCCATTAACGTTTAGAGAGATAATATTGGATTGATTCCTAAAGCTTCCTAAGGGATCGGTTAAGAGTTAGAAAGGCCTAGCCGAAATGTTTGTGGCCAGGTTTGTAACAAATAGACTGCAGCTTTTGAGGATTGATTTCAGATAGGCGCTAAAGATTGACGATGGCGAAGTTTTAGGGCTTACACCAAGAGGTACTACAAGGTTTACAATCAGATTTCAACATGTAACCAGGAGCTAGCAGTCGTTTTTTTTAAGAATGACTTGGTGGATGATTGTCCACATCAATAATCTCTTGTAAAGACCCTTCCCGAAGAACATGGAGGATCTAATGGCAAGGATTGAGAAGTATGCTAGGGTAGTGGAGGATAAGAAATCAAAAAAATGAAGTATAGTGAAGTAGGAAGAGCGAAATGGCTCACCAAAACGGGGCTGAGGTAGGGCCAACGCCGAGAATGGAGAACAGAGGCTAAAAGCTATGCAAGCGGTCAGCACAGTCTTCAAGATCCCAATCTAAAGGATCTTGGAGAGGATCAGGAACCAGCTTATTATAGGCCGCCACAGAGAGTCCCAGGGAAGTCCATGGGTAGATTCCATACTAAATCATGTGCATATAATGATGAGACAGGCCACATGGCCCAAGGATATCAAACTTTCAAACAGTTTCTAGAAGACCTTGTGAAGTAAGAACACCTAAAGAACTTGGTAGATGAGGAGAAGAAGAGAGAAGAATAGGCGAAACTGGCCCAGGCACGGGCAACAGTAGCACCACCACCCTCCTAATGCCACAGGCAAATAGACTACGGGTTATCAATGTGATCCATGTTATGGTTAGTGTAGACTAAATCAGGGGCGAGACACAGAGACGGAGACACCTGCAGCATGTCTTCCAAGTTCAACAGAAAAAGCCCCGAACAGAAGAAGGAGAACAGAAAGCAATGTATTATGTGAGCAAAACTTTGGCGAGCGTAGAGACAAGGTACCTGCCCTTAGAGAAATTGACGCTTACCCTGGTAATGGCGTCAAAGAAACTGGACCACTACTTCTAGGCTCATAGGATCGTGATATTGACAGAGCACCCGTTAAAGTCCTTGTTGCAGCACGAAAATCTATTTGAGAGGATAGCATGATGGGCAGTTGTTCTAGGTCAATAAGACATAGAATACAAACTAAGGACAACAATCAAAGGGTAGGTCTTGGCCGACTTTGTTGTTGAGTTCATGCCAAACGCAAGCTCGAGGCCCAAACCAGTGAACCTCAGCCTAGGATATACAGAGGAGACTGAAGAAACCCAGTTGTCAATTCAAACCCCAAGCCAGTAGAAGACAAGGAAGCCCAAAAGAAAAAATATATATAAGAAACCAAAATCGTGCAATATTTACATCGGTGAGTCCTTTTGTCTCTTTGTCAATGGTAGTTTAACTCGGCAGGGAGCGGGGGCAGGAGTGGTGTTAGTTTTACCAGGCGGACATATGCTGAAATAGTCAATCAGACTAGGATTCAAGGCCTCAAATAATGAAACAGAATACGAGGCATTGATTGTCGGATTGAAGATAGCTGTTGTGGTGGAAGCTGAGGAGATGGTAGTCTATTGCGACTAACAGTTCATCGTGAAGTAGGCGACGTGCGAGTATGCCACCTGAAATGAGAGAATGATGGCTTATGTGAAAGAAGCCATCAAGCTATTAACCCACTTTCGGAGTTGCAGACTTTAGCAAGTTTGTTGAGAAGACAATAGCCATACCGATGCATTAGCAAACTTGGCCTGGACCATTAAGTCGAACTCCCTTTGAACCATTATGGTACACTACTTGTCAAGCCCAAGTGTTAAGCCCTTGATCATGGAATATGAACAATGTGCGTAAAGTTGGGTCCTATTTGGATGGACTCCTTTGGTTAAATTCATCAGGGATGGCAGATTGCTAAAAGATAAGAAAGAGCACACAAGGTTAGACTTAGATCGGCAAGATTCTGCTTGTAGGTCGAAGGTCATCTCTATAGGTGATTTTTTACTAAACCACTACAGCGATGTGTGCATCTTCCCAAGTTAAAGATTTTTTGTTTAAGATCCATGAAAGATTTTGTAGAATTCATGCAAGTGGCAGGTCATTGGTCCATAGAGCTATCTCGCAAGGTTACTAGTGGCCTTACATGCAAAAGGATGCTAAAACCTATATCGAAAAGTGTGAGAAGTGTAAGAGATTTGAGCCTTTGATACATCAGTCGATTGGGGACTTGAATCCAGTGTCCAGTCCTTGGCCATTCGCCCAATGGGGCATGGATCTAACGACGCAATTGCCCAAGGCAACTGGCCAGAGGAAATTCCTGTTAGTAGCCACATATTATTTCACAAAATGGGTGGAGGTTGAGCCATTAGCCAAAATTCGAGATATGGATGTAAGGAACTTTATTTGGAGGAATATCATCACAAGATTCGAGATCCTTAGAGCCAATGTAGGACACAATGGCACCTAGTTTGATAGCAAATTAATCAAGAATTTTTGCGTTAAGTATAAGATCAAAAGCTGCTACTCAATGTCTAGCTTTCCTCAAAGCAATGGTCAAGCTGAGGCCTCGAATTAAATCATCCTGGATGGCATAAAGAAGAGATTGGAAGCTGCTAAGGGCAAGTAGGTTGAAAAATTGTCAAACGTTCTATGGACATATAGCATCGCGTTGAGAAGATCAACTGGAGAATCGTCTTTTGCCATGGCTTATGGCATAGAGGGCATTATACATTGGAGATCGACATTCCTAGAGTCAAAATTCAGGCAGTAGGGAATGGAACAAATGAAGCCTTCCTAGCTTGAGATTTGGATCTAATTGAAGAAAGAAGGGAGCAAGCAGCGACTTGACTAGAGTTATACCAGCAAAAGTTGGCCACGGAGTACAACAAGAAGGTAAAGCCTAGAGAATTCCAAGTTAGAGATCTTGCTTGGGAAAAATCAGTAGCAACAAGAAAGATCCCAGAGAAGATAAGCTTGGCCCAAACTGGGAAGGACCGCATAGAATTATCTTGATTGTCGGCAATGGAGCATACTAGCTAAAAAACTGTGATAGCAAGGAATTGTCAAGACTATGGAACACCAGTAACTTGAAATTTTTCTATCATTAGTTTTCTTTCTTTCTTTTTTAATGTAATTTAAAGAATGATTAGTTGAAGTATTGATTAATAAAATACTAGTTTGAATTTGTTTTTTACAAATTGTTGTCAAAGTTTGTATGTCAGTTAGTCATTATTAAGCAAAACAGATAGTGTTAAGCCGATGTGATGTTTCAAAGAGGAACTAAACGATTAATTTAGGCTTGTCAAAATGACAGAGCTGAACTAAGTTAAAGGATGTTTCGACGAGAAACAAGACGAAACTAGCCATGAATTGCCTCGGGCGCAATAACGTCAGACAGCCGACCTGGCTAATTTGTACGAAAAGCCAAGGTAGTTAGTATTGTGAAATCGATACACTAAGGTTGAGCCTTAAATGTTCTGTTTAGATGAGCTAAACATGATGACTTTGGTCATGGATGTCTATGTTGGTGAGACTTAAGCAAGATTGAGATGTCTGATCCTTAATGTGAACATAAGTTTTAACTTATATTACATTTGGGGGTAAGGAGCCGAGATGAATTGCACTCGGGATAAGTCGTTAATATGATTTGACAAGAGTAACACTTGGTGAAATTTCTAAAAGTATTGAGTTTGGAATACCCGAGATGAAGTCATCCGAGATAATTTTGTTTTTCGAGAAGAGTTCATCCGAGGTTGTTGAGTGGCCAAGATGAGATACTTAGAAAAATTTCTGAGAAACTAGAAGCAAGACATATAATGCAAAGAAGACATAGCCTGTGTTTGGCAAGAGAGTTGTGGGCTAAATTAGCCACTACAGGACGAAATTGGCTAAATTAGCCACAACGCGACAAAAACGCTTCAGGATTGTATCTTACATACAAGCAGGGGTGAAATTACCAAATTACCCCTGGGTCTTTGTTCACACTATCACACCCTCGAAAAGACAAAAAAAACATTTGCCACGTAATGTATACAAAATCGTGAACTGAGCCACGTAAAAAAATAAAGTTAAAAATTAATGTATACAAAAAAATTTTACCAAATTAATGTACCAAAAAAAATTTACGCGACAAATTAATTTACCAAAAAAATTAATTTACCAAAAATCTTTTTTTACATTTGCCACGTTAAAAAAAAAGAAGAACATTTACCAAATTAATGTATACAAATTTTTTTTTGACAAAACCGTAAATTCAAAAAAAAGAATGACAAAAATACGGCTCATCCAAAAAATAAAAAATAAATTTTAAAAACTAGAAATGAGCATTTGCCACGTA
Organism: Camellia sinensis; assembly: GCF_055761805.1. Classification (NCBI taxonomy): domain Eukaryota; kingdom Viridiplantae; phylum Streptophyta; class Magnoliopsida; order Ericales; family Theaceae; genus Camellia; species Camellia sinensis. The sequence goes on from NC_138964.1 coordinate 47,736,966, forward strand.
ATTTACAAATACATAAAACACATGAAACCCCATTTTTGAAATATAAATACAAATTAATGTATACAAAAAAAGAAAATGACAAAAACATAAATTAAAAAAAAAGGACGATGAAAATACGGCTCATCCAAACAAAAAAAAAAAATTAAAAACATAAAAACAGAAATTAGCATTTGCCGCGTGATTTACAAATAAATAAAACACATGAAAACCTATTTGTCAAATATAAAAACAAATTAATGTATGCAAAGAAAAAAAAAATTACAAAAACGTAAACTAAAAAAAAAAGAACGACAAAAACACGCCTCATCCAAAAAAAAGGAAAAAATAACAAAAAACAGAAATTAGCATTTGCCACGTAATTTACAAATAAATAAAACACATGAAAACCAATTTTTGAAATATAAAAACAAATTAATGTGTACAAATAAAAAATTGACAAAAACGTAAATTAAAAAAAAATAATGACAAAAATACGCCTCATTCAAAAACATTAAAAAAAAAACATAAAACATAAATTACCATTCGCCACGTAATTGACAAATAAATAAAACACATGTAAACTCATTTTTGAAAAATAAAAAAAAAAGTTATTGTATACCAATAAAAATAAATAAGGCAAAAAACATAAATTAAAGAACAAGAACTAATTAATATATAAAAAAAAAAAAAGAAAAATGACAAAAACATAAATTTAAAAAAAAAAAAACATCAAAATACGCCAAATCCAAACCCAAACCCAAAATTAAAAAAAAAAAAAAAACAGAAAAACAAATTCGGTCCAAACGGAGGCTGACATGGAGGACCACTTTCAATGAGTTGACATGTAAAGTGGATGAAGGGCAGTTTGGTAATTTCACAGGGAGACACCTCACCAAAAAGTCAAAAAGTCAAAAAGCCCTTCCCAAACTAGGTTTTTTAGCCCCAGGCTAAAATAGCCAAAAAAGTCAAAAAGCCAACCCACTTCCCAAACGGAGGCATACTCAACACTTAGAAGAAAAACAAAGATGCATTCAAAGGTGTTCCATTACAAAAGAAGGCACATCGGCCTTGAAAGTTACAAGTCGCGATTGTTCAAACAACAGGAAGGAAAAAGTACAATTGAAAGACATAAAGTAAAAAAGAAAAAAGAAAAACCTAAGTACTAGGTTTTGGAGTAAGGTTCTCAATCTGTTCTACTTCAGCTGTTGGTAGTATGTCGGCCTCGATAGATAGTGTTGCAACTTTGCCAGCCTTAGAGTTGGCTTCGACCTCTTCATCAATCTCCTTTAGAAGATCTTCGACAGACTTATTGGCCATAGACTTGTCTGCCTCTTTGACTGAAGAAGCGCTCTTGGAAACTTCTTCATCATCCTCCTTAATGAGGTTCAACACCTGGTCATTGAGGATGGGGGACTTGACGCTAGAAGTGGCTTCCTTGGATGCCTCTTCTTCTTCGCCCTCCTCGGCACTAGCAGTTTCTTCGAATTGAGTTGGGGATGAGAAGAATGGCACGTCAAGCTAATTGAGGTCCCCAAGTAAAGAGTTCCCAAGGACAGACAACTTCTTTAGAGAAGCGATCTAGCCAAGATAGTAGCCATTGTTGCAAGCTAAGTTGACTTGTTTCTTGTACTAATCACACACGTTGACCTGACTCTTCTCACAAGCCTTCTCATTAGCGGCCTTGATTTCTTGATCTTTTGTGGCTAAGGCGTCCGCCAACTTTTTTTCAGCCCTGACGGCCTTTTTCTTAGCAACCTTGGCAGCAGCTCGGCCTTTTGTTCGGTAGACCTTGCTGCCTTGATTTTGTCCAACTAGTTCTTGACGGTAACCTCGGCCTTATTGAGTTAAGAGATGTAGCTTGATGTTTCTTGTTTCTTCTTCATCAGGCCCTTCTTCATCAATTCGGTTTTGACAGCTTAGGAATGGGCATACTGAATGGCCTACAAAGAAAGAAAGTAAATAAGTAAAATTTGACTAAGTATGGAAATTGAATGCAAAGGTAAAAGTCAAGAAGATTACCAGGACTAAATGGTGCATCATTAGAGAAAAGTGCTCATACTAGTTATATTTGTTTATGGCGTCCATGTCGGCGAGCAATAGGAGGCCCATGATTAGTGCATCAGCAACTTCAGGGTCCCTCTTTACGCTGTCTCCAACTTTGAGAAGCCTGCCGCCCACTTGTATCTCGGGGAGCCAAGCGTCCTTAGGAAAAAAGTCCCCTTGCTGCCAGAGCTAACCGATCTCGACTTTTGGTTACTTGGGGCCTCGGCTGATTTAGATGCCGACCTCTTCTTAGCAGCCATCTTAGAGATAGGCATGTTATCCTTGGGGTCCTTTTCCTCAAAAGAAGGAGTCATAGTTTGTTTAGCCTTTGCCTTGGCCTTTTTTACCCTTTTTGGCTTTTGAACAGATTGAAGGGATGTGGTGGATTGTATGGTTACAACATCTGGAAGACTAACAAGAAGATCTTTGGCGAAGGCAGGTTCATGGCACATTTCTTTTGAGGTGGCAGCGATTATGACTCTGGTGCCAAGTTTGAGGCAGGAAGAGTAATCGGTGGGTTTGTTGGGTCGTACGCTGGCAATTCTGGTCCTCGGCGTTTCCTGTTTTTGGTTCTTGCTGCATGCACGTTAGAAGGTTGGCGATGACATTGTCGTTAAGATAGTGGGACAAGTTATGATGGAGCCGATGTTGATGGTTAGTCAGCTAGATTTGAGGTTAAACATTGATCTGGCTGTGTTGATGATGACGGGGTTGTTGCTGAGGGCAAATATTTGCTCTTCAAGGAAATGTCAGAGACTGGGGATTTGTACATTGGGATGTAGTTAAGAAAGATGGGGGCTTTCATTGATTCAGATGGAGGTCCAAAAGCTTGTTCACGCGACCTTTTTAATGTAGGCTTTTTGGACTACTTTGCTGGGTTATTTGAGTACTGCAATAAATGAAACAAAACATTACGGAAAAAAAAAATTTGAAGTGTAAGATGTTGGAATGAAGTAGGAAAGTGTTGGGAATCTAAGGCTAGGACGCTTACCCTCCTCCCTTCCTAAGGACTTTCTGGGCAAAGGGAAGAGACGCTGGCGATTATCTAGAGCAAACTCCCAGTTGCCCTAGATGATCAAGTAATCCTCTCCAACACCTTTGTTAGAGTCTGTGAGGTTGGCGATTGCTTTGTATGCGATGAATCTTGGCTTCAGGTAGTACGTGATGCCATTTTTGGACATGAGCTTACACATGGTATAACAGTATTAGACATCGGCGAGGGTTAACCTAGCGTTATGTCGGTTGTAAGAGCTCTCAAAATAGGGGATTGAGGAGGAACCTAACTCCACCTTCAATGATGGACACTACTGGGAAGGACATGAAGTCTTTTCCCAGGGTGTGTGTGTCGGCTTCACCAACCAATCTGATGTAGACATTGGCTGGGATGTTGAATTCTTGGCGAAAATATTCTAGCTTGGTAGGGGAATTAACTCTTCATTTGTGTATACCCATAATATCAGCTAAAGGTTTTGATGTTGTTTGCCTTAGGTAATTTTGGCAATCTACGTTTGGTGAACCTAGAGTCTACAGTGAAATTCTGGGGATTCAAGTTTAAAGATTCTGGAAAAGCCTATTGGTGATCTAAGTTGTTGTTTTTCTAATGTGTAAGGACAAATCCCAATTTCTAGACTAGGTTATGTAAGGACAACAGGTTAGGGTACAAGAATGAGGAGCAATGATCTGGAAAAAGATAAATAACACAGAAGACAAGGCTCAGAGTCAAAATATTATACAAAATGGAAATGCAGAATACGGACAATGTAATACCATTGTAAGTATGAACGACCATGGATAGGTTAAGCAAACCAAGTACAAAGTGTGCAAGAACAAAGTATGATGTGTTTCAAACTTCAAGGGAATTAAAGATGTGTGCAGTGTTTGAGTGCAAGAGTAGAAGAACATGAAGAGCTTCAAAGACTGAAATTGAAAAATTGAGGGACTTATATATTGAAATTGACGCGATGGAGACCTTAATCGCATTCATCGGAGTGAGAGGCTTCGATTGATCGGAGTAGAACGATGATTTGGTTGCTGGAGTTAGAGAACGAAAAGAGTTATAGAGATCATGGAGGTGCGTTAATGGCAAATTATAGAGAGAGAAACTGAAAGAAGAGAGAGTTGAGAATAAAGAAGTGAAATGATGGAGAGAGAGCTTGAAGGTACATTAATGGCGGATTATAGAGAGAAAAACTGAAAGAAGAGAGAGTTAAGAATAAAGAAGTGGAGAGATAGATAGATAGATAAATAGAGAGAGAGAGAGAGAGAGAGAGAGAGTTTTGAGGAAAACTGAAAGGGTAGCAAAAGGGAATGATTTCGAATCTTTAGGTGACGTGTCTGGCTGACGTTAGATGATGTCAAGTGGCGTGGTTCAAAGGTGAAATGACGCGTCTGAAGTGTGACAGGTACAATGCAATGAATGGGTAACTCGTGGATGAAATGGCTGAGTTTGTTATGACATGGCAGCTCATGAATCTTGGTTTCTTGAACTCTTGAACTAGCGAGTCATAATCTCGGCTAGTAGTGCGATCTCAGATGAGATGTTGGTTCTTCGTTCTTGATGAGTGGACACTTGAGTCTTTGTTTCCTAATGCCGGCGAGTCATGACCTTGGTCGGAGAGTACTTTCTGACATGTTGTTAGGTCAACATGCTGGGAGGTCCAACGATGTGGGTTCCATCACTTCAGGATGCTGAGGTAATAGAACCTAGGGGCAGCTGTGGGGATATAATTTTTAGGAGATCCACGTGGCCGAGGTGCAACATGGACGGACCACTTCGCCGAGGTTGTTATGCGATAATATCAGAATCGAGAGAAATGGATAGAGGACAAGAGTCCCACATGATTTGAGGCACTCTGTTTGGATAGAGATGAGGCTCTTGATAGAGATCATTCTTATTTAACTAAGAGTCTAGGATAAATGTTGCTCTTGAGTCCAATGAAATCTGACTTCTAGGGGACGAGGGCACTGCTTGGCTATAAAAGTAAGGTATCTCCATGGGTCTAAGGTATATTATTCATTGTGAGCTATTTGTTTGAGCAGTTATCTTGTGAGATTATTGACTAACTTGGTCGTCGGAGTGCCTCGGGTGGACAAGCCACAATGGTATTTCTTGTCTTCGTGTGCGCAAGTGCTAACTTAATCTATTCTTTCATGTGCTCTCCAACTAAATTTCCAAGATCTCGACAAACAGATCGGTTTGATTGTAAGATCAAAAATCAACACCCATAAAAAGTAACTTAATATTTTTTTTCTAAACTTAAACTTGGCCCCCCTTAATAGAATTTCAATTTGAGTTTTTTGCTCTCATGGTGGGTTTCCTTTGAACCAACTTGTTTGTTTTAAAATAATTAATATTTTTTTAGTGATTGAACTTTTAACCTCTCATACAAAAATGTATAAAAATGACCAATTATATAGGTCAATAATTAAATAACTAAAAATAAACGAAAAACTATTTAGAAATAACTGTAATCGGTTTATTGATTAAAATAGCATGTATGTAAAAAATTATCTTTTGTTCAGTAATGTTCCGAAACCATAACTTAATATTTTTTGCTGCACCTAATTTGCACCCTTAATCAAAATTTTAATTTGAATTTAACTGTCCTGGTGAATTTTTTTTTTTTTGTCAAGTTGATAATTACTGATTAGTAGATCCATGTCTCTAAAATATAAGTGAACAGATAATATCTTCAAAATGAATTTGTTCATATATTTAAAAAATTTGTGAACAAAATATAGATTGTGATTAATTCAAAATATTGGATCTTATATTCAAAAAAATATAAGGGACATTAAAAAATAAAAATAAAAAACTCAGAATTTGAACCTTGTTATAAAATAAATCCTAATTTTGGCAGGTCAATTGTATAATGGAGACCATGTCCATTGACAAATGGTCTCTATATTGGAACAAAACTATCATTTCCTGTAATATCTAATTGAGATATCATACCCCTGGACGCAGCAAAATTGATTAGGAGGGGTCTCAAGTTGCAATTAGTATAGCATTTGGCATAGGTTCGATTTTCTACCATTGCGCAAGTCTTGACTTAAGCGAAATTTGTGTTGAAGGGTTGGTGCAACCTCTCAGGTTATAGTGTCCAGTCCAGGGGCGGAGGCACTCAAGGGCCAGGGGGGTCACGGGCCCCCCCTGGGTTTTTGGAAAATTTTTTTTTCAAACATAAAGAAAATATTTTAAATAAAAAAATTTATAAAAATATTATTTAAAGTGAAATATCGATGACATTTTTAAAATTATGAGAACAATAATGATTATTCTGATTGAAAGTAAAGAGACTATGATAAATTATATTATTTATAAAAATTTCAATATAATAGTGATGTCTATAATTATTGACATGCAAACATAATTAATCTCAATGAAGATATATGAAATTTATTAGATTGTTACGTACATTTGACATATAGAGCTCCCTATGTTTTTTTTCCATTCATAATTAAAATGACCACTATATAAATTATAATCAAGTAACGTATCTTCAATTATAAAAAAAAATAAAAAATAGGTCATAACTAATATCAAAATGAGTCATAACTAACTATTACTTGATATATAGTAATACCCAAAATAACAACCACAAGAAATTATAACTAAATTATATCTAACACTATAATGTGCCATAACTAAAGACCACGAAGATCATAATTACGACATATGATACACTTTTTTTTATGGTGTGTTTTATAGAATTTCTCTACTAAAATATATTATTTTTATCTCAACTTATCTTCTTTTTTAATTTTCCAATCTACCTATAAATAGTTACTCCCCAATATTTATATAAAATTTAATCTCAAATCCTATAATTTAAAATTCACATTTATCTAAATGGACTCTTAATATTTAAGTTTAGTAATATCTCATTGTTGTTTATTATAAAAATAAAATAAAATAATTTGCTTGTTTATAGTTTTCCAAAAATACTTTTCAGAAAATTCCACTTGTTTTTGGGTTTTTTTTTTATTTTTACTGAATTTTTTTAATATTTTAAGCAATTTTTTTTTAATTTTTAGACATATCTAACATAAATATACCTAAAAAGTAAAATTTTTTTGAAAAACCTTTTAAAAATTCACTAAATACCAAAAATACCAAAAAATATATGAAAATTCTGTACATTATTTGTATTTTTATGTATTTATTAATTTTTTAAAATATTTTTTCACAAATTTTTTACTTTTTAAATACATCTAAGTAAAGTGTATCTAAAAAAGTAAAAAAAAAAATATTTAAAATTTTCAAAATATTCACTAAAAACAAAAAAAACACGAAAACCAAAAACTCAAACTAAACAGACTGATGTTATCATTAATTTGTGCCTCCTCATCATCAAATTCCTGGCTACGCCACTGGTCCAGTCCATAACGAACAACAAGATATTTTGATGATCTCGACTCGGGCGATGCCTTAGACTTACGGGAGGATGTGAGAATTTTCTTATACCAAAAAAACAAACAAACAAAAAAAAAAAGCACAGAGATATCATGACATGAAGTGGTGGATAAATTTTATACTAGACATGCATTATATAGTGAGAGGATATATATTATTTTAAGTCTGGCCAGTTTGATATCGAGTTTAATTTAATCATTTCAAATATGATAATAAAAAAATTTCAAATCTCTAGTCCGTTTTTTTATTTTTTAATATTGTCATAAATGATATTAAAGTATTTAAATCCATATATTTATTATTTGAATTTGGAACGTTAACAAAATTCAGTAATAAAATAAACTTGATTTTTAACCATTGTTTTAATTTAAACCTAGAAAGAAGTATGTATATATATATTTTTTTTCTTAAATAGTTTTTTTAGTTTAAAAAATATCCGATTGAATTAGGTGGATTGGGCAGATCATCGGCCAAAGTCCACCGCACCTACATGCCCTACATGTTGAAAAATGCTTGAGCCGTATATATATGTCAAACGTGCGATTTTGGTTGTGAAAATTAAGGGTAATACTATGCTACATATTTTTTTTATTATATATTTTGTGATAAATATTATGTATTTTTATGATAGAAGTTACTTATTTTTTTAGATAGAGTTATAATAATTTGTGATTTAGTTACATATTTTATGGTAATACTATAAATTTTGTAGTTAAAAAACATTTGAATAAAAAAATTTATAACTTTATCACAAAAATACATAACACTAATATAAAATGTGTAATTAAATCACAAATTATCATAATTTTATATTAAAAAAATACATAATATTTATTATAAAAATATATAAAAAAATTATATATATTACAAACCTTTTAAAGAGTATGTATTATAAGGCTCCGTTTGGTTACGATATCAAATTATAGTTCTACCCATTAATTTGAGTGTATTGTTTGTTTTGAACTTTTAAATAATAATTCTACACTCATTTCTCAAAACTCAATTCAAAACATAATCATTACTTTTCAAAACTCATAACCAAACACATAATTCAAAACTCTTTTCAAAACTTAATTCAAATCAATATTTTAAATTTTAAAATATTTAAAATATTTAAATATTTTAAAAATATTTTAATTTTGTTAAGATTTTAAATATTTTAATATTTAAATATGTTACGATTTTTTTAATTTTTTTGAATATTTTTAAATATTTTAATTTCAAAATATTACGATTTTAATTTTTTAAATTTTAAAATATTTTATAAAAATAAATTCAAACTCTATTTTATAAAAATATTTTTAAATATTTTAATTTTTTTTGTTATGTATGTGGTTACGATTTGAGTGTAGAGTTGTGAAAGTAGTATGGAGTTTCGAGTTATGTGTTTTGTTATGAGTTTTAAAAATAATTTCTTAATTGAGTTTTGTTTTATGTGTTTGGTTACAATTTGAATATAGAGTTGTTTTTAAATTTAAAATATTAACATTTTAAATTATTTAAATCTTTTGAATATTTATTTTAATTTATTACATATTAAATTTTTTAGATTATTTAAATTATTTAAATATTTATGATTTAAATTTTTTGAATATTTATTTTGAAAAAAAATTATTTCCTTTGTAGTATTTTCAATTAAAAATTTGATTAATGTTATTTTCTGTTAATAATAAATTTTTTTAATTGAATTTTAAAAAGAGTTTGGTTATGAGTATTGATAAGAATTTTCAATAGTGTGAAAGTAGTGTGTTTTGTTATGAGTTATAGCAATTTGAATTAAGTTTTGAAAATTCTTTCCAAAACTCATAACCAAACAAATTTTCTTACTTCACATACCAAATCAAACTTTCAAAACTCAATTCCACACTCAATTCAACACTCTATTCAAAAGTCATAACCAAACAAATTTTCTATACTCAAATCATAATTCCACACCTCACAAACTCAAAATACAACTCATACTCTCAAATCATATTTACAAAATTCTACCAAACACAACCTAAAAATTTCCAAAAATTATAGACCCTATGTGGGTACCATAAAGCACAGAAATTCCAACAAAATAACCCATCAAACTCCCAATCAAGTCCCATCATCTTACCCAATTTGGCGGTAACCCATATAATCTAATATAAAATACTCCATTCGTCTCAAAATAATGATTATTTTTAAAAAATTTAACTTTTTTTAATAGTACAGCTATTACACTTTAAAAAAATTATTTTTTCAAAATTATCCTATGATAGTATATTTTTTGGTGAATATCAATATCATAATTGTACTTTTTATGTTATTAATGAATTTAAAAGAATGGCAAAATAAGAAATTTATATTATTTTTATACTTAATTTTTGAAAAGAGACTAATATTTTGGGACAATAAAAAATAGAATAAGGAACTAATATTTTTTTACGAAAGGAGTAAAATAAAGCTTGAAAAGCAATGACAAGCGTATTTAATCTGGGAAATCTATTTGCATAAAGAAAACCCGTAAGGCTTTCTTTGAGATGTGAGTTAATTTTATAATTTTTATAATTTTTTTAGTTTGAGGTCAAAAAAATTTATTTGAGATAGATGTTTTGACTTTTTTGTAAGAGAAAAAAAATAAAATGACTGTGGTTTGGATATGACATTTTGTCTAATTAAACTAAAAAATCTATTTTATTTTTTTTTTGTAACTATTTTAGCTAAAAAGTCCAAAAACCTCATATGTCAAAGGAAAGCTAAACCTAGTTGATTATTGATGGGAAATTACATAAGCAAAATTTTTACAAAAACTAGAGAAGTTTATGAATTTAATTATTAAAATTTATAAATTTTATTACTTCATTTATATATATTTTTTGGGTTAAATTCATTTTAGTCTTATAGTATGGAGTTGGAGCACTTTACCTCCATATCCTTCAAATATAATTAGAAAGGTCTTATGTGACTTTTGAACTACAGTGTTACCGTTACTTTTCCATCGAAGCTAAGGAAAATATATTGCACAAACCATTGTTGGGAGTGGATTTTATTTTCTAAAAAATTAGAATAAAATTAATACAAAAAAGGACAATAGCCGCATTTTCTCCAAATCTGAAATTAGATTAATATGTTAATTAAAATAAAATAAAATAAATTAAAACATTATTAAGAATTGACCTAAAATAAAATAAAATATAATTAAGAATTTATTTAAAATATAATTAAATAAATATAAAAAAAACAATAATTAAGAATTGATCTAAAATGTAATTAAACTAAAATTAGATTAACATGTTAGAAATTATAAAAAATAATTCATAATTTAGAATTAATTGTGATCTAAAATATAATGAAATTAAAACTAGATTAAAAGTTAGTAATTACATCAAATAGTCAAATATTTAGGATTAATTGTGATCTATATAACGGTTCTGGTTTTGACACGACCCATTTCTTGCTTTTGATTTTGGGAATCCATATCCTTAACTATTGTTGACTTCATTTTTATATTATTGCTAGCTGAGTTTGGTTATTTGAGAGTTAAGGTTGTGTTTGAAATATGTTTGGAGTTAGCTTTTCAATAGAGTTGTTGTCCAGATTTTTGCCTATTCACTCGAACAGTCTTTCTTGCGCTCAAGCGGTCTTTTACAGTCTACAAAACTACTGGAAGTGAGGTATTTTCGCTTGAGCGGTCTTTCCTGTACTCGAGCGGTCTTTTGCAGGTCTGAACTTCTGGGAGGGGGGTCATTGTGTTTTTGGTCGCTCAAGCGGTGTCAATTATTGTGTCTAACGCTTAAGCGGTGTTTTGATTGCTCAAGCAGTCTGCATGTATGTCAGTCCGAGAAAATAATTTTTTGAGTCACTTTTTCATTCCTCTCTCTCTCTCTCTCTCTCTTTCTATCTCTCTCTCCAAACATCCCAAAATCCCTAATTCTTCATTCTCTCTCTCTAGTTCTTACATTCAAGCTCCAGATACTCTCAATCTATTGATTTCTTCACCCTAACCCTTTGGAGAAAAAGCTAGAGCACGTCGAGAGGTTTGTTTTAATAGGAGAAGTTATCGTTTTCAGCTCCGTCAAACTTCAACACGCATATGTCATCTTTTGTATGATTAAGTTTATAAATGGAATATATGATATGATATTATTGATCAATTGTAAGGAATATTATGCGATGAGCTATTGCTATTATTTTGGGGCATTACAACTTGGTATCAGAGTTATTGGATTTGAATACTTGGGATCGTGGAATGTGGTTTTTACCACAATAGGTTCTCTCTCTAGATGATATTAGAAGTAGACCTGGTATGCTATGTGATAACATGCTTATGTGACTAAATGATTATGGGATTTAATTTCTTAGATATTGATTGGGCTTATGAGTTTCTAGAAGTCCTGTTAAAAGAGCACTTGATCACTGCTATTTCTAACTGAAACTCGGGCAATGTCGCGAGACGGTCACTACCTAAAAAAGAAGTTCGTATGTGTTAACGTGATTAGGTGCTTATGTAAAGTGAATTAATTGTTGTCAATTGTATTAGGACGTGAGTGAATTAGTTTCGGTACATTTGTAAATGTGCTAATCTGTTGTGTTACCTTTATTAGGATGTCAGGACGTAGACATGGTGGTGGTAGGCGTGGTAGGCTTAGGCGGCAAGAGATGCTATTACCAAATGATATTCCGGTGCAAGAGGAGGGAGTTGGTCAGGCCAACATGGCCGAACCAACAGGTCAGCAAGCTATGGGCATTTTTGCCCGTGAAATGGCTGGAGCTTTGCAGGAATTCATAGACATTCTCAAAGTTGAGAGTCAAGTCCAAGCCTATGTTGTCGAGACAAGGTCGTCTTTTCTGAAGAGGAAGTTCTTAAGGTCGAATCCGAATGAGTTTTTGGGAGATTCGAAAGAGCCACTGAAGGCAGATACGTGGCTTGAGCAGATATTGAAAATGTTCAAGATGCTTGGCATCGAGGATGACGATTTAAGGGTGACCTTGACCTTCTTCTAGCTGAAGGGAGATGTGGGTCAATGGTGGAAGTATGCACGAGGGCGCATTGGGCTAACTTGAGAGGCCTTTGTCAACGCCTTCCAAGACAAGTTTTTGCCTCCTATTGCTAGGGAGAAGTTGAGAGATTAGTTCTTGAAGCTCAAGCAGCTGAATACACCTGTAGTCGAGTTTGAAGCTGCTTTTACTAGCTTTCTAGATTTGCACCGAAACTTATGGCGACAGAGGAACACCATTGCATTGAGTTTGAGAAGAGGTTAAGGATCAGGCTCCTTTTCAAAGTGGCCAATTCTATGATTAGGGATTACAATCGCCTTATGGAGGCAATGACTCACCTAGAGATTGTGATCTAGGTGGAAGAGGAGCAGATGAGGGGCTCTAGGTAGAGAAGTCAAGAAGTTCAATGGGAGACTCGTGATAACAAAAGGTAGAGGGGTTCCACCCCATAGCAGTCCCAGGCAGCACAATTCAGATCCACTTTTCTTGTACTGAGTTCTGGTTCAGGGAGAGGTAGTCATGGTGGGATCACTTGTTTCAAGTGTGGTCAGCTGGGCCACAAGTCTTTAGCTTGTTCGTAGAGAGGAGGAGGGCAATAGACTGCACTGTCTTCGGCTCGTCCTCAAAGACAGAATCAGGAAAGAGTGCAGCCGCCTACCTATTATTAGTGTGGGCATTTGAGGCACTTAAGAAGCTTTTACACTCAGGTAGGTGGCACATCTGGTGTTTCTGGTTCGAGATAGACACAAAGTAATCAGTCCACTCTTTCAACACAGGCCTTGAGGGCCAATCAAAAAGCCTCATCAGCTCAATCAGTGTATCAGACCTATGCTTTGAGGGGTAAGCAGGTAGAGTAGAGACCCACAAGGCTTGTGTATGTTGTTACCACGCTAGATTAGTTGCCAACATCCTCTGTTATGAGAGGTAACTTTTTGTTGTTCAATTCTATTGCCAATGTGTTGATTGATACTGGTGCATCTCATTCCTTTATTTTGTCTTCATTCCACAAGTTTTGGTGTTAGAAGTGGCTCAGTTAGCGTAGAGTTACTAGTTGGGGGTAAGGTTGTCTTGGACTGGGGATGTCGCAGCTATGAGATAGAGGTTACTGGTCGCCAACTTCTTTTTACTTTTGTATTGTTAGACATGCCAGGTTTCAATGTCATTTTAGGCATGGATTGGTTATCTTCGTACCATGCTTTTATATATTGTTACCGTTAGAGGGTTACGGTGTGCACCTTGAGTGGTGACTATTTTTATTTTCTGGGGAACTATGCTGATAGAGTTTTGTTGCCAGTTTATGACTCACGTGGTCGGAGCACGGTTAATTTCCTTCTTGCAACCTTCTTGGGTAATAAGAGTAACGTGGTCCGAGTTGAATTGCTAAGGGTAGTGTGTGAATACCTGGATATCTTCCCAGAAGATCTTACTAGTTTGCCACCCCACCGAGAGATTGAGTTCTGTGTTGACTTAGTGCCCAACACGGTACCAATTTCCATGGCACTGTATAGATTTGCACCCGTTGAGTTGTATAAGTTGAAGATTCAACTCCAAGAACTATTAAATAAGGGCTTCATTCGTCCTAGTACATTGTCTTAAGGAGCAACAACTCTCTTTGCTAAGAAGAATGATGGCACATTACGACTATGCATTGACTATCGGAAGTTGAACCAGGTAACTATTAAGAACAAGTACCCATTACCACGTATAGATAATTTGTTTGACCAATTAAAGGGGTCTCGTTGCTTTTCTAAGATTTACTTGAGATCAAGTTATCACCAATTGAGGGTGAAGAAGGAGGATATTTAGAAAACGAATTTTGTATGCAGTATGGCTACTATGAGTTCTTAGTGAAGCCTTTGGGCTAACCAATGCACCAGCTTCATTTATAGATTTGATGAATCGAATCTTCCATGAGTTCTTAGACTGTTTTGTGGTTGTTTTTGTTAACGACATTTAATCTACTCATCCTCCAAGGAGGAACACAAAGAACACTTGCGGGTTGTACTTTAGTTGCTTAGAGTACACTGTTCATATAATAAGTTCAAGAAGTGCAAATTCTGGTTAAAAGAAGTTAAGTTCTTAGGACATGTGGTATTTAGGAAAGAGATGATTGTAGGCTCTTCTAAGATAGAGGCAATACAAGATTAGGAACAACCTAAGAATGCTTTTGAGATCCGGAGTTTATTGGTCTTAGCTAGGTATTACTGACATTTTGTGAAAGACTTCTCTATATTGGCCTCACCATTGACTAGATTGACAAAGAAGTGGATTAAATTTGTGTGGAGTGAGACTTATAAAAAGTTGTTTCAAAAGCTTAAGGTTAAATTCACTACTGCTCCAGTATTGATTATTTCAGAGAGGGATTTGGGTTATTCGATTTTTTGTGATGCGTCTTGAGAAGGTTTAGGTTGTGTATTGATGCAAGAGGGGAAAGTGGTAGCTTACAGTTCACGGTAGTTGAAAACACATGAGAGAAATTATCCTAGTCACAACCTGGAGCTAGCGGCGATGATTTTTGCCTTAAAAATCTGGATGCATTATTTATATGGTGAGAGATTTAAAGTGTTTTCCGATCACAAGAGTTTGAAATATTTGTTTTCACAGAAGGATTTATATTTTGAGACAGATGAGGGAGATGGAGTTTATGGAGGATTATGATTTCAAGTTACACTATCATCCGGGAAAAGGCTAATGTAGTGGCCGATGCCTTGACTAGGAAATCCGTAAGTAGTGTGCCTAGTATTGCCATCTGAGAATGGGAGATGTTTGGTGCTATTGGTGAGTTTGACTTATGTCTTGGCGAGTTCTTCGAGTCGGCTGTTTTGTTCATTGTAGTTGCACAACCTATACTAATGAGCCGAGTTTTAGAAGCACAATAGGGTGATCATGAAGTACAGGCTATCTAGGGGAAGATATCTAGTGGAAAGGTAGAAAAGGGCTTGAACGTGTATTCTGACTCGAGTGCGAGGTATCTAGACCGCCTTTTCGTACCAGAATCTTGTAGAGAGGAGGTATTCCAAGAGTTTTATCATTTACATCTTGCGATACACCCGGGAGGCACAAAGATGTACTGCAACCTTAGCTACTAGTTTTGGTGGAGGGGGATGAAGAGAGACATAGCCTTGTTTGTTTTGCGGTGCCTTACTTGTCAACAAGTGAAGACTGAGCACCAACGACCAGCGGGTTTGTTGCAACCATTACCTATAGCTGAGTGGAAATAGGAGGAAGTCACGATGGATTTTGTTGTGGGTCTTCTGAGGACTCAATGAAGTAACGATGTCATGTGGGTGATAGTCAATCGGTTAACTAAATCAGCACACTTTGTACCTATACGCACGAGTGACTCAGTAGATTATCTTGCTAACCTTTATATTAAGGACATAGTTTGACTTCATGGGGTCCTTATGACTATTGTTTCGGATATAGATCCACGTTTCATGGCTCGATTATGGCAGAGCCTACAAAATGCCTTGGGACCTAGATTGACGTTTAACACCACCTATCATCCTCAGACTGACGGGCTATCCGAGTGAACCATTCAGATCTTAGAAGACATGCTTCAGGGTTGTGTTCTGGATTTTAAAGGGTCGTTAGAGAGGCATTTACCTTTGGTTGAGTTTGCCTATAATAATAGTTTCCAGACAAGTATTGGTATGGCATCGTTTGAGGCCTTATATGGACAACCGTGTAGATCTCCAGTGTGTTGGGTCGACGTGGGTGATGCACATATGTTAGGCCCAAAATTAGTTTGGAAAATGACGGAGAATGTGGCGCTTATTCGTAAGAGGTTGGTTTTAGATCAGAGTCGCCAGAAGAGCTATGTTGATCGTAGGAGGAGACCTTTATCTTTTGAGGTAGGACATCATGTATTCTTGAAAATATCACCGAGATGGGGTTTAATGAGATTTAAGAAGAACGGTAAGTTGTCTCCTAGATTCATTGGGCCTTTTGAGATTCTAGAGCAGATTGATGAGGTAGCTTATCGTTTGGCCTTGCCGTCCCTACTTTCTAGGGTTCATGACATGTTTCATGTTTGTGTACTTTGTAAGTATGAGCCTGATCCTTCACACGTGTTGGATTGAATTGAGTTAGAGGTAGATAAGGATGCCTCGTGTGAGGAGAGACCAGTACGGGTTTTAGATACTCGGGGACCAAGTCTTGTGAGGGAAGACTATTCCAGGCAATACCATGGGGTTGAGAAGGCAACTTAGGAGCGTGAGGTGGAAGTCCATGAGAAATATTCGGACCTATTTGTGGATATTCGAGACTTTTATTGAAAATCTTATTCATGTTCGTAATATGTAAACATTGTATATGTTTTGGAAAGCTGGACTATAATATTCCGTATTGATAGACTATATGTTATCATTGTTATTTGTGTGAATGGTTACGAGTTTAATCTAAATTCGGTGATTGTTGGTTTAAGTTTAATTTCGGGGACGAAATTCCTTAAGGGGGGAGATTATAACGATTCTGGTTTTGACCTAACCCATTTCTTGTTTTTGATTCTGGAAATCTATGCCCTTAACTATTGTTCATTTCATTTTCATCTTGTTGCTAGTTGAGTTTGGTTATTTGAGAGTTATGGTTGTGTTTGAAACATGTTTGGAGTTAGTTTTTTAATAGAGTTGTTGTCCATATTTTTGTATGTTCGCTCGAGCGGTCTTTTACAGTCTACAAAACTACTAGAAATGAGGTATCTTCACTCGAGTGGTCTTTCCTACACTCGAGCAGTCTTGCAGGTTCGAATTTCTCGGAGGCAGTCATTGTGTTTTTGATCACTCGAGCGGTGTCACTTATTGTGTCTGACACTCAAGTAGTGTTTTGGTTATTCAAGCGGTCTGCACATATATCAGTCTAAGAAAATGATTTTTTGAGTCACTTTTTCATTCATCTCTCTCTCTCTCT
This sequence comes from Camellia sinensis, assembly GCF_055761805.1. Lineage (NCBI taxonomy): Eukaryota > Viridiplantae > Streptophyta > Magnoliopsida > Ericales > Theaceae > Camellia > Camellia sinensis. Next base: position 47,754,277 of record NC_138964.1, read on the forward strand.
CTCTCTAAACATTCCAAAAACCCTAGTTATTCACTCTCTCTCTCTCTTTTCTCTCTAATTCTTATATTCAAGCTTCAAATACTTCCAATCTATTGATTTCTTCACCCTAGCCCTTTGGAGAAAAAGGTAGAGCACGTCGAGAGCTTTGTTTTAATTGGAGGAGTCACCGTTTTCTGCTCTGCCAAACTTCAACTGTTGCTCTCTCTTGTCTTCTAATCTTGAGATAGGGATTTCTGCAACCTTTGGTATGATTTTTACCTTAGTTATTCGTCTATAGAAAAAGTCTAGTGATTCGGGGATTTTGGGTTAAACCTAGGGTTTGGTTTTGAATTAAAAAGAGCGGTTTTCAAATGGGTCCTTGAGAAAGGTTGTGGGGATGTGTTTATGGTTAAAATGGTGGATTTCTTTACTTAAAATTGATTTTGTAAGTAAAGAGGGTTTTGTTCTAATATTATGGATATTTGGTTTGTGAAAGAAAATGAAAAATGATGTTGGGCTTTGTAAGATTAGAACAATGTATATGTTGATGATGATGGCAGAGTTGGATATGTATTATCATTCCTATTTTGAAAATGATGAGATTATATATTTTGTTAGAAATTATCTATTGTATAGAAATATCTGTGTTTTGGGCTATCGGTAGAGGATAGCTTTGGTTGTTTTAGAAATTGCATGAGGATTAGGTGAATTAAAACTAATTACTTATACATCTTGCATTGAGTATTATTTCATACTTAAACATTGAAAATGTATTATTTTCAGAAAAATGGGTGAACATCGTGGTGAATCTGGTTAGGGGGTGTGGTTATGGTTATTATATTGGCTTATATGTCCATGGTGAAAGTCCAAAAACCCGCACGGTTAGGTGCCGATCCTTCGGTTAGTATCGGTAAAATGGTTTTAGTTGTGCTTGTATAGCCTACTAGTAAACACATACCTAGAGATTCCCAGTGTTATGTATCCACTGCCCTGTTTTCTGTTACAAAAGGATTATTTTATGAATTGATATATAATCTGGCATTGCATAGTTTTGAGATGGAAATATGAAATATTTGACAAATGGCATGCATGTGCATTCACCTTATGACTTTTTTAAGATTCATATATTGTGTTAAAGTATCTCTACTGGGCTTTGGTTCACCCTATGTTGAAAACAACTTTCAGGTGTTGATGATATGCCTCCACTAAAAATATAACTGGGAGGACTTGTAGCCAAGGGCTTCATTTTGTTATTTTTATGTAATTATTTTTGTATAAACTTGTAGACACCCCATTTTTGACCGCCCGCAAGACTTGGACGCTTTGTCCTGTGCACTCGATGATGAAGTTGTGTTAATTGCAATTCGAATTCTCACCAAAGGAACATAAGCTCGCACTCCAAAACCAATCCCAAACCTTTCATATTCATACTATGCTTACCCCAGAAATTCATTTTTGACCATTGTGCCACCCTACACTAAGTATAAAACAGGTCGTACCACATTGGGAGCCAGCCGGCTCCCATAGCTATTGGGAGCCGGCCGACTCTCGATAGCAAGAAACACTGTTCTGGGCGAGAATGGCCCAGTTGTTCATTTTTGAAGACATTTATGACTTATTTTTGCTCAAATTCTATAAATACGACCATATCTATACACCACAGACAACCTTGGAACCAGAACTTAGAACCTCGGTTGAGCTTTGTGAGTCACAATTCAATCTTGAGAGTGTGCTTGGACCAGGTTTGGTTCACAAACAAGAGCTTACCTTCTTCAAGAGGTATAAGCTTACCACATTTCCCTTGCTTTCATTTATGTCTTTCTCTATCCTTTTCTCGTGTTTGTATTGTTTTGATCCTATTTTAAGTGTTAGAAGTTAGGTTTCAATGGCTACCAAAGGGTAGAGAGGGTTAACACTCTTTCTTGCTCTCTACTTCATATCTCAAACCTTTATATTACATTCTTTTCTTTGCCTTTTAAACTAATTTTCAAAGTTTAACAAAGGCTAAAAAACATGGTTTGAGGTCTCAAAAATGGAGAGGTTAGCCACCTCTCCATGCTTTTGTTCACTAGCCTTGCTTTGCTTTGTTCTTTCCTACCTTTTTATGCTCTTTAACATGATTTTTAGCCACTGTTTATAGCATATTAGGGGCTGTTTTAGGGTTGTTCTAGTTTATTTAATTAGTGTATTCTTTGAATATCTAGCTTGTTGTGTTGTACGTCTTCATATCTAACTTGTAGTGTTGTGTCACCCATGCTTTGATAAATTTCTTTGGTTCCTTTTCATATCAAGGGTCTCATTCTAAATAATCAATCTTGCATAAGTCATTTCTGCCACCTTTCTCTTTTCTTTTTTGTTTTGTTTTGTTTTGAGAGTTACTTCAACTGATTGACGATTATTCAAGGCATGGGATAGAGACTTATGCTCAATGGCTTAATCTCTACAGAGGTTCATCGTCAAGGCATAGGCTCTCTTTTATGCCAAGAATCACTTCTCGTTTGACGTTTCTTCTCATTTAGTGGACTTAAACATCATTTTGGACAAATTGATTAAAGAATGGTAAAGACTAATAAAATCGGCTTAAATGAATTAAACCGACATAAAGAAAAGGTTTAGAGTTAGTTGGATTCGGCCAGACATTATGCTAAGTCCATCATTTTGGGAATTGTCACATGTCAAAACATGATATGTTGATAAGACTTAGAGCTTGTCTATTTCCCTCTTTGAGTCTTCATGATAAGAGGATAGGGTGGTTTTTCATCACATTTATCAATTTTGTCCAAACGTGCTCGGGATCATCAAGCCATCAATTTGTGCTAATTGATGGATTCGAACATGAATTTGTTTTTCTCTTGAGTTTCACATGACAGAGAGGAGCAGAATGGACAAACAGGGCCTAAAAAGGCTCTGTTTGAACTGTTCTCACCTCAGAGCTGGCCGGTACTATTTTAGCCCGACCGGATCTCATTTGGAGCCAGTCGGCTCCCAATGTTTGGTAAGCAGTAAGCTTTTTGAAGAAACCAAGGGTAGTGGCTGAAAGTGAGGCAGAGTAGTCTGGGCAGACAAAGTAGCTTCTGGGCACTGTGCATGTGATCATTGTGCCTCGTGGTTGCTTAGATTAAATTTCTTATTAGCTTTGTTGTGATTATTATTGTTGTGATTAATTATTGTTGTAGTTATTATTATTGTTTATTTGTAATTGTAAAATAGTTAACTTCGACTGCTAGTTTATTGCCCATTCTAATATCCTTGTTGTAATAACTTAGCTAGTTTTAAACTTCATCTATTCGGATTTGTAATAGTTAGTTTATTTCGGACATTTGGACACTTATTCGCACCCTCTTTCATGAGGGCAAATATGTAATAACGTGTATGTCTTCCAACCTCCATTTCTTTCTCCCTTTTATTTGCCCGTTTATAATGGTAGTGTAGAGCATCATGTTTCTTTAGCATTTCTCATGTTCGCATACACTCGTCTCACATGCATAGAGGTTCGGTTCATCATACTAACTAATGTCAATTTTCAACTTCATTGTTTGAAAACGTGATTTATCACATGTCTTGGAATTGGATCATATACCATGTTGATAGCCGAGCCTATAAAATTTGTATAAATGTGTGCATTGCATTAGTCACATTGTATGGTTTAGGAACATGCATGTTTTCTAATCATTTTTCTTTATTTGGCTTGCCTTGGAGTACTAGGTGAGCACTTATTGCTTTAGCATCTTGCATTGCGTGTGATTGTTGCCGTGTCGAGCATGCTTTCCATGAAGCTAAATGCTTAAGTGATATACTTATTTGAATTTCTGTGGATGAATGCTAATTGCTTAAATTGGGATAAATTGATTAATGTACATACAAACTCACTTTTCAAGTAACGCGTATTCAAAACAATTTTCAAATAAACATGAAATCAAATGTTCCAACTTTTTAGTTTATACTTGTGTGCAACACCTAGGAATGTTAGCCTAAATAATCGGAACAAGAACCTATAATGTACATAAAAATCACATCATGATTAGTAGAGGCCGATTTTTGATCGAGCGAGTGGGGTGCTCAATTCATGACCTTCCTCTCTCGTACCTAAGATTCCGAGCCGAGACACTTTGGTGATGATAGATAAGTGGCCGTTAGCATGAGTCTTAGGTTTCCTAAATTTTTCAAAAATATTTAGGTGGCGACTCTGTAATCTGGAAAAACAGTCCATTTTTGGCATTTTGATTCAAAATCAATTTGCCAAAAGAATTGCCGGATTTGGACTCTTTTTGTGTTTTCACTATTTCACATTACACTTGTGAAATTGGATTCAGAACCACGGGAGTCCAAACTGTAGGGCTAGTCGTATCCGAAAGGAGCACGAAAAGCAAGCTACAAAACCTTGAGCTTTATTTGTATTGAGTTGAATTCATTTTGATGTACCCAAGCATCGACTTGGAAAGATGTAGCCATTAGGGCATATAATTACTTGATTTTACTTTTATTTTAATTCTTGTATCCATGTCATATGCTATAGATTCAAGATTTTGGATTTATGAATGTATACATGCATGTGGCATCTTTTGTATAATCAAGTTTATAAATGGAATATAAGATATAATGTTATTGATCAATTGTAAAGAATATTATGAGATGAGCTATTGCTATTATTTCAAGGCATTACAATCTAAAATATAATTAAATTAAAATTAAAATTAAAATTTAAGAATTACAATAAATAATTTATAATTTATAATTAATTATGATTTAATTGAATTAATACTACACATTATAAATTATGTGTATGAAAAATGAGAGAAAGAAAATAACAAAAAATATAAGATCTGAGAGTATTATAATCATTTTACATCTATAGTTAACAATATTAATGGTTGTATTTTATTCTAAAATCACATGAGGGAACAGATGACTATTTTTAAAAGATAAAGAAGTAAAATACTATCAAACCATACCATAGAGGTAAACTGAATTTTGCCTTATTTTTTTAAATACACTGAGTTGAAATTCTCCTATTATTCATTCCTATCAAGTTTTCTTGTAAAAGTGTATACGAAGCTCTGTAGATATGGTAATGACAGTCCTTTTTAGCCGTAGCCAACGGATCTAAGATTATTATTATGAGAGTACGAAAGTATATTTAGAGGTACAAATTCTTATAATTTTTAATTATTTTAAATTGTCTAATATAATATATGATATTTTAAAAAAATTTAGGGTATGGTCGCCCCCTTCCACACCCTCTAGATCTATCTTTAGCCAAGAAACAAAAGAAGAATTTTTGGAGAGGAAGAAAGCAAATATGATGTATGGTACATTATATTTTTGGTGTATTAAGTATTTAAATCATCACATATTTTTATTAGTGATGTTAATTAGACTAAAAAAAATAGATTTATGTTCCAAATTCAATGATGTGACTGTTTATTACAACATCTAAGTAAACTCTCTCTCATATTTTTTTTAATTATCAACCAATTATCTAACTTACACATAATTGGGTCTAGAAAATTAATCTAAAAAATAATTTGTATATATTTTTTCTATTTTTAGTATTCATTCACTAATTAAAATATCTTACAAGTTACATCAACTAATTAAATATTTAAACACTGTATAAAAAGTGAGTTTGGTTCGATAGGCACAATGGAAAAAGTTATTTGAGCACCATAATACTTATGACACCCCAAACTTAAATTTAATTTTTTTTTTTGTTTTTTGTTTTCACTTTGAGTACACCAATAATCCCTATCCTATCCCTTCTCACCCCACCTAATCTCCAATCCAAACCCTAGCTCCAACAGCCTCTTCCACTTCCTTCATCCCTCTAGTCAACCCTCTCATTGTCGTCATTGTCACCAACCTCTTCACTCCCTTCTTTGCTTCAGTTAGCATCTCTCTCTCTCTCTCTCTCTCTCTCTCTCTCTCTCTCTCTCTCTCTCGTCGTTTCAAGAACACGAGTTCGAACCAAACGATGACGTTTGCACCTCTGATCTCCACTCCTTCGACAACAATAGATTCACAACGTTTCGTCTATGCTTTTCGTTTCAAGAATGTGAGTTTGAACCAGAAGATGAAGCTGGCACCTCTGATCTCAACTCCTTCAACAACAATAGATTCACAACGTCTGATCTATGTTTTGATGTTGTTAGCGGCGGCGGTGATGGCCAAAGTAGAGAATGATAGGAGTGTTGTTACGGTTAGAGATTTAAGAAGAACAAGAATGATATGGAGGAGATAGTGGTGCCAAAAGGAAGAGAAAGAAAAAAAATGATAAGAAGAAGCGGCAACATCGGTGGCAACAGGGAGGTTGTAAAAGAGGAAGGAAGTTGTGGAAGAAAAAACGGTTTGGGCTTTGAGGGAGAGGCGAAAAAGGAGCTGACGTGTAATAGTTGATTTTGGGTGACCACTCGAGTGGTCATTTGGTCGCTCGAGTGGAGAATTGCAGCTCCCAATATCTCGCAGGTTTGCAAGCGAGACCACTTAAGCAAAGGAAGGTCGCTCGAGCGTAAAATTCAAGCTCCCAGTATTTTCACTGTAGCTCTGCAAAACTTCTAAGGCCTTGTGTTTACTGCACGAGTGGTGGAAAGTTCGCTCGAGTAGTCCCTTTGTATTTTAGCACTTCGTTCGAGCGGTCTGGTCGAGACAGCTCACTTAAAGGTCGAACAAACACTCATTTTTCTCACTCTTTCCTACTCTTCTCTCTCTCTCTAGTACCCTTACTCTGAAATCCTAGCCCTAAAACCTTGATTTCCCTTTATTTCTACTAAGATCCACCTTGTTGTGTGTGGTAGTATGTCTATTTTTGAATGTGATAATTTACAATAAGCAATGACTGCACACAATGTGAACATTTACACCATATACTAATCATACAAAAATCATGCAAAACTTATGTAATAATCAGTGATATGTAAACATTTACATCTGTAATAATTATGCAATTATCAATTTACGTTTCACACCATGCCACTACAAAAAATGAAGGTTTTAGAGATCAAAATTTAGGGACAAGATTATTTTTTAAGGACCAAATAATTTTGTTGCGAAAAGTGTCGTTATTATATTTTTAACAACAAAAATTGGACATTAGTGATGAATTATTATCCTTTTGAGACCAAATTTTTTTGTCTAAAAAAATAAACTATTTTGAGACCAAATTATTTGTTCCTAAAAATCTATTTATTAGTGACATTTTCAAAATTTTGTTGCTAAATGCTTTGTTTTTGACTTTTCGGGACGACCTTTTAGTAACTATCCTCATGACGATAGAAATTAGCCCCTAAATGTCTTTTGCAACAAAATTTTCACTTTTTGGTCTCTAAAACTCTTATATGTTGTAGTGTACAACCATTACATATTTCTAATATTGAAGTTCACATCACCAAATGCAAAACGTTAAAATCTGATAATCTACAATAATGGCTTCATTGGATGTAAACGTTCACATTCACTAAAATACCCAACCAATAAGCAAACTTTAATAAATTATTGAACAATTTTGAACATACATCTTTACCAAACATTACTCAATATGAATCTCTACTACACGTACACATACATACAGTGGCAAAAACAAATAACCTTCATCTAACAATGGAAGAACACTGAACTTCAGAACTTGTAATGCCCCTACGATCTTTGACTAAAATCAAACAAAGTTTCAAATTGCATCAATATAATAACAGAGAATTTCGAACCGCAACAATGGAAGAATATTCTCTCACCACCAATGTGTAAAATAGAGTTTCGAAACCCTACCAAAACATATGAGAAACACATCTCACTAATTTCTCTAGAATCGGTGATCACCAAAACTACCACAACAGAAAAAGAAAACGTGATGATTACATTTGTGTGTAATACTTACACACAAAAATATAACATAGGGTATAATAGTCCCAAAAATATAATAAATAAAGAAAAAAGGAGCTCCTAATATATGGGACTAGGTAGAACATAAAAATATTTTATGTACTTATTATTGAGCTATAAATCCTCTAAATGGGATTTATAAATAAATTTATGTTATTTTTAATCTAAATTATATATCTATTTTTGTTAAGTAAAATTAACAAAAAAAAAAAAAAATCATCATTAAATTCAATAAAAAGGTATTTTGAACATTATATATATCTACATTGAGTTATTAATAGCTAAAATACACTCTTTTTATTATTATTATTATTTATCAATTTTACTTAACGAAAATATATGAATAAAATTAAAAATAAATATAAAAGATTAGAATTTAAATTGATAAAATTAAAAAATTAGGATTTATTTTATAACAAGGGTCAAATCTTGAGTTTTTATTTTTATTTTTTAATATCCCTTATATTTTTGAATATAAGATCCAATATTTTGAATTAATCACAATCTGTATTTTGTTCACAAATTTTTTAAATATATGAACAAATTCATTTTGAAGATAATATTTATTCACTTATATTTTAGAGACATGGATCTACTAATCAGTAATTATCAACTTGAGAAAAACGTTTTTCACCATGACAGTTAAATTCAAATTAAAATTTTGATTAAGGGGGAGCAAATTAGGTGCAACAAAAAATATTAAGTTATGGTTTCAGAACATTACAGAACAAAAGATAATTTTTTACATACACGTTTTAATCAATAAACCGATTACAGTTATTTCTAAATAGTTTTTCATTTATTTTTACTTATATAATTATTGACCTATATAATTGGTCATTTTTGTACATTTTTGTATGAGAGGTTAAAAGTTCAATCACTAAAAAAATATTAATTATTTTAAAACAAAAAGTTGGTTCAAAGGAAACCCACCATGAGAGTAAAAAATTCAAATTGAAATTCTATTAAGGGGGGCCAAGTTCAAGTGTAGTAAAAAATATTAAGTTACTTTTTATGGGTGTTGATTTCTGATCTTACAATCAAACAGATCTCTTTGTTGAGATTTAGAAAATTTAGTTGGAGAGCACGCAGAAGAATAGATTAAGTTAGTATTTGCACACAAGAAGACAATAAATACCGCGGTGGCTCGTCCACCTGAGGGCACTCCGGCGATCAAGTCAGTTAATAATCTCACAAGATAACTGCTCAAACAAATAGCTCACAATGAATAACATACCTTAGACCCACGGGGATACATTACTTTTATAGCCAAGCAGTGCCCTCATTCCCTAGAAGTCCGACTTCATAGGACTCAAGAGCAACACTTATCCTGGACTCTTAGTTACATAAGAATGATTTTTTATCAAGAGTCTCATCTCTATCCAAACAGAGTGTCTCAAATCATCTGGGACTCTTGTCCTCTATCCATTTCTATCGGATTCTGATATTATCGCATCACATATCGACAATATCATAACAACCTCGCCGAAGTGATCCGTTCACATTGCACCTCGGCCACGTGGATCTCCCGAAAATTATATCCCCACAACTGCCCTTAGGTTCTATTACTTTAGCATCCTGAGGTGATAGAACCTACATTGTTGGACCTCCTAGCATGTTGGCCTAATAACATGTTAGAAAGTACTCTTTGATCAAGGTCATGACTCGCCGGCATCAAGAAACAAGGACTCAAGTGTCCACTTATCAAGAACGATGAACCAACATCTCATTCGAGATCGCACTACTAGCCAAGATCATGACTCGCTAGTTCAAGAGTTCAAGAATCCAAGATTCATGAGTTGTCATGTCATAAGAAACTCAACCGTTTCATCCACGTGTCACCCATTCACTGCATTGTACCAATCACGCCTCAGACACGTCATTTCACCTCTGAACCACGCTGCTTGACATCATTTGACGTTAGCCAGACGCGTCACCTAAAGATTCAAAATCATTACCTTTTGCTGCCCTTTCAGTTTTCCTCAAAATTGTTTCTCTCTCTCTCTCTCTCTCTCTCTCTCTCTCTCTCTCTCTCTCTTCACTTCACTTCACTTCACTTCTTTATTCTCAACTCTCTCTTCTTTCAGTTTCTCTCTCTATAATCTGCCATTAACGCCCTTCCAAGCTCTCTGCAACTCTTTTGGTTCTCCAACTCCGGTAACCAAACCATCATTCTGCTCCGATCAATTGAAGCCTCTCACTCCGACGAATGCAATTAAGATCTCGTTCGCTTCAATTTCAATATATAAGTCCCTCACCTTTTCAATTTCAGTCTTTGAAGCTCTTCATGTTCTTGTACTCCTGTACTCAAACACTGCACACATTTCTAATTTCTTGAAGTTTGAAACACATTATGCTCTGTTCTTGCACACTTTGCACTTGGTTTTGCTTAACCCATCCATGGTCGTTCATATTTACAATGGTATGCATTGTTCATATCCCGCATTTCCATTTTGCATAATCTTCTAACTCTGAACCATGTCTTCTGTGTTATTTATCTTTTTCCAGATCATTGCTCCTCATTCTTGTACAGTAACCTGTTGTCCTTGCATAACCTAGTCAAGAAATTGGGTTTTGTTTTTACACATTAGAAAAACAACAACTTAGATCACCAACAGGCTTTCCCAGAATCTTCAAACTTGAATCCCCAGAATTCCACTGTAAACCCTAGGTTCACCAAACGTAGATCACCAACATTACCTAAGGCAAACAACATCAAAACCTTAGATCACCAATAGCCTTTCCCAGAATCTTCAAACTTGGATCCCCAAAATTCCACTGTAAACCCCGGGTTCACCAAACATAGATCACCAAAATTACCTAAGGCAAACAACATCAAAATCTTTAGCCGAGATTATGGGTATACACAAATGGAGAGTCGATTCCCCAACCAAGGTAGAATATTTCCTCCAGGAATTCGACATCCCAGCCGATGTCTACATCAGATTGGCTGGTAAAGCCGACACACACACCTTGGGAAAAGACTTCATGTCCTTTCCAGTAGTGTCCATCATTGAAGGTGGAGTTAGGTTCCCCCTCAATTGCCTATTCTAAAAACTATTGCAACCGAAATAACGCTAGGTTAACCCTCATTGATGTCAACTACTGTTATACCATGTGTAAGCTTCAGTCCAAAAGTGGCATCATGTACTACCTAAAGCCAAGATCCACTGCATACAAAGCAATCGTCGACCTCCCAGACTCTAACAAAGGTGGTGGAGAGGATTACTTGATCATCTCGGGCAATTGGGAGTTTGCTCTAGATGCTCACCGGCATCTCTTCCCTCTGCCCAGAAAGCCCTTAGGAAGTGATGAGGGTTAGCGTCCTAGCCTTAGATTCCCAACACTTTCCTTCCCAACACTTTCTTACTTCATTCCAACACCTTACACTTAATTTTTTTCCCCTAATCTTTTGTTTCATTTATTGTAGTACTCGAACAACCTAGCAAAGTAGTCCGAAAGGCCTACGTTAAAAAGGTCGACGTGGACATGCTTTTAGACCTCCTTCTGAATCAACAAAAGCCCCAATCTTTCTCAACTACATCCCAATGTACAAATCTCCCCTCCCTGATATTTTCTTTAAGTGCAAATCTTTGCCCTTAGCAACAACCCCGTCATCATCAACATTGCCAGATCAATGTTTAATCTTTGACCTAGCTGACTCACCATCAACATCGGCTCCATCACAACTTGTCCCACTATCTTAACGACAACATCGTCGCCAACCTTCTAACGTGTGTGCAGCGAGAACCAGAAACAGGAAATGCCGAGAACTAGAATTGCCAGTATACGACCCAACAAACCCACCGATCACTCTTCCCGCCTTCAAACTTGGCACTAGAGTCACAATCATTGCCACCTCAAAAGAAATGGGCTATAAACCTGCCTTCGCCGAAGAGCTTCTCGTTAGTTTTCCCGATGTTGTGACAATATAATCCATCCCATCCCCTCAATTTGTTCAAAAGCCAAAAAGAATAAAAAAAGGCCAAGGCAAAGGCCAAACAAACTATGACTCCTTCTTTTAAGGAAAATGACCCCAAGGACAACATGCCCATCTCTAAGATGGCAGCTAAGAAGAGGCCAACATCTGAATCAGTCAAAGACCTATGCAGCAAGAAGCCAAGATTGGTTAGCCCTAAGAAGGACGTTTTTTTTTAGGACGTCTGGATTCCCGAGATACAGGTGGGCGACAGGCTTCTCAAAGTCGAAGACAGCGCAAAAAGGGACCCTGAAGTTGGTGTTGCGCTAACCACGGGCCTCCTATTGCCGATCAACATGGACTCCATAAATGAATATAATGGGTATGAGCACTTTGCTCTAATGATGCACCATTCAGTCCTGGTAATCTTCCTGACTCTTACCTTTGCATTCAAGTTCCATACTTAGTCAAAATTTACTTATTTACTTTCTTTCTTTGTAGGCCATTCAGCAGGCCCATTCCTATGCCGTCAAGGCCGAATTGATGAAAAAAGGCTTGACAAAGAAGAAACAGGAAACACCAGGTTACATCTCTCAACTCAATAAGGCTGAGGTTACCATCAAGAGCCAGTTAGACAAAATCAAGACAGTAAGGTATGCCGAACAAAAGGCTAAGGTTGTTGAGAAAAAGGCTACTGAGGTTGAAAGGAAGCTGGCCGATGCCTTAGCCACAAAAGATCAAGAAATTAAGGCCACTAATGAGAAGGCCTATGAGAAAAGCCAAGCTGACGCGCGTGATCAATACAGGAAACATGTTAACTTGGCCTGCAACAATGGTTACTATCTTGGTTGGATCACTTCTTTGAAAAAGATGTCTGTCCTCGAGAACTTTCTACTTCGGGACCTCAGTCAGCGTTACGTGCTTTTCCCTCCCCATCTCTAACTCAGTCTAAAGAAGCTGCTGGCGCTGAGGGTGGTGAAAAAGAAGAGGCATCTAAGGAAACCACTTCTAGTGTCAAGTCCCCCACCCTCAATGACCAGGTGGTGGGCCTTATTGAGGATAATGACAAAGAAGTTTCCAAGAGCACTTCTACGGTCAAAGAGGCTGACAAGTCTATAGTTGATAAGTCTGTCAAAGATCTTTTGAAGGAGATTGATAAAGAGATCGAAGCTAACTCTAACGCTGGCAAAGCCATAACATTATCTACCGAGGCCGACGCACTAACAACAGCTGAAGTAGACAGACTAAAAACCTTAATTCATAACCTAGTACTTAGGTTTTTCTTTTTTTCTTTTTTACTCTTTGTCTTTCAGTTGTACTTTTTCCTTCTTGATGTTTGAACAATTGCGACTTGTACCTTTCAAGGTCGACGTGCCTTTTTTTGTAATGGAACACCTTTGAATGCATCTTTGTTTTTCTTCTAAGTGTTGAGTGTATGTCTTCTTTGCACTATATGTCTTGTTTATAGTTTCTCAAAAAAATTTCTAAGTATCTCATCTTGACCACTCAACAACCTCGGATGAACTTATCTCAGAGAGCACAATTATCTAGGATGACTTCATCTTGGGTATTGCAAACTAAATACTTTTAGAAATTTTGCCAAGTGTTACTCTTTTCGAATCATATTAACGACTCATCCCAATTGCAATTCATCTCAGCTGCTTACCTCCTAAAGTGAATATAAGTTAAAAGTTATGTTCACATTAAGGATCATACATGTCAATCTTGCCTAAGTCTCACCAACATAGACATCCATGACCAAAGTCATCATGTTTAGCTCGTCTAAACATAACATTTAAGGCTCAACCTCAGTGCATCGATTTCACAGTACTAACTACCTTGGGTTTTTGTACAAATTAGCCAGGTCGGCTGTCCAACGTTATTGCCCCCTAGGCAATGTCATGGCTAGTTTCGTCTTGTTTCTCGTTCAAACATCCTTTAACTTAGTTCAACTTTGTCATTTTGAAAAGCCTAAATTAATCGTTCAGTTCCTCTTTGGAACATCACATCGGCTTAACACTATCTATTTTGCTTAATAATGATTAGCTGACTTACAAACTTTGACAACAATTTGTAAAAAACAAATTCAAACTAGTATTTTATTAATCAATACTTGAACTAATTATTCTTTAAATTACATTAAAAAAGAAAGAAAGAAAACTAATGATAGAAAACTTTCAAGTTACTGGTGTTCTATGGTCTGGACAATTCCTTGCCATTAAATTTTTTTAGCCGGTATGCTCTGTTGCCAACAATCGAGATAATTATATACGGTCCTTCCCAGTTTGGGCCTTACCTTCTTTGGGATCTTTTTTGTTGCTGACAATTTTTCCCAAACAAGATCTCCAACTTGAAATTCTCTAGGCTTTACCTTCTTGTTGTGTTCTTTGGCCAACCTTTGCTGGTATGCCTCCAGTCGAATCCTTGCTCTCTCCATTCTTTGTTCAATCAGATCCAAATCTCAAGCTAGGAAGGCTTCATTTGTTCCGTTCTCTACTGCCTGAATTTTGACTCCAGGAATGTCGATCTCTAATGGTATAATGCCCTCTATGCCATAAGCCATGGCAAAAGACGATTCTCCAGTTGATTTTCTCAGCATGGTGCAGTATTGCCATAGAACATTTGACAAATTTTTAACCTACTTTTCCTTAGCAGCTTCTAGTCTTTTCTTTATGCCATCAGGGATGGTTTTATTCGAGGCCTCAGCTTGACCATTGCTTTGAGAGAAGCTAGGCATTAGATAGTAGTTCTTGATCTTATACTTAGCGCAAAAATTCTTGACAAATTTGCTATCAAAGTAGGTGTCATTGTCTCCCACATTGGCTCTAAGGATCCCAAATCTTGTGATGATATTCCTCCAAATAAAGTTCCTTATGTCCACATCTCGGATTTTGTCTAATGGCTCAACCTCCACCCATTTTGTGAAGTAATATGTGGCTACTAGCAGGAATTTCCTCTGGCCAGTTGCCCTATCAAATCCATGCCCCATTGGGTGAATGGCCAAGAACTGGACACTGGATTCAAGTCCTCAGTCGGCTGATGTATTAAAGGCGCAAATCTCTGACACTTCTCACACTTTCTGACGTAGGTTTTAACATCTTTTTGCATGTAAGGCCATTAATAACCTTGCGAGATAGCTCTATGGGCCAAAGGCCTACCCCTTGTATGACTTCCACAAACTCTTTCATGGATCTTGAACAAAAAAATCTTCAACGTGGGAAGATGCACACATCGCAGTAGTGGTCCAGTAAAAGATCACCTATAGAGATGACCTTCGACCTACAAGCAGAATCTTGCCGATCAGAGTCTGACCTTGTGTGTTCTTTCTTATCTTCTAGCAATCTGCTATCCCTAATGAATTTAACCAAAGGGGTCCATCCAGCTAGGACCCAACTCTATGCACATTGTTTCATATTCTGTGATCAAGGGCTTAACACTTGGGCCTGACAAGTAGTGTACCAGGATGGTTTAGAGGGAGTTTGACTTAATGGCCGAGGCCAAGTTTGCTAATGCGCCAGCATGGCTATTGTCTTATCAACAAACTTGCTAAAGTCTGTAACTCCAAAAGCAGGTTAATAGCTTGATGGTTTCTTTCATACAAGCCATCATTCTCTCATTTTAGGCGGCATACTCACATGTTGCCTATTTCACGATGAGATAGGAGTCGCAATAGACTACAATTTCCTCAGCTTCCACTGCAATAGCTATTTTCGATTCGACAATCAATGCCTCGTATTCTGCTTCATTATTTGAGGCCTTGAATCCCAGTCAGATTGACTGTTCCAGCATCAGTCCGTCTAGTGAAACTAACACCACTTCTACCCCTACTCCCTGCCAAGTTGAACTACCATAAAAAAAAAAAAAGACAAAGGACTCACAAATGTAAATATTTTACGGTTTTGGCTTCTTATATATTTTATTTTGGGCTTTCTTATCTTCTGCTGGCATGTGGTTTGAACTAACAGCTATGTTTCTTCAGTCTCCTTTGCGTATCCCAGATCGAGGTTCACTGGTTTGGGCCTCGAGCTTGCATTCGCTATGAACTTAGCAATAAAGTCAGCCAAGACCTGTCCTTTGATTGCTATCCTTGGTTTGTATTCTATGTTGTATTGACCTAGAACAACCGCCCATCATGCTATCCTCTGAGATAGATTTCCATACTATAACAAGGACTTTAACAGGTGCTCTGTCAGTATCACGATCCTGTGAGCCTAGAAGTAGTGGTCCAGTTTCTTTGACGCCATTACCAGGGAAAGCATCAATTTCTCTAAGGGAAGGTACCTTGTCTCCGTGCTCGCCAAAGGTTTGCTCACGTAATAGATTGCCTTCTGTTCTTTTTCTTCTTCTCGGATGAGTATTGTATTGACCGAGTGGTCTGCAACTGCCAAATACAAAAATAACTCCTCCCTTGGGATTGGGGTTGACAACAATGATGAGGAAGTTAGGTACTTTTTCAAGTCAGCTAGGGCGACTTTGCATGCTTCTATCCACAAAGCATTTGTGGCCATTTTCAATAACTAGAAGAATAGCATGCACTTGTCTGAACTTCGGCTTATGAGTCCATTCAATGCTGTTATTTTGTCGGTTAAGATTTGGACTTCCTTCGCTGTGGCCAAGCTCTTCAGATCAAGTATGGCTTTGATATGATCAAGGTTTGCTTCAATCTCCCTTCTTGTCACTAGATATCCTAAAGACTTATCGAATCTCACCCCGAAAGCACACTTGGAGGCATTAAGTCAAAGTCAGAATGCCTTCAAAGTGTTGAACACCTCATTGAAGTCAACTAGATGATCAGAAGGTTCCTTACTTGTCATCGATATAGACTTCCACGGTCTTACCAATCAAGTTCTTGAACATCTTGGTCATAAGTCCCTGGTATGTTGCCCTTGCGTTCTTCAATCTAAAGGGCATAACTCTATAGCAATAGAGTCTCTTTGGAGTGATGAAGACAATTTTCTCTTCATCTGACACAAACATGGCTATTTGGTGATATCCCTTGTATGCATCAAGAAAACTCATCCGCCCATGACCCGAGTAAAGGGAAAGCCTTGTTTAGGCTTGTGAAGTCCACACAGACTCTCCACTTCCTATTCTTTTTGTTGACCACCACTATGTTGGACATCCAAGTCGGTAATTTACTTCTCGGATAGCCTACGCTACCAACAGCTTCTCCAATTCCTTTTCTATATGAGCTAATATTGGTCTTTTGGCTCATTGGATTATTGGTTTAGCTGACATATCTACGTTGAACTTGTGGCAGGGGACCTCGGGCTGATCCCTGGCATCTTATATGGTGTCCAGGTGAATACCTCCATGTTTTCTCTCAGGAAAGCCTCCAACTCACTTTCCTTTTCCTCGACTAAGCTTGAGCCGAGGAGGAAGAATCGTTCTTCATTGCCATCATTAACTAGGATATTCTTCAAAGGCTCTTGGTTCTTGTCAGCATGCTCATTGTTGAAATCGCCTATGACCTCCTAGCCTTCATTTTCTACTTCTGTAATCTACAATTCTTGGATATTATAGGTGTACTTCATTGCTGCCACGTAGCAATGTTTCGCTTACACTTGGTATCCCCTTATTTTTTCAATCCCAAACTTTGTTGAGAACCGTAGTAATTGGTGCAAGGTTGAGTGCACAACTTTCATTACATGTAACCAAGGTCTCCCCAAGTTGACGTTGTATGGCACCGGTGTATCGATCACGGTAAAATCTGTTATAATAGTCTTTGTCTTTGCTTGAATATCCAAGTTTGTTGTTTCCAGAGGCCACATCGGCGTGCCATTAAATCCTACCATAGGGCTATTGAACTGTTCCAGATCATCCTTGTGGAGGCCAAGTTCCTTACAACATCTGGCGTACATGATGTCACAGGAACTGCCTTGATCAATAAGTATTCTTCTTACCTGGCACTCTCCAATCGTTAAGGTCACCACCAAAGCATCATTGTGTGGATACTAGACCACCTCCAAATCCTCATTCGTGAACGTAATCATCGGCCCCTGACTTTCTTCTGTTTGGGGCTTCTTCGGTTAAACTTGGAAGACATGTTGCAGGTGTCTCAGTCTTTGTGTCTCACCCCTAATTTAGTTTGCACTAACCTTGGAATGGATCACATTGATAACCCGTAGTCTGTCTGCTTGTGGTGCTAGAGGGGTGGTGCTGTTGTTGCTGCCTGTGCCTGGGCCAGTTTCGCCTGTTCCTCTCTCGTCTTCTCCTTATCTACCAAGTCCTTCTAGTGTTTTTGTCTCACAAGGTCTTCTAGAAGCTATTTCAGAGTTCAATACCCTTGGGTCATGTGGCTTGTCTTATTATAATATGCACATGATTTAGTTTGGAATCTGCCATTGGACTTCCCTGGACTCTCTATGGCGGCCTATAATAGGGCTGCTTCTTGATCCTCTCTAAGATCCTTTAGATCAGGATCTTGAAGACTGTGCTGACCGCTTGCATAGCTTTTAGCCTTTGCTTTCTATTCTCAGCGCTGGCCCTACCTTAGCCCTATTTTGGTGATCCATTTCGATCTTCCTGCTTCACTATACTTCTTTTCTTTGATTTCTTATCCTCCTCTGTCCTAGCATACTTCTCAATCCTTGCCATTAGATCCTCCATGTTCTTTGGGGAGGGTCTTTGCAAGAGATTATAGAAATGGACAATCATTCGCCAGGTAATTCTTAAAAGAAATGACTGCTAGCTCCTGGTTACATGTCGAAATCCAATTATAAACCTTGTAGTACCTCTTGGTGTAAGCTCTAAAACTTTCACCATTGTCCATCTTTTGCAGAGGCCCATTCTCACACGTGTGGTCTTTACCTCGGAGCCAAACAAGGCTTAAGCTTCCTGCACGTGCGGTAACCACTCCCGCACGTGCGGCTATGCCTCAAAAATTGTGCCACTATTTGAAATCTATTTTGGATAGACAGAAAGGTAAAAAAAGAAGAAAGAAAGGTTGGATTAGGGTTCAAAATTTATTTGAAGAAAAGTGGAGGCTAGGGTTTCAAGAGAGTGATTTTCCCTCAAGCTTCAAGGGCAACTTTCATGGGAGCTTCTTCCTCATCCGCTTCCTTTTCCCACTTCTCCATCAGTGGCTAGTCTTCTAATTCTAAGGTTTTGATGAAACCCTAGCCATGTAAAGGGATTTTTCTTAAGCTTTGATTGTGAAACGGTTTGAACAAATGTATGGATATTTTAGAAGTTTATAATATTTTTCTTTTTCGTCTCTTCAAGTGTTTTACTCTCTGTGACTGTTTAATGCTTTTCATACATTAGTTTTCTTTGTCGTTGTGTTGAAAGTATGAGACGAGTCGTGCTATGAGAGACGGGTCGTGTTGTTTCCATAGTTTAGAGCAAACGCCTCGTCCTACTTGAGATGACTTATGCCTGTACGTTGAACACAACCATCATCTTGATCAATATTTCAAACTTGTAGTTGTGTAATATTGCGTAGTTCAAACCAGATTGCAATTGATGGCCGTTGTTAAGTCTCATTTATGTGGTTAGTGGTGAATTCTTTGCCCTAGGATTTTTCCCAAAAATCAATCTCTTAAACCCTATGTTTAATTTCTCAATTTCATTTAAGTCCTATTTAGTTATAATATCCCTCAATCTTTTTAATCAAAATTAATTTAGGAATTTAGCGATTAAATTAGTCTAATTTCACAATTGTCCTTGTGGATCGATACTTGAACTTGCCATTATTCCAAAATAATTTGGTATAGTTTAGTGTTTATATTTGGTGTGTGTAACGACCTATCAAGTTTTGGCGCCGTTGCCGAGGACCTTATGGCGAAATTGAGTAATTTAGAGTTATATTCCTATTTTGATTTTTAGTTTAGCATTTTATATTTTAGTGTTGCTAAGTGTGCAGGGTATTTGCAATTAGAACCATCACTGAAGTGCAAGCAAAGCGCAGCCAAGTTTTAGACAAAAATACCGCAGCACCAAAGTGATAAAAAAAAAAAACAGAAGCAAATACTTGCAAGCAAAGCACCAAAGTGCTAAAACTAGAGAGCTCAAGTGGAAATTAGGGATAATGTCTACACGTCAAGCACCCACAAGATGAGTAAAACATTTTCGTTAAATTGCTGTGAGTATTTCCTTCTTTGGTAATTTGCTTTCATAACTTAGTGCACCAGAGTCGAAACTTAGTGTGTGTGTGTGAGTAGTGTATGCATGGGCGCCGTTCTTGTCGCCCTAAATTGTGGAATTTGGACCTTGAACTAGAAAGGACTCTTAGGAACTTAAAGCCTCTTCCCCTGTTCCCAGGCTTGAATATCCATACCCATACCTTGAACCAATTGAGATGGCAAACCCAAATGGCCTAAATGGGCCTAACCGGACCCTTAAGGATTACTTCACACCCACTGCATATATATCACCATCATGCATCTAGTTACCTGACACTACTGCTGCTCATTATGAGATTAAGTCCAGCACCATACAAATGCTCCCATCATTCCGTGGATTTGCTCATAATGACCCTTACAAACATCTGCATGAATTTTTGGAAATTTGATCTACAGTAAGGATCCAGAATTTCACCAATGAGAACCTCATGTTGCGATTGTTCCCATTTTCATTAAAGGACAAAGCCAAACACTGGCTAAACTCCTTACCTGCTAATTCTATCACAACTTGGGACCAATTACAGTAGAAATTTTTGGAGAAGTACTTTCCCATTGGTAAGACCAACCAACTTAGGTGAGCCATCACCAATTTTACTCAAATTGATGGCAAGCAATTTCATGAGACATGGGAGAGACTTTGTGACCTTCTCTAACAGTGTCTCTACCACCAAGTGCCTGATTGGCAACTTGTCCAAACCTTTTATTATGGCTTAACTGAACCTCACCGCCAAATGGTGGATTCTTTTTGTGGTGGGACATTTATGTCCAAAAATGACGCCGAGGCATGGCAATTATTTGAGAACTTAAGTGATAATTCCCTCCACCATGCCTCTGCAACCCAGCAAGTCTGGCATCTAGTAGTTAGAGCCTCGAAAAGAGGGGGCATTTATGAGGTCAGGCAAAACCTAGAGTTAGCCCAACAAGTAGAGGCATTGTCCCACAAAATGGACCAATTATTAGCTTCGAGACATACCCCTACACATCAAGATCAGCCTCAATTTCACGAGGCATGTGCTATTTGTGCGAGCCCTGTTCATGACTTGAGTGAGTGCCCTTCGGCATCACAATTTTCAGAATTAGTCTAAGAGCATGTGAATGCGGCTCAAGGATTCTCTAACCCGGGTAATGACCCATATTCCAACACATACAATCCGGGATAGAGAAATCACCCTAATTTTTCATAGAGACTTCCTTCACAAGGCATTTCTTACAACCCTCCACCACCAAGGCAGAATTTTAATAATTTTGCCAACCAATCTTCCTACCGGCAACCACAATCCCCGCCTGGTCCTAAGGGCAACTCTGCCTTTGAGACTCAGATGTTATAAGTTTTCTCAGAACTTAAGGGGTTAGCACCAGTAGTTCACTCCCATACTCACTTTATTGCTAAGCTAGAGACCCAATTAGGTCAAATGGCTAACAACGTGAACATAAGAGAGCAGGGAAAATTACCGAGTCAGACTGTGGCCAACCCTAAGGGTCAATATGGGGCAGAGGGGTCGAGTGGGAATGGAAAGAACCGTGAGCAAGTGTAAGCGGTGATTACCTTGAGAAGTGGGAGGGAGTTAGAGTCTCGGCTAGTTGCGTCTGATGCAGCTAAGGCTAAAAAGGGTGACCACGGTGGTAAACCTAATGAGGGCAAGGATGAGGGAGAAACACCTAAGGGGGATGACTTAGTCCCTAGTACTTCACATGAGCCTAAGGCACCATATAAGCCTAAGGCACCATTTCCCCAATGCCTTGATACACCGTCTCCTTTTAATAAGAAGGTGGCATCTATGGAAGCAATGATGGCGGTCTTTAAACAAGTGAAAATCAACCTCCCCCTGTTGGATGCAATTAAGCAAGTACCCTCCTATGCTAAATTCTTAAAGGACCTTTGTATGCAAAAGCGTAAATCTAGGACACACGTGTCCCAAAAGGTTGTACTCAAAGAGCAAGTAAGCTCCATCTTGTTGAATGACACACCCCCTAAGCTTGAAGACCCAGGTGCCCCAACCATTGCATGCATTATAGGGGACCATTTCATTGATAGGGCCTTGTTAGATTTAGGGGCTAGTGTCAATTTGTTGCCGTACTCTGTGTACAAGGAATTTGGGCTTGGCGAGTTAAAGCCCACTACTGTTACTCTCCAATTGGCTAACCGGTCCCTCACAGTGCCACGTGGCATGATTGAGGATGTGCTAGTGAAGGTCGATAGGTTTTATTTTCCTGTTGACTTTTTGGTTTTAGATATGGAACCGGTTGCCAGTTCTAGGAAACAAATCCTGGTGATCTTAGGTCGACTTTTCTTGGCTATGGCCAATGCATGCATAAATTGTCGTACCGGGGTTATGGAAGTTTCATTTGGGAATATACAAGTGAAACTTAATATTTTCCATGCATCTCAACAACCCCATGAGAGAGAGGATTGCTTATTTGTGGATGTTGTGGATGAGATAGTGGAGGAAGCTTTACCCTCCATTCTTGTAGAGGACCCTCTAGAAGCTTGTTTAGCTCATTTTGGGTTTGAGAATTTTGGTATTGACGGGACGATTGAGGAGGTGAACGCTTTACTTAATTCTTCTTCTACACCGAATTTTCCTCCGTGGAAAGCCCAATTTGAGACACTTCCTCTTCTGTCTAGAGAACCCTCCATACCATCTTTAGTCACACCATCTACACTTGAGTTGAAGCCACCCCTGGCCACACTCAAGTATGCATTTTTAGGGCCTCAGGATACTTTACTAGTCATCATTGCATCTGACTTGACTGCAGAATAGGAGAGTCAATTAATGAGTGTTCTCGTGGCACATCAGAGTGCTATAGGGTGGTTGGTGGCTGATTTGAGAGGGATAGCTTCGTGTGCATGCATTATATATATCTAGAGGAGGACACCAAACCTTCTTGTGAAATGCAATGGATGCTTAATCTTAGTATGAAAAAGGTAGTGAAAAATGAGGTGTTGAAACTGTTAGATGCGGGTATTATATACCCCATCTCAGATAGCAAGTAGGTGAGTCCCACACAAGTGGTGCCCAAGAAATTGGGCATCACTGTTGTTGAGAATAAGCGAGGAGAGTTGGTCCCCATACGAACCACCACTGGGTGGCGAGTGTGCATTGATTATAGGAGATTGGATTTCATGACTAGGAAGGACAATTTTCCTTTGCCATTTATTGATCAAATTCTTGAGAGGTTAGCGGGGCAAGGTTTTTATTGTTTTTTTGATGGCTACGAAGGATATAATCAAGTCCCGGTGTACCCCGCTGACCAGGAAAAGACCACATTCACTTGTCATTTCAGCACTTTTGCTTATAGGCGCATGCCCTTTTGGGCTATGCAATGCACCAGCGACCTTTCAATGGTGCATGATGGCTATTTTCTCTGACATGGTGGAGAAATTCTTAGAGGTCTTCATGGATGACTTCTCTGTGTTTAGGCCTTCTTATGAGGAATGTCTCTAGAACTTAACTAAAGTACTTACTCGATGTGTGGAGAAAAACCTAGTCTTGAGTTGAGAGGAGAGCCATTTTATGGTTCGTGAGGGTATAGTGTTGGGACACATTGTGTCCCCTCGAGGATAGAGGTTGACAAAGCTAAGGTTGACCTCATTGCATGCCTTCCTCCACCCAATTTCATGCATCAAGTTAGGTATTTCCTAGGGCACACAGGTTTTTACCATCGATTCATCAAAGATTTTAGTAAAATATCCTGTCCTTTGTGTAGTTTGCTTGCTAATGACACACCTTTTGTCTTTGATGAGGCATGTCTTAAAGCCTTTGAAACACTGCGAGCGACCCTTTCTACTTCCCCTATCATGCAATCTCTTGAGTGGTCCATTCCTTTTGAAATCATGTGCGACGCATTTGATTATGCCATCGGCGCCGTCTTGGGCCAAAGGGTGAATAAAGTGCCCCATGTCCTATGCTAGTCATACTCTTTCTGATGCTCAATTAAACTGCACTACCACTGAGAAAGAGTTACTAGCTGTTGTCTTTGCACTTGATAAGTTCCAGTCCTACCTCCTAGGGTCTAAAGTCATTGTGTTCATGGACCATGCCATTTTGCTGTACTTATTGTCCAAAAAAGAGACCAAACCTAGGTTGATTAGGTGGATTCTACTCCTTCAGAAGTTTGACCTAGAAATTTGAGACAAGAAGGGGTCCGAGAATGTAGTTGTGGATCATCTATCCCGTATGTTTATTGAGCACACAAGTAATCCCTTAGCCTTGCACGACTCATTTTCGGATGAGCAACTTCTTGCAATTTCATACATGACCCTCCCGTGGTTTGCTCACATAGTGAATTACTTGGCGGTTGGTCAAATTCCTCAAACATGGTCTAAGTAAGACAAAGACCGATTTTTCTCACAAGTCAAGCATTATTTTTGGGAAGACCCGAAATTGTTCAAGTATTGTCCGGATCAAGTGATTCGGCGTTGTGTGCCTGAGAGTGAAACCCATAGCATTTTCACCTTTTGTTACTCTCATGCATGTGGCGGCCATTTTAATGGTCAAAAAATGGCCGCCAAGGTTTTACAATGTGGGTTCTACTGGCCCTCTATCTTCAAAGATGCCATAACTTCTGTAGAGCTTGTGAGCCTTGTCAATGCATGGGCTCTATGTCATGGTGAGATATGATGCCGATGACCCCTATTTCAAATGTTGAGATTTTTGATGTTTGGGGCATCGACTTTATGGGTCCCTTTCCACCATCTTTGGGCTTTGAATACATTTTGGTGGCTGTGGACTATGTCTCCAAGTGGGTGGAGTAGTGGCAACCAGAACGAATGACCACAAGGTTGTGGTTAAATTCCTCCATGAGACTATTTTTTGTTGTTTTGGGTTCCCACATGCCATAATTAGTGACTGTGGTAAGCATTTTTGCAACTGATTCTTCGAGGCATTAGTGCACAAATACATGATCAATTACAAAGTTGGCACTCCCTACCATCCCCAGACTAGTGGTCAGGTAGAGGTTTCTAATAGGGAGGTTAAACACATCCTCGAGAAAACTGTGAGGCCCGATAGGAAAGATTGGTCCACTAGGTTGGTTGATGCACTTTGGACCTATCACACTGCATATAAAACACCCATCGGGATGTCTCCAGATAGGATTGTGTTCGGAAAACCTTGCCATCTCCTTGTTGAGTTAGAACACCGGGCTTTGTTGGCCATTAGGAAGTTCAAATTTGATATGGCCAAAGCCGGTGACCACCGAAAACTCCAACTTAATGAGTTAGAGGAGCTCCGCAATGATGCATATGAGAGCTCCAAAATTTACAAGGCTAAGACTAAGGCATTTCATGATAAACACATTTCTTGTAAGTCCTTTGAGCCTCACCAAAAAGTGTGGCTGTTCAATGCCAAATTGTGTTTGTTCTCAGGTAAACTCTGGTCTCGGTGGGTGGACCATATGAGGTTATTGAAGTCTTCCCGCATTGGGCGATTGAGATTAAAAATCCACAAAATGGTATGACCTTCAAGGTCAATGGACAACGATTGAAACATTATGTGGATGGTATTGAGAAAGGGGAGATGATTGAGGTTGTCCACTTGACGGATCCAATATATCTTCAATAGTGATTACTTTGAGTCTAGAAGACTTTAATTGCTCTAAAGGTGTAATTCCTTTGGTGTTTAGCAATGCCCGAACGACATCTGACGGTCTGGTATAGCCACCTAACGGTGTTTGCAGTGAGTTCCTACGAGACCAACTGAGACGGTGGAAACTAGAGTTCGAATGGCAAAGCCTACAACGCAAAGGTTTGGAATTTCCGAGACTAAAGTCTAGTTTGAATACCTAGGGGTGTGGAGATTGCTTCAAAACCACCCTAGCTTGAACTTTGTATGGCAGCCCCATAGGTTGAGTTAGCCTTAGGCGCCTCGATTCTGGATACCGAATCAACCTAGTCTGTCACCCTGTTGGAGAATACGGAAAGTTATAAGCATAGTTATGGACAAAAGTAGCACCCATGGTTTTCGCGTGAAGATTATACCTTTGTTGCACATTTCGTGGGTTGTGCTTCGGTTTAAAAAAATAAAAAATAAAAATTTCCCGTACGTGCGGCCAAGTATTCAGTCCCCAAATTTGGTACTACTTTAAAAGCAATTGCACAAGGTGGTGCGGCCCAATTACCGCACATGTGGCATGGGACTCGCACGTGCAGGGAAAATTTCTGAAATTTTTTTTAGCCTACTTTAATTGCAGGTACGGGTGTGTGGTGCGGCAATCGAGCCGCATTGATCCCTACACGTGCGGAACGTCATTCCTTAAAAAAAAAAAAAAAATCAGTGTTCTTTATTTTTATTTATTTATTTATCTTTTTATGTTTTAATTTTATTTTATCTAATTGATTTATTAAAAAAAAAATCTGATTTCTTATCTATTTTATTTATTTATTATTTTTTTAATTATTATTATTTATATTTTTTTAGTTTTTTTTTTCTTAAAGAAAAAAAAAATTTGACCCCATCAAAACCTTGTAGACACCCCATTTTTGACCGTCCTCAAGACTTGGACGTCACCGTTTGAACACCCGGTGATCATCCATGTTTGTGTTCGTTTGGAGTTCCCGGAGGTCTCGGCTACGCGCCTTGCCTCAGGATCTCTGAACTCGACTGTTTAGTGTCTGGTTTTGCACCAAACACTTGTGTTTTACCTTGGAGGGGCAGGGAATGCCTTGTGAGGCATCCCCACACATCACCGGCCATGGCCAGAGGCCACCGGCTGGTGTTTTGTTGCCATCGGCAATGTATATTGCCGGTTGGCATTCTTTGTTGCCGGTCGGCAGTCCATTTTGTCAAAATGGCAATTTTGAGCAGCCGACTACTGTTCATCTGCTTTTGCAGATATTTTAATACAGCTGGCTTGCATTTTGTTCCCCTCCATACACGTGTATGGAGGGATGGCTTCCTTGTTAGCTTCTTGAGTAAGCTTTACAAGATTGGCTTCTCTATAAGAGGAGCCCTCCTCTCTTGGCTTGGGGGTTAGACAAAAAAAGGTTAGAAAAGTTGTGTGAGAGCTCTGGTTTTAGGTTTAGGGTTTTATACATATCCTATCTCTATATCTCTCTCTTGTGTGTGTATAAGTGTGTTTGTGTCTTACTATTGCACACAAACACATAGTGTTACACCTTTTCTTGGTTCTTGAAGGGCCAGAGGTTTGTTCTTGAAGCTTTGGAGCTGTTTTGAGCTCAAGGAAGGGGCTGGTCCACCATTTGTGAAGAAGGTCAACAAGGGTAACAATCTTACCCCTTTTTACCCCATTCTTGCATACTATTTTTGCCTATCTTAGAACTATTTTTGAGCTTAGTGTATAATATAAAAACGTTCTGTTTTTGGGCCCTCTAAATAGTTTGTTTAGAGTGTTTTGTGGTTTGAAGGTGTTTGACCCCTCTTAAGCCTTGTAAGGCTCCATTTTGTGCTATTTTGAGTGAGCTCCGAGACCTTGGTGTTTGGGCCTCTTCATCACTGAAATCTTGAGGGATTTCAGAGGTGAGGATGGTGCCTTGAGGTCCCAAGAAGGAGAGGGCCACCCCCTCTCCTTGTTGTCCTTGAAAATGACCATTTTTTGCCTCTTGAGGGAGCACCTAGCTTAGACTCTTGTTGACCATGCCTTAGCTGATTTTTGTGCTTATTATGTCATAATATGCCTCTGTTTTTAGTTGGTTTTGGTACACTATGCTTTCTTAGCATACATGCCTTGTAATGCCATTTTGTTGCCTTAACATGCCTTAGGTTGTAAACCATTGTTCTAGCATGTTTTAGGCTTGGCTTTGTGAAGCTTTTGTGCTTATTTTGCCATGTTTGACGTCTATCCTTGGTCATATTGGTCGGCCATGACATGCATTATATAGCCCCTTTGCATTTTTGGTTTGTTGGCCTTAAGTGTGTGAATGTATAGCATGCATCCTTGCCTCAATTTAGTGGGTTGGGACCATTTGCCATGTTATTTCAGTCCCTTTAACATGCTTGTATGCTTGCCTTGGATGCCTCTTTGAAGCTTTGAAAGCTTGTCTTGCATGCTCCATGTTTTGGTCATTGTGCATGCTTTTGAATTTGAGCCACTTAGATGCCATCCAGGTGTCCCTTGGGTGTTGTTTAGGTTCGCATTAGACCTATTTTAAGTCCTCTTAGCCTTGTGAGGCTTGGTTGACTTAGTCTTGGTTTAAGCCTCTTGGCTTGTCTTGGGTTTTTGGCTTTGTTTGCATGCCTTGTTTATCTTGTTTAATTGGCTTAGCACCTTTTGTAACATGATTTTCAATGCTTACCTTGCATGCCATTAGTCCATGTTATGCCTCTTTCAAGTGTGCTTGAGAGTTGCCCTTTTGTGCTTGAGTGTTAGCCCTTTAACATGTGCATGTGTGTATGTGTGTTTAGTCCTCATTTCATAGCACTTTTGGCCACTGTTTTAGGTCTATTTAAGGCTGCCTAAATCATGTTTAAGTCCATCCTATGCTTGTTTGCATACTTACCTTGCACGTTTGCTTGCATGCTTGCATGTATACATTGCATTGTCCATGTTGCATGCTAGTTCATACGCCTAGGTTGCATTGCATCATGCATGCATGCCTTGTTCCTTGATCTAGTGATAGGAATTGGGCTCCTTTGGTTTGTTGGTTTGCATTGCATTTGACATCAAAATGTGCACACTTGGTCCCTTGGGCCATCACGCATGGAAATGCGCGATTGAAGGTCCGAGAACCAAGGACCATGTCCCTTTGAGTCATACACATGATAAGGGATAGGATTGGTGCATACATTGCTTGAATTGCATTGCCATGCTATGCCTTGCCCTCTGCTGCTGTCAATTGCAGGTTCTGCAGACATTATTTGCCGACCGGCAGTGTTTAGTGCCGATCGGCAATCCATTGGTGGCCGATAGCTTCACCAACAGCTGATGATCACATACCACTGCCGGTGGCCATTCTACTCAGCCGGTGGTGTCTCCCAATGTCCAGGGAAGCAATTCTGAGACTTTGGCAGTCTTCAAAGAGACAGAGTAGGGAAAACAGAGGCGGCCTATGCATGGCAGTGCACTTCCGAGCAAGACTCGAGCACGCTCGCGTCGGACCCTTTTTCCGAGGCCCTTTTTCTTGCTTTCTTAAATTAATTAATTTGTTTAATTAATTTAGTTGGTCTGTAATAATTAATTAGCTTGCGAGTTAGTTAATTTGTATTATTCTTTCGGTCCCTCCGAGCGAGGGCAAATTTGTAATAAGTGTGGGTGCGTGTGTGTGCATGTCTTCCAAACCCCACATCTTTCTTCCCTTTTATTTACCTACTTATGATGGTAGATTAGGGCATGTTTAAATTAGCATACCTTATGCAAATGCATGCGTGCATCTATACATTTGTCTTGCATGCACCGGGCTCGGCGCATCATGATAACTGCATTAGTATTTCAAATCTAACTTGAAAACGTGCATCAAATGATTGCATTTCACATGCCATTTTAGGATTAGCCGAGCCTATCCTAATTGCATTTTGTATGCGATGCATTAGTCACTCAACATGGACTAGGGTCATGCATATTTGCTAACTAGTTTATTGTTTTGGCACGGAGTACGATGTAAGTATTTTTATGCTTTAGCATGCAGCATGCGTGTGGATGTTAACATGACAATATGCTTGCCATGCGGCTAAATGCTTACGTGATATTACTGATTGATTGCCTGTTGGTGAAGGTTGGATTGTTTGAGTTGGAATAACTCGTTGAGATCCGTATTTTAGCCTACTTGCGAGTAGCAAATTCCAAAGTGTTTTCCAAAACAAACGGATATGCAATGCTTATTTCCAAATTAGGCAATCTAGTCTATACGTGTTTGCCGTGCGCATAACATAGTAATTCCAGGCTAATAACCGGAATAAAAACATGTAACGTTTTCAAAATCAGATATCATGGTTAGTAGAGGCCGATCTTCGGATCGGGCGAGAGGGGGTGCTCATAGCTGACCTTCCCCAATCGTACCCTAGCTCCCGAGCCGAGGCAACTTTGGTGATGACGGACGCGTGGCCTTTGGCACCGCGTCAGGGTTTCCTAAATTCTCCCATTTTAAAATATTTAGGTGGCGACTCTGTATCTGGCAAAGCAGTCCATGTTTGGCACTTCTTTCAAAAATCTGTTTTTCTTAAAACGATTTGCCGGATTTGGACTCTTTGGTTCAGATTAAGAACCGTGACACAAATCGAGTCCGAACTGTAGCGAGGGCCCCACGCGGGCGCGTCTACAAACCTAATCCACTTTTCTGACAATCACTCTCTCTCTCTCTTTCTCTCTCTCTCTACCTTATCGTCTTCTGCCAATCTTTCTCTTTCACTCAAGCCCCACCACTACTAACATTCTTCATTCTTTTTTCCACCATCCACAACCTTCACCTTCTTCTTCCTCACCACCATCTCACCGTCGGTGACCTATTTCTTTTGTCCGTCGAATTTCCAGCGACCACTATTTTTTCCTGCGAATCCCCCTTTTGTCTCTCTCTTTCTTCATTATTTAGAGGTAAATCCTTCCCTTTTTGTTTAAACTTTATACTTCTTCTTTCAATCTTCCATTGTAATGAGGTTTAGGGATCGTTTAATAGAGATCTATTGTTCATCCTTAAAAAAAAAAAAAAAAACTGGGCAGCCAAGAAGACGACCGCCGCACATGCGGCCATCTCCGGCGCACGTGCAGTCCCTTCCAAAAAAAAAAAAATTTATTTTTGTTTTGTTTTGTTTTATTTATTATTTTGCTTGCTTACCATAGTTTAGTTCATGCAAATAATTTAGTTATGTTAGTTTTAATTATTCAATCATTAGTTACTTAAATAAAATAGTCCTATTGCTTAGTAGTTAGTTTAATAACTAATTGGGTAACTAGTTTAGTTGTTGTTCCTTTTATTTTTCTTCATATTTTATTTTAGTTAATTTATTTCTCTATTTAAAAAAAAATTCTAATGCCTAGCTTTTCTAATTCATTGTGTTTTCTATTTATTTATTTAGTTGTTTAGATGTATTCTATTATCTTAGTATTATATTTTATTTTGTTTTAGGTTTCCAAAAAAAAAAAAAAAATATGAGAATTGCATGTGGTATTTCAGTGGGCAAACTTATGCTTTAATATCTTATTTGATTCTCATGCTAGTTTCACGAGTATATGTGTCTACTGTTGGTGTGTATAGGACATGAGTCGACGGATATCCACCCGGGCCCCCAAAAAGGCCAGAGGTTCCACCCCCTCGGCGCCGCCACCGCCACCGTCACCGTCACCACCATCCCCGCTACCAGCACCAGTTGAGTTGCCACGACCAGAGTGGGCTTCACGCTCACTTCACAAGCTCACACAGTTTAACATCACATATTTTCAGTATGACCCGGTCACTTCTTGGGCCGTTGAGCAGCTCCAACTCCGGCAACAGTTGGGCTTTTGCATTGTGACAGCGCCCATTTATCCTCGTCTGGTATGGCTCTTCTACCAGAACATATATGAGTCACTCACTGAGGTCGGACTGTGTAGACACTCCATTTCTGACCATCCTCAAGACTTGGACGTCATCGTTTGAACACTCGATGATTATCCATGCTCGTGTTCATTTTGAGTCCCCGAAGGTTTCGGCTGCGCGCCTTGCCTCAAGATCTCTCAACTTGACTGCTTTGTGCTTGGTTATGGACCAAACACTTGTGTTTTTGCTTTTGAGGGAAGAGGGTGGCTGGTTGGCCATCCCCTCAACCCATCGGCCAAGGCATGAAGCCATCGGCCTTGTTTTCCTTCCATCGGCCAATAGTGTTAGCCGATCGGTACTTCGTTTGGTCGGTCGGCCCCTATGTTGGTCGATCGGCCATATTTTTTGGCCGAACCCTGTTCATCTGCTTTATGCAGATATTTTGTGCCAGCTGGCACAGCTGGCATGCACAATTCACCCCCTCCATACACGTGTATGGAGGGATTTTCCCCTTAGCTTAGCTTCTCCTAGAAGCTTTGAATTTGGATTTCTATACGAGGGGAGGCCCTCCTCCCTTCTCAAGGGTTCCAAAAATCTGAGATAGAAGATATATATCTATCTATCTCTATAACTCCCTGTCTCTATATATTTGTGTGTGTATTTGTGCTCAAAAGGGTGTTTTGTTCACACTATTGCACACAAACACCTAGCAATACACCATCCTTTGGTTGCTGAGATCCTAGAGAGTTAGTTTCAGAGTTCTTGGAGTGGTTTAAGCTTGGAAAAGTTACTGGAGCCTTGTTTTTGAAGGTGTTCTTCAAGGGTGAGCATTCTTGCTTTAGATACCCCATTTTGGCTTAAGCTTTTAGCCCTTCTTGCTTATTGTTTTCAGATTAACTATAAACTACAATAAGTTCTGATTTTTTATGCTTTAGATCTTTGTTTAAGATCACTTTTTGGTTTGGGGTTGTTTTCCCCCTCTTAGGCCATGTTTTAGGCCATCCCTTTTAGCCCTTGTTCTTGGCTTTGCATGACCTTCCTACCACTGAAATCCAGAGGAATTTTAGTGGTGGGAGGGTGGTTTTGGTGTCCCAAATAGGAGAGGGTCATCCCCTCTCCTTATTGTCTTGAATGCTAGTATAAATGGCTTATATTGGTGGCATGTTTGCTTGGCTTGTTTTAGCTTCATTTCAGTATGTATTAGGCCTTGCTTTGCCATGATATAACATTTTTTTGACTTGGTTTGGACATACCATGTATGCTTCATATACTTGTCTTGCAATCCTTTCATTTGCCTTAACATGCATCATGCTTTAAGCCATGTTTCTAGCATGATTTTGGCTCGACTCCATGAAGCTTTTAGCCTTGTTGTAACATGCTTAAGCTCTGATTTGAGTCATTTTGACCATATATGCCATGCTTTGTATAGCCATAAGGCATTCTAGCTTGTTAGCTTTAAGTGTCTAAGTCACTAGCATGCTTTACTTGGACCATTTCAATGATTTGGCATCATTTGTTATACTATTTCAGGCCATGTTTCATGCTTGAACACTTGCATATATCACTCCTTTAATGTTTCAAAGAGTTGATGTTTTATGCCTCTTGAATGGATCATTGTGTATGCTTCCATGCTTAGGTCATTTGGATGCCATCTAAGTGGGTTTTTGGTCTTGTTTTACCATGCCATAACTCTGTTTTTATTGGTTTATGTCATGTCATATTTGGTTTTGATAGGTGTAGTGTAACACCCCTTTTGTAGCCTTGCATGCCTCATGCTTTTGGCATTGTGTTCTAGCTTGTCTTGGCTAGCTTCGAGCATGTTTTTGGTGTTGTTTGAACCTGCATTGGGACTATCTTAGGTCCCCTTGGCCCTTTGGGACTTGTCTTGCATGGCCATGGTTTGAGCTCCTTGGCTAGCCTTAAGTTTTGGGCTTTCTTGCATGCCATCCTTGCTTTGTTTGGTTGGTTTGGCACGTTTCCTAACATGATTTCAGAGCTTACAATGTATGTCACATGTCCATATTTGTCCCCTTTTAAGTGTTCTTGAAAGTTGCTCTCCTATGCTTAGGTGATAGGCCATTATATATGCATGTTTGTATGTACTTTTGTCCATCATTTCATAGCACTTTGGCCACGGATTTGGGCATGTTTGAGAGTTGCCCATTTTGGTTTAAGTCCATCTTACCATGTTGTTGCATGCTTGTTTCATTTTGCATGTTGTTACATGCTATGCATGTTTGCATATTTAGGTTGTATGCCTATTGCATATTGTATGCTTGCATGCTCATGTTGCATTAGATTTGTTTGCATGCTTGCTTGCTTAGGTTGCATTGCATTGTGTGCGCATCCCTTGTCTCGTGATCAAACATGATAGAGGTTGGGGCCCCTTATGTGTTTTTGTGCATTTCATTTGATATTGAATTTGCACACTTGGCTCCTTTGGCCATCATGCATTGAAATGCGTGATTGGTGGCCCGAGGGTTGAGGACTACACTCCTTTAAGTCTCAAACATGATAAGGAGGGTGGTCGTGCAAACATTGCCTTGTAAATGTATTGCCATGCTCTGTTTGTCCTCTGCTGCAGCAAAACAGCATTCTGTAGGAAGAAATGGCCGGTCGGTTACTTTCAGTGCTGATCGGCTAACCATTGTTGGCTGAGAGCCCTATTTTTGGTCGATGACCAGTTTGCCTTGGCCGATGGCCTCTCACAGTGTACAGGAAGTGATTCTGGAACATCACAGAGACTTGTGTAGTCTGTAGAGGTAAAGAGCAGTGCAAACAGAGGCAACATGTGGCATGGCAACGGATTTCCAAGCGAAACCGACCGAGCATGCATACATCCCTCGTCTTGAGGCCATTTCCGTGTTTTAATAACTTAGAATAGTTATTTATTTCGATTTGGTTTTGTAATAATTAATTAGTTTGTTAGTTAGTCAATTACCGGTTTGTATTATTCTTTTGGTCCCTTCGTCGAGAGGGCGCAATTGTGTAATAAGTGTGCGTGTGTGAGATGCATGTCTTCCAACCCCATTTCTTTCTCCCTTTTACTTACCTGCTTTCGATGGTTAGTTTTAGGGCATATTTCATTTAGCATACCTTATACTCGCATGCGTGCATCCATTCATCTGTATTGCATGCACCAGGCTCGGCGCATCGTACTAACTATATTGTATTTCAATTCCAAGTTGAATACATGAATTGAATTGTCGCATCTCATATGTCATCTTAGATTAGCCGAGCCTATTCTAATTGCATTTTGCATGTGCTGCATTAGCCATTCTTAACATGAACTAGGATCATGCATGACTTCTAACTAGTTCTTTGTCTTGGCTCGGAGTACACTGTGAGTGTTTATGCTTTAGCATCTTGCATGTATGTAAGTGTTAACATGAAAGCATGCTTGCCATGAGGCTAATTGCTTATACGATATAACTGCCTGAATGCCTGTGGGTGAAGGTTGGATTGTTTGAATTGGAACAATTCATTCAAATTCGCATTTTTAGCCTACTTGCGAGTAGCAAACTTCAAACCATTTCCGAACAAACGGATATGGGATGCTTTGTTCCAAATTAGGCGATCTAGTCTATACTTGTGTGTTGTGCGCATCACGTAGTAAGATTAGCTAATTAACCGGAATAAGAATGCATGTGTTTTCAAAAACAAGATATCATGCCTAGTACAGGCCGATCTTTGATCGGGCGAGCGGGGATGCTCATTGCATGACCTTCCCCAATCGTACCCAAGTTCCCGAGCCGAGGCAACTTTGGTGATGACGGACATGTGGCCTTAGGCACGAGTCAGGGTTTCCTAAATTTTCCCAAAATAAATATTTAGGTGGCGAATTTGTATCTGGCAAAGCAGTCCATGTTTGGCACTTCTTTACAAAAATCAGTTTTCCAAAACGATTTGCTGGATTTGGACTCTTTGGTGATTTATCAATCTCACATCGCACATTATAAGATCAGATTAAGAACCGTGACATTTGAGTCCGAACTGTAGCATTGAAGCCCCTGGGCGCGTCTACAGTTTCTGGCAACTATGTTGGGGATTTAGAGAACTTGACTTGAACTCTTGATATCTTGTTTTGATTACACCTATGTGTCTCTTTGCATTGCATTTGCATTGGTGCGCCTAAGACACCGTGTTTGCCATATGCTATTCTTGAACGGTTTGCCGGAGGCTTGCTTTGAGAAGCGTGCCATAAGGCTGACCGGTTGCGGGCTTTGCCACGACGGGAACACAAACCCCGATTTTACCGGGGCACCCTTTTTTTTTTGACCTTTCGACCTAGTGCATATCGAAATCCATAGTGACTATGCCAAACTAGGACAGGTTGCTTATCCGATTGTAGGTTGTTTGAAACTGTTGTGTGCATAGTGAAACCCTAGCTCCTGACAAAATAGGACAGGGAAACCCTACCTCAACATAGGGATGTTTTGGCTCTCATTTACTTGCTATGTGTTTTTAGAGTGTGCCTCTACAGGAAATGCGCGTATCAGTTTGCAAGTCTGGGTATCGGGCCTGCGGGCATCAGTATCGGTATTTGAGAATCAGTTATATTTGCGGGTATCAAATTTAGTTTTGGGGCAGTAATTTGGAGAACAGTGATCAGTGATCGAATACAATTATTCAGTTATGCTCATATCTATTCCAGTGAAATTGGGCTGAGACGCTGCCTGTTTTCTCTTTTAGTTTAGAGATTCAATTCAGAGCAGCCGGTATTTTCCTTCGCTGAGGCAAGGCAGAGAAAGGCCAGTCAAGGCTCACCGGTTCATTTGATCCGTTAGTCACCAGTCACATCACCTCTGTTCAGTTCAGTAGACTCGTGATGACACAGAATTCAGAAGAAATTGTGGTCATGACAGCAACTTTGAACCAGGGAATCGCTATGCAAGGTGAGACCGATGTTGAGATGCAACGCCCGCCCAGGTCACCCACCGCACATCCAATCTGGGAACCCCAATTGTTTCAAACCCGTGAACCCACCACCTTTGAGCTGATGGGAATGATTGGCGATTTTCAGAGATCTATGGCTGATCTAGTCTACGGAATGTCGACTCCGCCACCAACCACATCGTATGCCAAAAACTTCATGCCGGAAGAGCCTCCACTATTGGGGCGAATTGTAATTGAACTCAGCCAACCTGAACCCATCCTAAGTATAGGCAATGGCATGCCAACAACAACCGGGTTTTGCACTGATGCTGCAACCCAAACCTTCGACCAAGCTAAGGCTAGTGGAAAGAGCAAGATGGGGGCGGACACTAATCCCTATGAACAACTTCTGCCGGCTGTTCAAGCTTTGAAAGCCGGAGGACTGAACAAACAGCAAGTACTTACAGTTGCTATAACACTTTCGTTACTCAGAATGAGGGCAGTTCAAGTCAAGGGGAAAACCGGGAGAAAGGCCGTCATACCAGAACCGTTCCGTCCAGCCCTAACACTGTACCCAAGAAAGATCAGCAGAACAAGCTAGTACCTATCGATCCCTTTTCTAGTGCGCCCAGCAAAAATCCACAAACCTCAAAGTATTTACCCCGAGGTCGCAGGGTCTTTCATGCCCTCTATATGCCTTTGTCCAAGGCTCTTCAAATCCTTGCTGAAAAGGGGCATCTGAAACCCCTCGAGCCTCGGCCTCTCCCTAGTCATCTTTCAACTAGTCATGACGCTACCCAGTACTGTGCGTACCATCGACAGACCGGTCACACCACCAACAACTGCTTCCGTCTTCGCTATGACGTACAGGATTTGTTTGACAACGGGGTTGTCCTCCCACCAAGCTCAGCAAAGTCTATCGTCACCAGATCTGTGAATCTGGAAGATAATGTGATGTGATCAGAGGGGTTGAACCACCTGCGGGCGGCGCTCAGTTTACTTCAGATATGGCGTATGGCACGCACTATTTTGAGCATTTGCGAATGCTAGTTTTTGTACTTTCTGACTTAGATATTCAGTCAGTCTTGTTGCCTTGTATATAGTCAGTGTTTTTGTACTATGTCAGTCGGGTCTGTCTTGTTGTATCGAGTCAATCCTGTTGTGCAGAAGTTGGGTGATTCCGGGGTGTGATCGCAGGTATCACTACTTTGTTTTGTGTTTGCCTTTTAGCTTTCTTTTGAGTCTGTTTTTTCCATGGAGCCAGTTGTGCCGACAGATCTAAATGAAACAGTAGTAATTTTCACACTCTTGTGTTTGCTTCTGCCTTACGCCAGTCATGCCAGAAGTTTGAGTGAAACAGCGATGCATTTCACCTGCTCTTCTGTGCCTTGAAATTATTGCATTGACCTAAGTTTTTTTAAAAAAAAAAAAAAAAACTTTTTGAACATTGTGATGAAAACGAAGAGAAAGGAATTCCTCAGGTTTTTGCCAAAATTTGACCAATTGAGAGAAAGAGAGGCATGCTCAGCCCTTAATGATTGAGATTATGCTTGTTAGTGTGAGTACTGAGAAGGATCCTGGCTTGATCCAGATTGGTTCTACATTGTCTTCAGCGCGAGCGATTTGTCGCTTTCTTAAAAGATTTCAAAAAATATTTTGTGCGGTCCTGCGAAGACCTGTGTGGAATCGCTCTTGAGATTGTGCAGCCTAGGATCGCTCTCAGCCCCGAGACTCGACCCCTTTTGCTTCCAAGCCTTGAACTCAGATCAGAATGTTCAAGGTCAATCACAATATGAGGCTTGTGTGGCTAGATTCGAAGCAGCCCTCGAGCTAGGGGCAAGAAAATCAGATCAAGAAGATCAGATGTCATCAAAAGAAGCTCACAAAGCTAGATCAAAAGCACCCTTCGAACTACGGGCAAAAACATGAGATGTGCTCGAAGAGCCAAAGATGAATCATTCTGCAAGCCAATGAAGACTGGAAAGAATGCTAAATCCCAGAAGGAAGGAAAGAAGAAAGTATTGCTGAAGAATAACCGAGTTCCTATCCACAACATTAGGGGCAAATTCAGCCCCCATTGGATGGACTCCTACATCATCAACGAATAACAGCCACTCTCCTAGATTCAGATGGCTTCGAGAGTTCAAAACCATTTGACATGGACAAAGCTACACTTTTACCCTTGAGAGGCTCGCTGGGCTGAAAACCCGGAAGGGCAACCCAAGCAAAAGTTAGAGCAAAGAAAAGAACAAAAAAAGAAAAAAAATGCTAAGAACAAAAAGAAATGAAAATTCTGAAAAGAAATGAAAAGAAAAGAAAAACAAAGCTCGCAAGGTTAAAAATCCGGAAGGGCAGCCTTGGCAAAATTTAGAGCGTAAAATGAGAGATTAATACCCGAGTGTACCTTAACCGGAACTACGTAAGGCTTGATTCCAATGTTTGGGATACATAGGCAACTTCATTCTGAAGTCCAGCCACAAACACTTCCAAATCGATTGTGTCCATGTAATGGTTTTGATCATCTTTGCCTTCTTTGTATCCGAGAGTTCGTTTGTGATCATCACTTTGAGGACTGATTACAATGCGCTGCGGTGCCATTCAGACAAGGGGCAACTTTTCGTTGCCATACAATGTGCTGCGATGCTATTCAAACAAGGGGCAACTTTCCGTTGCCATACAGTGTGCTGCGATGCTATTCAAACAAGGAGCAACTTTCCGTTGCCATGCAGTGCCATTTAGGCAAGGGGCAATTTTCCATTGTTTTGGATCTGAGGTTGTGCATCTCAAGAGTAAACTCCGTGTTGGTCGAGCAGTGGCCATTTGTAAAAATAGTTTTTGAAAATTTTTATTGAAGTTGACTAATTTTCTCGAAAATTATTCAATTTTTCCAAAACTGGACCATTTCTTGGACCCAAAAAAGGAAAATTTTCAGTGCTCATAACCTAACTTGCATGATTTTGAAATCAAAAATTGAACAAGTGTGTTAATCTAACTCTCATATTGATTAAAATTGTTTTAGTAGAAAACCAAAACAAAAAATGGTCAAAATGATGAACTAGGGGCACAGTTGAGTCAGATCTTCTGTCTTTTCCCCATTGTCACCATACTTTCCAAGAAGGGCACTCTACTCGCCACAAAGGGCACAACTGAAGCTAACAAGCAAAGGGCTGAAAGCTCTCTCATCTTCCAAGCAACGAGGTATCAAGCCAAGTGCGAGGCACGAATCGGAATGGATCAAGATACTCCACTCCCTCATCCGGGGCATCGACTTGACGTCGCCGGAAGTAAATAGCCGCGAGCTAATAATGTTGGGCATGAACCCACAACTTCCTTTTTATCCATCAACCACCCAGGGAAGGGATTAAAAGAAATGAGAGATTGAAGAATAGAGAGATGTGCGCTGAGATAAAAAGTGAGGAAAAGGGCTTTTTTCAGAAAAACAGAGCCTGAAGGCCGAGTGATGTAAGAATCACAAATAAGAAAGGGTGGGAAACAATACCCGGAGAAACATGCTCCATGTGCATGTCTGAGTGTCATGTCTTTTGTTGTGTCCCATTTTTTGTTTTGAGTCGTTTTGAGTGTTTCTCGATGTGTTTACGTTGTTTACCTTTTGTTTTCCGTTATTGAGTCGTTTTTGCTGTGTTCAGTCATAGGCTCAATACCCGGTTAAAAACTTATTTCTTAAATTTCAAAATGAATCGTTTTGTGCTCAGAGTGCTGTGCCATTCTCCATATTTGTGCAAAACAGGTTTTGTTCTTTCATAAACCGCAGGGTTCAACCCAGGTCATGTCAGAACAGTAGAACCAGGACCTATCTGAAGCTATATGGGTTCTGGACTGCGAAGCAAAAGAAAAGAGAGAAAATTTGGAGTATCTGAGTATGTTTCAACTTCTGCCAGTTCCGTTCTTGCATCCTGTCTATTTCAGATTGAACTGTTTGTTCAGAATTTGCCGTGTGCAGAATAAACGGTGCACTGTGTTATGGGCTATGTGTTCAGAATGAGCAGTGTTCAGAGTGGGCTGTGTGTTCAGAATGAGCAATGTTCAGGATGAGCTGTGTGCCGAATAAACCGAATACTGTGTTATGTGCTGTGTGTTCAGAATGAGCAATGTTAAGGATGAGTTGTGTGCCAAATAAACTGAGTACTGTGTTATGAGCTGTGTGTTCCGAATGGGCTGTGTGTTCAGGACGAGCTGTGTGCCGAATGAACAGAGTACTGTGTTATGGACTGTGTGTTCAGAATGAGCAGTTTGCTGTATAAGCTGTGTGTTCAGAGTAAACAGAATACCGTGTTGACTGTTTCAAAGCCAGAATGGCAACCAGAAGTGCTCTCCTAGATTACCGATCCCCACCAGGGTTATCTTAGCTGTGTTTGCAATGAGTTCCTAGGAGATCAATTGCGATGGTGAAAACTAGAGTTCGAATGGTTGTTGCCTAGAACACAAAGGTTTGGAATTTTCGAGACTAAAGTCTGATTTGAATACCCAGGGGTGTATCCCCGGCTTGAAATCTGTATGGAAGCCCCATAGGTTGAGGCAGCATGTATGCACTTCAATTCTGGATACTGATCTAACCTAGTCTGTCACCCCGTTAAAGAATATAGAAAGTTGTGAGTATGATCAGGAAGAAAAGCGGCATCCGTGGTTTCCCCAGCAGATGTTGCTCTTCGTCAATATTTCAGAACCTTTGTACTACGAGTTGAAGGTAAGTGTTCAAGGAACACAGAGGGGGGATCCCCGTTAGAGTAAAGCAGTTTATCGCCACTCACCCAGTGAGGCGCTTTCTAAAGCGCCGCTATGCTTGTTTATTGCATTCCTTGAATGTCATGCATTGTTTTGCATTATACCTGTTTAGTTTCTTTCTCATTTATGCACAGTATTGTACGTACTGTTCATTTAGAGACGTTCCGGTTCAGTTTAACTGATGCCTTTCTCCCCTTGCATTTGGCATGCGTTTGGACCTATCTTTCTCCTCTCGCGTTTGATACGCGTTTGGATGACTGCACTTTCCTGCACAGTCCTTTCCTCTCCTACGTGTGATACGTTGAAAGGTGCTTTCTCTTTCCTCTCCTGCGTATGATACGCTGAGAGATGCTTTCTCTTTCCTCTCCTGCATGTGATACGCTGAGAGATGATTTCCCCTTCCTCCCATATGTGTGATACGCTGAGAGATGTTTCCTTTCCTCTCTAGCATGTGATACGCTGAAAGGTCTTCCTTCCTTCCGAAACACGGGGATATGTCTCTTTTTGTTCCCCTCTTTTTCAGAGAAATGGGGATACGTCCCTATGTTTCTCTTTCTTTCTGAGACACTGGGATATGTCCTTATGTCTCCTTCCTTTCCGAAACAGCGGGATATGTCCCAATGTTTCTCTTTCTTTGGTTACGAGCATTTGGAATACGTTCCAATGCTTATTCCATTCTGGAACACTGGGATATGTCCCTGTGTTTCTCCTTCTTCGGTTAAGAGCATTTGGAATACATTCCAGTGTTTGTACCCCTCTTTTCCCTCTCTCGCGTGTGATACACTGAGAGATTGTCCCGTTCCTTACACAATTTCAACGTGTTTGGAATTTTATCTCAGGACGCGTGATGCGCGGGCCTGGGCGGGTTTTATCTCAAGTTGTGTTGTAAACACACTTGGGCGGGTTGTTTTGGACCTCCTCTCATGATTTCAGCGTGGTTTGAGTGTCCTGTTTCTTACACGGTTTTAGCGTGTTTGGAATTTTATCTCAGGACGCGTGATGCGTAGGCCTGGGCGGGTTTTATTTTAGGTTGTGTTGTAAACACACTTGGGCGGGTTATTTTGGACCTTCTCTCAAGATTTCAGCGTGGTTTGAGTGTCCCGTTCCTTACACGGTTTCAGCGTGTTTGGAATTTTATCTCAGGACGCGTGATGCGCGGGCTTGGGCGGGTTTTATCTCAAATTGTGTTGTAAACACACTTGGGTGGGTTGTTTTTGGACCTTCTCTCATGATTGCAGTATGGTTGGAGTTTGTCACCCTTTGCATCTACTATACTATTATTTCATCGCACTGTTTTGTGCACCTTACTTGCATTTTACATTTTATTTCGCGCTATTTTGCGCACATCATATGCACCTGTTAGTGCATTGCATTGCATTTCATTTCGCGCTATTTTGCGCACATCATATGCACCTGTTAGTGCATTACATTTCATTTCGCGCTATTTTGCGCACATCATATGCACCTGTTAGTGCATTACATTACATTTCATTTCGCGCTATTTTGCGCATCGTGCTATTTTGCGCACATCATATGCACCTGTTAGTGCATTGCATTCATATGCACCTGTTAGTGCGTTACATTTCATTTCGCGCTATTTTGCGCACATCATATGCACCTGCTAGTGCATTGCATTACATTTCATTTTGCGCTATTTTGCGCATTGCGCTATTTTGCGCATATCAAATGCACCTGTTAGTGCATTACATTTCATTTCGCGCTATTTTACGCACATCATATGCACCTGTTAGTGCATTGCATTACATTTCATTTCAAGCTATTTTGCGCATCGCGCTATTTTGCGCACCTCATGCATCTGTTAGTGCATTGCATTTCATGCACCTGTTAGTGCATTGCATTTCATTCGCGCTATTTTGCGCACCTTACTTGCACCTGTTAGTGCATTACATTCTTTCATTCTTAGGTTGCATTGTCTTGCACCCATCCACCCGCGTTGTTTCGCATTCTTAGGTTGCATTGTTTTGCCTCCTTCCGTCCACATTCTTTCATTCTTAGGTTGCATTGTCTTGCACCCTTCCACCCGCGTTGTTTTGCATTCTTAGGTTGCATTGTCTTGCCTCCTTCCGCCCACATTCTTTCATTCTTAGGTTGCATTATCTTGCACCCTTCCACCCGCGCTGTTTTGCATTCTTAGGTTGCATTGTCTTGCCTCCTTCCGCCCACATTCTTTCATTCTTAGGTTGCATTGTCTTGCATCCCCCCTACCCGCGTTGTCTCGCATTCTTAGGTTCCATTGTCTTGCCTCCTTCCACCCACATTCTTTCATTCTTAGGTTGCATTGTCTTGCACCCTTCCACCCGCGTTGTCTCGCATTCTTAGGTTACATTGTCTTGCCTCCTTCCGCCCACATTCTTTCATTCTTAGGTTGCATTGTATTGCACCCTTCCACCCGCGTTGTTTCACATTCTTAGGTTGCATTGTCTTGCCTCCTTCCGCCCACATTCTTTCATTCTTAGGTTGCATTGTCTTGCACCCTTCCACCCGCGTTGTTTCGCATTCTTGGGTCGCATTGTCTTGCCTCCTTCTGCCCATATTCTTTTATTCTTAGGTTACACTGTCTTGCACCCTTCCATCGGCGTTGTCTTGCATTCTTAGATTGCATTGTTATGCACCCCACTTTGCATTGTCATGTTTGTTTCAAATTGCATTGTTATGCATCACACTTAGGTTGCATTGTCTTGCATCCCTCCCGCATTATTATGCGTCACACTTAGGTTGCATTGTCATCCACGCTTCACTCTTGTTGTCACGCACTTTTCGCTTGCATTGCTATGCATGTTTCTAATGACATTGTACCTGCTGAGTTTCGTTCTTTTGCAGGCACGATATTGTATGTACGGTTCATTTGAAGCTGGCGCGACCAGACGAACCGGACGGTATTGTATATTCTCCGCGAGAGACGTAGCGAGAATTGTATATTTCTCTTACATCCTTTCTGCATGTAATGTAGTTTGGTTTTTATTTGCTTGCTTAAAACTGTTGCATGTTATGCTTCGTTATAGCTC
Source organism: Camellia sinensis (assembly GCF_055761805.1). Classification (NCBI taxonomy): domain Eukaryota; kingdom Viridiplantae; phylum Streptophyta; class Magnoliopsida; order Ericales; family Theaceae; genus Camellia; species Camellia sinensis. The sequence continues at coordinate 47,798,221 of NC_138964.1, forward strand.
CCTTTGCATGATCATAAGTTATGTTCGGCAATGTGCATGTTCTTTACATCTTGTCCCTGACTTCGGGCACATATCTTCGTTATCTTGTATGCTTGTCTAAGTCTTCGGCCTTGTCGAAAATGGGTCGTCTCTGGGTTTTGACATTCACTCCCGTCATTTTATGACTTTTGAGTTTTGTCAAAGAGGGGCAACCGTAGACACCCCATTTTTGACCGTCCTCAAGACTTGGACGTCATCGTTTGAACACTCGATGATTATCCATGCCCGTGATTGTTTTGAGTTCCTAGAGGTTTCGGCTGCGCGCCTTGCCTCAAGATCTCTCAACTTGACTATTTTTGCTTTTGAGGGAAGAGGGTGGCTTGTTGGCCATCCCCTCAACCCATCGGCCAAGGCATGAAGCCATCGGCCTTGTTTTCTTTCCATCGGCCAAAAGTGTTGGCCGATCGAAACTTTGTTTGGTCGGTCGGCCCATATGTTGGTCGATCGGCCATATTTTCTAGCCGAACCCTGTTCATCTGCTTTATGTAGATATTTCGTGCTAGCTGGCACAACTGGCATGCACAATTCACCCCCTCCATACACGTGTATGGAGGGATTTGCCCCTTGGCTTAGCTTCTCTTAGAAGCTTTGAATTTGAATTTCTATAAGAGGGGAGGCCCTCCTCCCTTGTCAAGGGTTCCAAAAATCTGAGATAGAAGATATATATCTATCTATCTCTATAGCTCCCTCTCTCTATATATTTGTGTGTGTATTTGTGCTCAAAAGGGTGTTTTGTTCACACTATTGCACACAAACACCTAGCAATACACCATCCTTTGGTTGCTGAGATCCTAGAGAGTTAGTTTCAGAGTTCTTGGAGTGGTTTAAGCTTGGAAAAGTTGCTGGAGCCTTGTTCTTGAAGGTGTTCTTCAAGGGTGAGCATTCTTGCTTTAGATACCCCATTTTGGCTTAAGCTTTTAGCCCTTCTTGCTTATTGTTTTAAGCTTAACTATAAACTACAATAACTTTTGATTTTTAATGCTTTAGATCTTTGTTTAAGATCACTTTTTGGTTTGGAGTTGTTACCCCCCTCTTAGGCCTTGTTAGGCCTTGTTTTAGGCCATTCCTTTTGGCCCTTGTTCTTGGCTTTGCATGACCTTCCTACCACTGAAATCCAAAGGATTTTCAGTGGTGGGAAGGTGGTTTTGGTGTCCCAAATAGGAGAGGGTCATCCCCTCTCCTTATTGTCTTGAATGCTAGTATAAATGGCTTATATTGGTGGCATGTTTGCTTGGCTTGTTTTAGCTTCATTTCAGTATGTATTAGGCCTTGTTTTGGCATGATATAACATTGTCTTGACTTGGTTTGGACATACCATGTATGCTTCATGTACTTGCCTTACAATCCTTTCATTTGCCTTAACATGCATCATGCTTTAAGCCATGTTTCTAGCATGATTTTGGCTAGACTCCATGAAGCTTTTAGCCTTGTTGTAACATGCTTAAGCTCTGATTTGAGTCGTTTTGACCATATATGCCATGCTTTGTATATCCATAAGGCATTCTAGCTTGTTAGCTTTAAGTGTCCAAGTCACTAGCATGCTTTACTTGGACCATTTCAATGATTTGGCATCATTTGTTATACTATTTCAGGCCATGTTTCATGCTTGAACACTTGCATATATCACTCCTTTAATGTTTCAAAGAGTTGATGTTTTATGCCTCTTGAATGGATCATTGTGTATGCTTCCATGCTTAGGTCATTTGGATGCCATCTAAGTGGGTTTTTGTCTTGTTTTACCATGCCATAACTCTGTTTTTATTGGTTTATGTCATGCCATGTTTGGTTTTGATAGGTGTAGTGTAACACCCCTTTTGTAGCCTTGCATGCCTCATGCTTTTGGCATTGTGTTCTAGCTTGTGTTGGCTAGTTTCGAGCATGTTTTTGGTCTTGTTTGAACATTGGGACTGTCTTAGGTCCCCTTGGCCCTTTGGGGCTTGTCTTGCATGGCCATGGTTTGAGCTCCTTGGCTAGCCTTAAGCTTTAGGCTTTCTTGCATGCCATCCTTGCTTTGTTTGGTTGGTTTGGCACATTTCCTAACATGATTTCAGAGCTTACAATGTATGTCACATGCCCATATTTGTCCCCGTTTAAGTGTTCTTGAAAGTTGCTATCCTATGCTTAGGTGATAGGCCATTATATATGCATGTTTGTATGTACTTTTGTCCATCATTTCATAGCACTTTGGCCACTGATTTGGGCATGTTTGAGAGTTGCCCATTTTGGCTTAAGTCCATCTTACCATATTGTTGCATACTTGTTTCATTTTGCATGTTGTTATATGCTATGCATGTTGGCATATTTAGGTTGTATGCCTATTGCATATTGTATGCTTGCATGCTCATGTTGCATTAGATTTGTTTGCATGCTTGCTTAGGCTGTATTGCATTGTGTGCGCATCCCTTGCCTCTTGATCAAACATGATAGAGGTTGGTGCCCCTTATGTGTTTTTGTGCATTTCATTTGATATTGAATTTGCACACTTGGCTCATTTGGCCATCATGCATTGAAATGCGTAATTGGTGGCCCGAGGGTCAAGGACTACACTCCTTTGAGTCTCAAACATGATAAGGAGCGTGGTCGTGCAAACATTGCCTTGTAAATGTATTGCCATGCTCTGTTTGTCCTCTACTGCAGCAAAACAACATTTTCTAGGAAGAAATGGCCGGTTGGCTACTTTCAGTGCCGATTAGCTAACCATTATTGGCCGAGAGCCCTATTTTTGGTCGATGACCAGTTTGCCTTGGCCGATGGCCACTCCTCTTGGCCGATGGCCTCTCACAGTTGTAGACACCCCAATTTTGACCGACCTTAAGACTCAGACGTCATCGATTGAGCGCTCGGTGATTGCGCATGTTGTGCTCGTTCTGAGGTTACGGAGTCTTGGCTGAGAGCCTTGCCTCCGAACTTCGAGACTCTTTTGTGCTTTGCCTAGGTTTGTGAACCAAGTTCTGTTTTCTCTTCCCGAAGGAAGGGAGAGGTCTCGTAGACCATCTCTTAGTGGCCGTAGGTTACTTTTTGTGGTCGTAGACCGCTGTTCCCGTTTGGAGACCAGTTTCTGATTTTCGGAGCCGTCGGCCGTGCACCTCGGTTCGGGACCACTTAACTTTCTCCGTTTGCTCTGGTTTTTGGCACACACCTTGTTCCTCTCTCTAGAGGGACATTGTGGCCCGGGAGACCACCTTCGTGGTCGCACGCCACTTTTGATGCTTAACAGTCAGTTTTCGGGGCACCTGGCTGCGCGTTTTGACCTCCGAACACTCGTTTTGCATTCGTCTTGGTTTATTTTTGGCGTGGACCCTATTTTCATTGTTTGGAAGGTGGTACAAGGGTGGGAGACCACCCTTTCTTCTTGGAGACCAGTTTTTCCCGCCGGCCGATTTTTCTTGTCAGGTAGCTGGTCTCCCTGACTTTTGAGCCACATTTACCGGTCTCCCAGCATACCACTAGCTTGCATTGAGTGAGGAGACCACCCTAGGAGGCTGTCGACCAGCTTTTGAGACCTGAACCTTTTGAACCTGGTCGGCCGACCAGGGCAAGTGGTCAGCCGACCACCTGAACTGGTCGGCCAGCTCCCACATTTTCTGTCTCAGTAAGTTGATTCCAGCTGTGCCAGCTGGGAGCCAGAGACTGCATCCTCCATACACATGTATGGAGGATATTGGCCCTAGGTTTTAAGCTTCTTGGAGAAGTTTTAGCCTCCCTTGTCTATAAAGGAAGGCCTTCCCTTCCTTGTAGAAGGTTCAGAATTTTCCTAAGGCATACACATATACCTCCCTCTCTATATCTCTATTTTGGCTCCAAAAGTGCTAAGTTCTTGCCCCTTTGCACACTACCTGTTAGCCTAACACCTCCAACACCAAACTAAGCTTCTTGGAGGGTCTTGAGAGGCCCCGCCTTAAGGAGCTGCATTTTTGGTCCATAAGCTGCTAGAGTTGCTGAGCTACAAGGGTAACACCATATTCCCTCTTTTGAGCTTTATTTTGCTCCATCTTTTAGCCATACTTGCAAGCATTTTTGAGCTTTGGTGTAAACTGAAAAAAGTCTTATTTTGAGGTCCTTAACATTTTTGTTTAAGATCATTTTCCTGTTGGGGGTCAACTACCCCCTTGCATGCTTCATTTCACCTTATTTTGAGCCACGCATTAAGGCCTTTGTTTTGAGCTTTGTTTGCCCTTTTGACCACTGAAATCCAGCAGATTTTCTGTGGTTATTAAGTCATTTTGAGAGCCAAAATCAGAGAGGGGTGACCCTCTCTCTCCTTGTTTTGATTTCTAGCATATTTAGCCTAACAAAAGAGCCCTTATTTGCATGCTTCCAAGACATGTTTCAGGCCATTTTTGGTGAGTTTTAGGACCTGCATAGGCTCTTTCCAGATCTTGTTTTTCCATATTGGGTGTCCATCTTGCATGTGCAGAATAACCCTCTTCATAGCCTATCAAAGTAGCATGTCATTCTTCCATGCATTGACCATGTTTCAATGAGTTTTTGGGCTTTATTTGGCATGTCATACCTCTGACTTTTACTGGTTTAGTGACCTCTTGAATGCTTCATATACTTGTAGTGTAAACACTCTTCACTAGCTTGTATTGCATACTATTTTGGTCCTTGATTCTAGCACTTTTTGGCCATGCCTTAAACTGATTTTGTGCATGTTTTGGACTGCCTTAGCTCTGTTTTTATGCCTCATGGTCGAATGATGCTTGCTATGCATGGTTGTAGTGTAATACCCTTGCCTAGCCTTGAGTTTTGAAGCCTTTTGCATGCTTATACTGAGGTGTTTTCATGTTTTGGGGTCATTGAGCATGTCATTTCAGAGCCTATACCTATGTTATATTCCCATGTTTTTCACTCTTTAAATGTGTTTGAGAGTCGTGCTTAAATACCTCATTTACGGACCATTGCATGAGCTTCATTTCTATGCATTTTGAGCCATCATTTTAGACCATTTTCCCACTGTCTTGGACCTGCATAGGGACTGTTTGGGGCTGGTTGGGTCACTTGAGCATTGCTTTGTGTGCCTCTAGTGTAATGCACTTCATTAGTTTCGGTATCCGGGCCATCTAGCATGCATTGTGTGAGGTGTTTACATGATTCGGGACCATCTTGCATGTCATTTCAGAGCTGGAAAATGTGTGATTGTATGCCATATTTCATCCCTTTCCATGCTTTGGTAGAGTTGCATTTGGTGCCTTAGGTTTGGTCCCTTGCATTCGTGCATATTTGCATGTGTTTTCGTTGCCCAATTTCATCATGTTTGGCCACTGATTTGGGTGTGGCTAAGGCTCACCTATCTTGGTTTAAGTCCATCTTACATTGTATATGCCATTTAGTCCATGTTGTTGCATGATTGACCATTGCATTGTGTATGCCTTGATCATTTCATTGTTAGTCTCCATGTGTGCATTGCGTATGCCATATAGTTTTCTTGTGCATTGAGTACGCCATTGATTATTTCATAGCATTGTGTATGCTAGTAGCATGTTTGCATATCATCATTTGCATGTTTGCATCATTTAGTGGCATTATGTTTAGGTTGCATGTTAGAGTTGCATTCATGCATGCCATGTGTATTGCATTGTGTTTGGAGTAGGGTTTAGTCCAGACACGGGAAACGAGGGACGTTTCGTACTCCAAGTGACGAAACGTGCCTCGATTCTCGGTCGCCGACACTCCGGATTACCCATGATGGAGTTTAGGCCTTGTTGTGTTTATATGTGCATTCATTTTACATCGAGTCGTGCAATCCGACTCCTCGGCCAACGAGATGCGTGATTGGTGGCACGAGGATCGAGGATTACACTCCCTAGAGCTTATGCAATGACGGGGAGAGTGGTCGTGCACACATATGTTGAAAATACTTTGTCATGCCCCTTTCTTCCTCTCTGTTGCAGCAAACCGAAAGCCAACGACAAAAATTGGTCGGTAGTATCCCTACAGCATGGTGGAGTTTCAGCCTTCTGGAGTTTTGTTTAGTGTTCTGGAACCAGTTGCAACCAGAGGCAAATCGGGGCATCGCGATGGATTTTCCGGCAAGGCGACTCGAGCATGCATGCATTCCTTATCATTCAAGACCGAGCTAAGGCAGTCCATTTCATATGTTTTGCATGCTAGCTTATTTATTTTAGTTAATTTGTTAATTAATTAGGGTTGTGTAATAATTAACTATAATTCGTTATTCATTCGGTTATGTATTATTTATTCGGACCCTCCGAGGAGGGCAATGTTGTAATAAGTGTGCGTGTGTGTGATGTATGTCTTCCAACCCCACGTCTTTCTCCCTTTTATTTACCAGCTTATGATGGTTAGTTTTAGGGCACGTTTAAATTAGCATCCATATGCTCGTATGTTTGCATCCATTCATCTGTTTTGCATGCACCGGGCTCGGCGCATCATACTAACTGCATTGTATTTCAATTCCAAGTTGAATACATGTATCGATTGTTGCATCTCATATGCCATCTTAGAATAGCCGAGCCTATCGTAGTTGCATTTTTGCATGTGTTTGCATTAGGCATTCTTAGTATAGTTAGGATTCATGCATGATTTCTTATTAGCTTCTTTCTTTGGCTCGGAGTACTCGGTAAGTGTTTATGCTTTAGCATCCTTGCATGCGTGTGAGTGACTGTTATGATAGCATGCTTGCCATGAGGCTATGTGCTTATGTGATATAACTGCCTGAATGCCTGCGAGTGAAGGTTGGGTTGCTTGAATTGGAATAATTCGTTGAAACCCGTGTTTTAGCCTACTTGCGAGTAGCAAACTTCAATCCATTTTCAAAACAAACGAATATGCGATGCTTTGTTCCAACTTAGGCAATATAGTCTATACTTGTATGCTGTGTGCATCACATAGTAATTCTAGGCTAATAACCAGAATAAGAGCACATAATGTTTTCAAAACTCGATATCATGGTTAGTAGAGGCCGATCTTTGATCGGGCGAGCGGGGGTGCTCACGAAGTGACCTTCCCCAATCGTACCCAAGTTCCCGAGCCGAGGCAACTTTGGTGATGACAGACACGTGGCCTTAGGCACGAGTTAGAGTTTCCTAAATTCCTCCAAAATAAAATATTTAGGTGGTGACTCTGTATCTGGCAAAGCTGTCCATGTTTGGCACTTCTTTCTAAAAATTAGTTTTTCAAAACAATTTGCCGGATTTGGACTCTTTGATGATTCATCGGTCTTGCATTGCACTCTGCGAGATTAGATACAGGACTGTGACATTGAGTCTGAACTGTAGTAAACCTAAATGAACAAAACGGGCTTTTTCCCGGGACGTTCAGGGACGTCTACAATTTCTGGCGACTCTGCTTGGGAGTTAGAGAACTTGACTCGAACTCATGATATCTTGTTTTGACTACACTTATGTGTTTCTTTGCATTGCATGTGCATTGGTGTGCCTAGGACACCGTGTTTGCCATCTGCTATTCTTGAACGGTTTGCTAGAGGCTCGCTTTGAGAAGTGTGCCATAAGGCTGACCGGTTACGGGCTCTGCCACGATGGGAACACAAACCCCGATTTTTACCGGGGCACCCTTTTTGACCATTCGACCTAGTGCATATTCGGAATCCATAGTGACCATTCCAAACTAGGACAGGTTGCTCAACCGATTATAGGTTGTTTGAAACTGCTGCGTGCGTAGTGAAACCCTAGCTCCTGGCAAAATAGGACAGGGAAACCTTACCCCAACATAGGGGTGTTTTGGCTCTCACTTGTTTGCTGTATGCTTTTAGAGTGTGTCTCTACAGGAATGCATGTATCAGTTTACAAGTTTGGGTATCAGGCCTGCGGGCACCAGTTCAATATTTTGGGAATCAGTTATCTGCGGGTATCAGATTCAGTTTTGGGGGCAGTGATTTGGGAACAATGATCAGTGTTTGAGAACAGTCTATTCAGCTTATCAACTGTGTGTTGTGATGCCCAACTGTGTGTTGTGTGTTTATTTACGTTGTTATACTGTCCGTTTGTCTAGTTGCTTATTTTCTTATTATTGCTTTATTTATCTTTTTGCTAGGGTAGTTTAGCACAATTGCTTCAGACCAAGCAGATATTCCCCAAGCACTCTGGACTAGAGGTCGCCGACTCAATCGATCTAAGGATCTGGTCGACGGACAACTAGTGTTTTATTCCTTACCCCCGGTTATCAGACGGAGGTCGAGAAGACAAAGTGTATCCGAGCAAAGGTTGCCAGAACAGTGGTCTACCCCGTCAGTGGACAGTCAGGCTAAGGCTTTAGTTTTTACCACAGAGATAAATATACCAGTCAATCAGCTGGAACAGCAGAACATGGTAGGGATGGAGGAAATGATGCGTCAACTCCAAGAAAGTATGAAACTCATGCAGGAGGATGCTGCTCGTTAAGCAGAATTTGCCAAACAGCAGGCTGTGGTCATGACCCAGCAGGCAGAGCTAATTATCCAGCTACGGCAGCAAGCTGGAGCATCAGCCTCACATCAAGCTCCTCCCCCACCAAGGGTCCCACTACCCGGGGAGACACCAAATGTCCAGAATATCCAAGAGGATACAAACATCCCAATAGGGCCGGCTCTGCCCCCGATTCTACCTCAACTATCCAAGGCACCTACGCCTATCAATCAACCGGACTCTCCCTTTGAGTTCGAGGTGGACCCTACAGCGTTGAAGTTGAGCAAGCTTGAAAAGTTATTCAAGAAATCCCAAGGGGTAAAGTCCATCCCAGACATTGAGGACGGGTATACCAACGCAACTGTAACGCTGCCAGATCGGTTCAAGATGCCACAAATCGACCGCTTTGACGGGTTCAGGGATCCCATGGCGCATCTACGTTTGTTTTCGAACATACTAAGGCCGATGGTCCTCACCAAACTACAGAAGCTTTCATTGTTTGGCTAGACCCTATCAGGTGTGGCGGCCATCTGGTACACAAAATTGGAAGACGATGTCAAGCGGAACTAGGATGAGATGGCCGAGGCTTTCATTGCACAATACTCCTATAACACGCAAATCGAGATTACAACCCGTGATCTCGAGACAATAAGGCAGGAGCCTAAAGAGTGTTTCTCTGAATTCGTAACCCGCTGGAGGGCCAAGGCCTCAATGATGACCATAAAGCCGATGGATAAGGATCAAATACGGATGGTTGTGCGCAACCTCCAACCCAAACTGATGCAGAAAATGATCGTGCTCCCCTTCCCTACCTTTTCAGATCTGCATGAGATGGGAGTACAGATTGAGGATGCCTTGAAGCAGGGCTTGATTGACAATGACAAAGAGCAACCCAGGAGAACCTTCAACCGAAACAACAATGTAGGCACAAGCAGTGCTGCAACTGCTAGAGCTTCGGAAGTAAGCATGGTCACCACCACCCCTCCAAGAACCCTAGCAGCTACACCATTCTCCGGTGCGTCCGGAAGTAACACACAAACAACTAAATACCAACCTCGAGGCCAAAGAACCTTCACTCCATTATATATGCCCCTGTCCAAAGCTCTGGGGGTATTAATCAAGAAAGGGCACTTGAAGCCCCTGGAGTCGAGGCCATTGCCAGATCCACTACCTCCTTCCCATAACCCAGCCAAATATTGCGCCTTTCACCAGCAACATGGTCACGACACCGACCATTGCTTTAGATTGCGTCACGAGATTTAGGATCTCGTCGACAATAGGGTGATTGTGCCTCCAGAGAAACCCAATGTCACAACCAACCCTCTCCCACCTCACAACCAAGCTCCACCTCCCAAATGCATCAACTTTATCCAGACCAGAGTCATGACATACGACCCAAGCATATATATCACCCCATCTAACCTACCCAAGCCAGAGGTGTTCCTTCCTGACAACACTGACTTGTGCATGTTGGACATCTCCCGAACCCAACCCGAACTAATGGTGGTGACTTTCGAAGACAGAATGGGGATGATTTCGGAGGAAAGTGGTACAGTGGATTTAGGGACTGAGGAATTAAGGAGTTTTGCTGAGGAGGTGTACAATCCGAGTGGCTACATTATGTTAGCGGGACAGATTAGGCCAAATGTGGAATTATCGGTGGGGGCAAAAATTTGTGTACTACGGGGGGATGGACTTGATCAAAGGATAGATGACTTAGCAGTTCTAGAAGGGGACATTGCTGACCTTCAGATTTTCAACGAACAAGATCCGGGGGACACGACAGTCAACTAGTTTGATTTTGAAGAGTCGGCAGAGGTTACAGGGTGGCTTGACGACCAACCAGATATTGTTAAAGAATCTCAGCTGGAAAAGGGTCCGTCAGGGGCAAGGACATTAATTGTGGCCGGAAGGGCCGGGAGACAGAATGCATTGCCGGAGAGCGCCGGTGCCAAGAATTTCGCTCGGGATCTGGGCATTTTGAATACAAGAAATATTGAACAATAGACGGCATTGACGCAGCTAGAACGGGAAGGAATCGAAGACTCTGAGAGAGCCAGAAAAGCCAAGGCCCCTGTGGGGACTGAACCTGCTATGTGCACAAAGATAGAGCGTGCTGTAGGCACCTGGACAGAAAATACTGTAAGTACAGGGATAGTTATAACGGAGCCGGACAGGTGTCTGTCGGCTGCCGATGGAATGTGGTGGGAGGACGATGATCTATGTCTTGTCCACACGGATGAGGACTGGGGAAGCAATCAACCGGATGATACCTGGTACATTGGTGAAGTTGACCATATGACTAGGAGTGGGCGGTATTTCAAGCCCCCACACCTTGATCAGCCAGAGGCATCCGGGAAGGACAAGGAGGCGAAAAAATAGAAAGACAAGCTACTTGAGGATGAGGCTGTGCTAAAACAATTGAAAAAGATACAAGTAGACATCTCCATCTGGGGACAGCTTATGGCTTCACGTGTGCATAGACAGGTTGTCCTATCGGCAATGGACAAGGCCAAACTCTCGATAGACACCACGCCTAAACAACTGGTGGGCTTGGTTTTTCTGGGAGGAGGTTCCCCGACGTTGGCCTTTTCTGACAAAGAACTACCGCTTGAGGGTGCAAGTCAAAACAAACCTCTCTACATCTCTGTGGAATGTAGAGGCAAGTGGGTACCGGTGGTTCTTGTCGACACGGGATCCACCATTAATGTGTGCCCGTCGAGGACGGCATATGTAATCGGGTTGAAGCCCGCGGACTTCGTGCCAACTACCCAGGTGATTCGGGCGTATGATAACACAAGCAGGGAGGTGATAGGGACTGTCAAAATTCAGACCCAGGTTGGTCCAAGACAACACGAGATCGATTTCCATGTCTTGGACGTTCCCGCAACCTTTAACCTACTTTTGGGGCGACCGTGGTTGCACTAGGTAAAAGCAATTTCTTCCACCTTGCACCAGATGTTGAAATACCTCATGGGAATGGGGTAGCTATAGTTTTTGGAAATTCATCAATCCATCCGCCGCCGAAGGTGTCTACACCAGTCTTGGAAATTGAGCACGGCACAGAGGATGTATTCTTATCGGGGTTTACTCTGGCTGAGGCTTGAGTCATGAAAAACATCTTGGCTGTTGATGAGGGGGTGTATGTTAGCACACAATCAATATACCTCATGAACAAGCTTCAACACATATCGGGGATGGGATTAGGGAAGAGTGGCCGGAAAGGCATTGCAGTATCAGCCGAAGTGCTGCACAACCCACATACCTTTGGCTTGGGTTATCTGCCCACCAAAGAGGATTAGGTAAGGAAAGGTAAGGAGATGGCTGGGAGATCCAGAACGAAGAAGACAGGGAAGCCATATGAGTTAATGCACCAACCTATTCAGGGTACCCTAAATGGACTCTTCATCCGGGAGGGGGAGGATTTTCCGTTATGTGGTTTCGCAGAGCCATGGCTGAATGCCGAGAGGAAGCGCGTGCCAGGTTTTGAGATTTTCTTCGACCTGTAGTTATTCGGGGATGATGTTGCCGAGTAGCAGACAGACCTATCAGCTAAGGTTGAGTAGTGTAAAAATGTGGATTCCAAGAGCGCTGAAATTGAAATGGGGGTAGCACTGGCTTGTCTACTTTCAGATCCTCCGATCATACAGAAGTACTTGGGGGATAACTTCTCGGTGTCCATGATTGGGAATGAAACGGCTACGAGCCTACCGTCAAGCATTTTGGATGCATCCATCGCACCCTCTCTCATCTGGCAGTACGAGGAGGGATTTTTATCAAGCAGCACCGGGTCAAGTAGTGAGCCGGAATCTGATTCCACCGAATCTGTGGAGTCGGAATTAGGTTCCAGCTCGTTTGAGTCTAAGTCCGGTATTCCTAGGGGTGATAACCCGGATGCCACAGTCCTGTCTAGGTCGTCTTTTTCTTTCTCTTTTGAGTCTGTTGTAACAGAAGAATCGGACGATTTGGAAATGCTTAATGAGAATGGAATGGATGTGGTTTCTGAGTACTTTTCTGTGCCCTTGATTTATTGTATTAATCAGGACTTTCAAAATTTTGATGAAAACGACAGGGAAGAAATTCCTCTGATTTTGCAACGCTTAATTGATCAAGAGCAGGAAAGATTTGTTAAACCTTTAGTTGATGAAATCACTACTGTTAATGTTGGTACTGAGGAGGACCCACGGCTGGTCCAGATCGGGTCCACGTTGTCTTCAGAGGAACACGAGCGCTTAGTCGCTTTATTAAAAGATTTCAAAGATGTTTTCACATGGTCCTACGAAGACATGCCTGGAATCGATCCTTAGATTGTACAGCACCGGATCCCTCTTGACCCAGAGGCCCGACCCGTTAAATAGAAACTCAGAAGGATCTGCCCGGACTGGGCCCTCAAGATTAAAGAAGAGGTCACCAAGAAAATTGACGCATGGTTCCTGCTGGTATCCGAATACCCAACTTGGTTAGCCAACATTGTTCCGGTGCCAAAGAAGGATGGCAGGATTCGGGTATGTGTGGAATTCAGGGATTTGAACAGAGCCAATCCGAAGGACGACTTTCCCTTACCGCATATTGATGAGTTAGTGGACTTCACAGTGGGGCATGCTTTGCTTTCGTTCATGGATGGATTCTCAGGCTATAAGTAGATAGTGATGGCACCTGAAGACTGGGAGAAGACTACTTTCACCACCCTGTGGGGGACTTACTGTTACAGGGTGATGCCATTTGGGTTGAAGAATGTTGGAGCTACATATCAACGGGCCGTGACCACAATATTGCACGACATGATCCACAAAGAGGTCGAGGTTTATGTGGACGACATGATTGTCAAGTCCAAAGAAAGAGAGGGTCACTACACCGCCTTGCAAAAGTTCTTCCAAAGGATCAGAGAATTTCGGTTGCGGCTGAATCCTCAGAAGTGTACGTTCGGTGTTACAGCGGGGAAAATGCTATGGTTTCTGATTACACAGAGAGGTATCGAAGTCAACCCTTCCAAAATCAAGGCCATCTTAGAAATGCCACCACCAAGGACTGAAAAAGAGGTGTGAGGCTTTCTGGGTAAAGTGCAATTCATAAGACGGTTTATCTCAAAATTGACCTTGACTTGTGAACCACTTTTTGGTCTCTTGAAGAAAGGAAAGAAGTTCCACAGATCAAGGAATACTTACAGAACCTACCCGTGTTGTCACCGCCCGAGCCGAGGAAACCTTTGATTTTGTATCTTTCAGTAACTGAGACTACAATGGGCTGCATGCTCGCACAAGAGTCTGAGGACAAGGTAGAGAGGGCTATTTACTATCTGAGCAAGAAGATGTTGGATTACGAGACCCACTACACTCCGCTGGAAAAGGCTTGCTTAGCCTTGGTATGGGCTACCAGGAAGCTGCGACACTACTTGTTAGCTCACTCTGTAATGTTGGTTTCAAGATTAGATCCCATTAAATATCTCTTCGAGAAATCGGCACTTACGAGTAGGCTAGCTCGTTGGTTGCTTCTGCTTTTCGAATTCGATCTGAAGTATGTGACTCGCAAGTCAGTGAAGGAGAGAGTGGTAGCAGAGTTCCTAGCCGATCACCCAGTGGAAGGGGATGAAGCAGTTGAGTACCTATTCCCAGACGAGGCCATTTTGCATATCGAATATGAGTTTTGAACGATGTACTTTGACGGAGCGTCAAACCAGTATGGGTATGGGATAAGGGTGTTGCTAATAGCACCCGACAATTCCCGTATCCCTTTAGCATTTAAACTCCGATTCAAAGTCTCGAACAACGAAGCAGAGTATGAAGCATGCATTGCTGGTTTAGAAGCAGCCCTAGAACTAGGGGCAGAACGGTTAGACGTCATCGGGGACTCGAACCTTGTTGTATCCCAAGCTAAGGGAGATTGGAAAGTCAAAGAAGAAAAGATGAAAATGTACCACCAGACCTTGGACCTGCTGATTCCTCTGTTTGAGAAGCTGAACTTCGCTCATCTACTAAGAGAAAACAACAGGTTCGCAGATTCACTAGCAACTCTATCTTCCATGATAGACATCCCTTTTGGAGTCCGGATGCGTCCGATCATCATTGACCAGAAGTTTGCACCAGCCTACGAGTCAATTGCTGCCGTAGAAGAGGTTCAAGATAAGAACCCCTGGTATTACGATGTCTGGAATTTCCTGGAGAAAGAAGCATACCCACCAGGGGCAAATGCCAAAGACAAGAGGGCAATTCGAAGAATGGTTACTCAATTCATCATCTGCAGAGGAAAACTGTATAAGAGAGGTCATCTGGGAATGCATAAGCTATGTGTTGAGGCTAAAGAGTCAAAGCGCCTAATGGAGGCCATCCATGGAGGAGAATGCGGAGAGCACGTGAACGGGGTAATGCTAGCCCAAAAAATTCTCAGACAAGGTTACTACTGGTCTACCATGGAGGAGGATTGTATCGGCTTTGTTCGGTGATGCCACAAATGTCAGATCCATGCAAATCGCGTGAACATCCCACCGTCAAAGCTGTACAATATGACTTCGCCATGGCCATTTTCAGTTTGGGGAATCGATGTGATCGGGGCTGTCACTCCGAAGGGGTCCAATGGGCATGAGTTCATTCTGGTCGTGATAGACTATTTCACAAAGTGGGTTGAGGCCCAATCTTATGCAGTGTTGAAGGCGTCGCATGTTGCAAAGTTTGT
Source organism: Camellia sinensis (assembly GCF_055761805.1). Classification (NCBI taxonomy): domain Eukaryota; kingdom Viridiplantae; phylum Streptophyta; class Magnoliopsida; order Ericales; family Theaceae; genus Camellia; species Camellia sinensis. The sequence goes on from NC_138964.1 coordinate 47,813,295, forward strand.
CAGGAACAACATCATCTGTCGCTATGGCGTCCCAAACAAGATTATCTCAGATAATGGTTCTCACTTCAAGAAGGAAGTGATTGACTTGTAGGAGAAATACAACGTGACTTTTCATAAGTCATCCACATATCTGCCGCAGACCAACGGAGCAGTTGAGGCCGCCAACAAGAACATCAAGCGTATTTTGCAGAAAATGGTGGAAACCTATCGAGATTGGCCAGATAAGCTGCCATTTTCTCTGTGGGGCGACCGGACTTCAATTAGAACTTCTACTGGAGTGACTCCGTATTCATTGGTTTATGGGATGGAGGCCGTTCTGCCTATAGAAATTGAGGTTCCGTCATTACGAGTACTGGCTGAGTGTCAGATAGCTGAGGCAGATTGGCAGTAGAGCAGATTTGAGGAACTCATGCTCTTTGATGAAAGAAGACTGAAAGCACTGTACCATGTTCAAGGTTATCAACGAAGAATCGCTAGGACTTTCAACAAGAAGGTTAAGTCTAGAAATTTGAAGGAAGGAGATTTGGTGCTCAAAGACAACCGAGCCCCCATCCATGACCCTAGGGGTAAATTCAGACCCAATTGGACTAGTCCCTACATCATTAAGTCTATTTGGTCGGGTGGAGCTGTTGTTCTGATGGACCTAGATGGCCTAAAGTTCTCACAACCAATCAATATGGGCAAGTTGAAGAAATATTACCCTTGAGAGGCTTGCTAGGCCGAAAACCCGAAAGGGCGACCTAGGCAAAAGTTAGAGCATGAAAATTTTGAAATTACAAAAACTGAGCTCGCAAGGTTGAAAACCCGCAAAGAGCGGCCATGGCAAAAGTTAGAGCGTAAAAGGTGAGGGTTAATACACGAGTGAACCTGAGCCTGAACTATGTAAGGCTTGATTCCCATCTTTGGGATACGTAGGCAACTTCATCCTGAAGTTCAGCAATAAACTTTTTCCCGATCAACTTTGTCCATTTGATCATCTCTGTCATCTTTGTCTATTCAGCATTCAAGAGGTCGGTTGTGATCTCCAGTGCAGTGCTACTCAGACTAGGGGCAACTTTCCAGCTGCTGGAATCCAGGGTTGTGCATCTCAGTGACAGATCTTAAGCGTGTCCAGTTCTGATCCATGTCGAAAATGGTTTCGAAAAGTTTTAATAAAAGTTGATTTTGTTCAAATTAATCTTTTTACAACTTAGACCATTTTTGGACCAAAGCGAAAAATTTTTAGTACCCACAACCTTCAATTTTATTGATTTCAATACAGAGTCCTCCTGCTCTTGCATACAAATTGAAGTTACTTTTGGTTACATTCATAAATAAAACTTGAAAGTACTAACAAAGCAATAAATCCGGGGCATAGCTAAGTCAGGTGTTCCTGCGCCCTCTCCTAGAGCTGGTCGAAGCTTCTGACGCCAAAGTGGGCCCAATTTGTGCCTCTTCATTGAGCCAATCTATGCACTCATCAGACAAAGTGCAACTGAAAGTGGAAGCGGGGGCCAGGAGTTCTCTCGTCCTCCATGCTGTGGCATACCGAGCAAGCTGGGCGCCTCAGATCGGGAATGCAGCAGAGTACTCTATCCCCTCTGGCGGGCAAGTCTGATCATGGCCGAACTGGCGCTGGAACCGAAAAGGAAAGTAAAACACACAGTGCGTCAGGCCAATCAACTGAATCCCGATCTGTCGGGACATGCTGTAGCTCATGGTTGGCAAATTGAACCAAGGACACCGCCAATCAATACGGTCTGCGGACAAATTGCACATCCAGTCGAACCACCATCCCTCATTCAGGGCATCGACTAAACGACGTCAGAAGAAGTAGTCGCGAGCTGAGTATGCTGGGCAAGGGTCCATAGCCTGTAACTTATCCATCAACCACACCTGGAGAGGGACGAAAAATGAGAGATTAAACAATAGAGAGGTGTACGTTGAGAGAAAAGTGAGAAAGGGTTTTGAGAGAAAAACCGAGCCTGGGGGCCGAGTGATGTGAGCAATATATATGTGAGATAGGGCGGGAAACATTACCTGTAGCAGTAGTGGACTCCCCGCAAATCTGGTCATCTCTCGGCGATAAAAAGCATCCAAGCCCATCAATGTCTTGGCCAATGACATTGCAATGCAGCTCTTTCCATCTTTCAAGCGTTGAGCAACTTCGATCAGACAAATGCTAGACCCGCTAAAGCCCGGGGCAAGCAAAAAGTGAGATAACATGCACAAGCAAAGGGCATGTCGCCGAAAACCCTGCCAATGATGGTCACCGCGGTCACCGGGATCAGAAAAACATTGAATCAAGCTGAGGATGTCCAGTTCTCCGTTGCAGATCAGAGATCGAGCGTCGTGCATAGTGAGCCCAAACATTCGCCCTAAGGCCTTGGCGTGGCCGAAGTGAAGTTGGGGCAAGAGTTCTTCGTTGCGCTCAGATTCCATCAAAGCTTGGAAATCTTCGAAGGTAGGACACACCTCTTGCCTGCCAAAGCTAAAGACATGTGTTACCAGATTCCAAAACCTCGTCGTGGCATGGAGAAAGGGAAGATGCAGCGGAGTGCGGCTCAACGTGAATAGTGCATTCAAGCCGAAGCCCCCAGAAGTTCAACTTTTCTGAGCCATCTAAAGTAGCAATCCAAGATACGAGATTTTTGATGAGGAATGCCTCCATTTTGATGCAAAACTGAGATGAAATGAAAGAACCACAAAGCTGGAACTTTTATAGAGGATAAGGCACTGTTTGGGGACACGTGTCAAAAATCTGGTGGTCGCCAAACCAGGTAGTCAGCCGACCACTTTTTCTGGTAGGCCGACCACCCCTTTGGTCTCCAAGAAAAATAGCTGGTCGGCCAGCCCCTTTTGGTGGTCGGCCATGGAGAAAAGTTGGTCTTTGGTCTGTTCCTAGTTTCTATAAGAGAGATCCTAGCTTTTCCATGCGTTGGGAGTGTTGAAGGTCCGTGTTTTCCTCTGTTTCGAATGCGTTCCGTCACCACTGATTATCCGAGATGCATTTGCTTATCGAGTTGTTGTTAAGTTTTGCTTATCGAGTTGTTGTTAAGTTTCGTTTATCGAGTCGTTGCTTATCGAGTCGTTGAGTTTTGTATATCGAGTTGTTACTCTTTGTTTGATCAACATTGTTAGGATTTGCTTATCGAGTTGTAAACTTGCTAAGGTTTTGTTGTTTCTTAGTACGTTAAGTTGTTTTAGTTTGTTGCGTTGGTTTGCTACCTAACTTGGAAATATTCGTTGTTTAATTTTCATTCAATCTCATTTTTGTGCAAAATGATGCGATGCGATGATAAGAACATAAAATGCAACACTTTTTAAACAAAAAAATGTTTCATTCCATCATACTCCTTTTGTTACAACATTTTACAACAAGGGTACAAGTTTTACAGAAAATAAAATTGCCTAATAATGTACAGTGTGCTACAACTACTAGTAAAAAAGGCAAATAAAACAGGAACATCTGCAACAGTGCTCTCGGACTCAAGATCGGGAGGCCCTCTTCATCCTCTTCACCTAAGCAGTCTCTGCAATACCTCCACCAGCACCATCATCTGAATCGGAGCTGTCATCCTCGGGATCCTCCCCGACATCACCTTTACTCTCAGAACCAGAACCGGAGCCCTCCTCTTTGTCTGCGGATATCTCTAACTGAGGATGCGCAGACTCCTCCTCACTGGACTCCTCGTCATCTATGACGGGTGCTCTGCGCCTGCCTCGTCTGCGAGATGAGTCCCCTCTCCCAGCTCCTCGGGAAGGCCTGGATGGCCCGGCCTGTAGTGGTGGCATCTGAAAAGGACAATTTGAGTACATTAGCCAACATGTATATCAGATGCAGAGAAAAGAATGCTACATAGAGTGGGTGTATGCAGATACAATGTATGAATGTGGTGTGTGTCAGGTGTGCTCTACGCATACAGTCAAGCGATGCAATGAAATGGTTAAATACAGCATGTCATCAGAAGTATGATAAATGTGAGAAAATTGAAAAATACCGTAACACCGGCGATGAACAGCTGTGTCTCCCTCCGCAAGACCATGCCCTCAAGTGAGGCCACCAATCCGAGCAGATCATCAGAATACTCCCTGGGAGGCTGCAGATACAAGATCAAGTCATCAATGAATAAATGAATGCCTAAGTATCTGAGTGATAAATGAAAAGCAGTGGAGCATACCAGTAGTGAGTCAGGATCACTGACATATCGGTGATCGGGCATAAGAGGCTCTATTGGAATCAGGTAAGATGACCCGTATCGCCATCTAGTCAACTCGGTCGGAAGATCTGGCCACCCGGCATGCTGATAAGTCAGTGGAATCGGGGGAATCTGTCTAGCCCCACTCCTCGATGTGCTGGCCCTGCTAGACGAAGGAACGTCTGTAGCCTGGGCTCGAGCTGACGATGATGCACCAGCAGCCCTCCTAGTAGGAGTACGGACACCCATCAGTGGGGGCATCAAGTACGTGTGGCGGTAAGTCGCATACTCCCCATCCTCCGTGTGCAGAGCTGCATCGGTACCCAACATAGCGACATCAACCTCCTCGGGAGTGGGTCCCTCAGCGGACCGCATGTCATCTGGAGGTGCTGAAGGGACACTCTGCTCAGGGACGCCCATCGTTTGGCGCATGAAGCGATCTCCCAAAAACCAGGCCCTGCCAACTGGCCCCTCAAACAGAGTCCTATACTGAGAAGAAGCCCATGCCCCCGGGAACTGGAAACGGATATCTCCTCCCAAGGATGCCCAGGGCCGCCAAGCGATCTGAGGATACAAGTGCATGAGCTAATCAGATGTCATAAATATGCAAGATGAATCAAAGCTAAAAATATGAAGAACTGAGAGTTCTGCAGTACCTCGGTCGCTCGCACCGTGTCAAAAAACTGTCGCAAGAAGGGCAGAGTCTCTCGAGCCCTCGCCCGGCATCGACCCTCAAATACATGAGAGTAAGGGATCGTAAGAGGCACCTCCACCTCGAACTCTGGGGCTAGCATCAGAAAGTACGTGTAAACCCATAGCTGTGAAAAATAAGGTAGTGGCCATCAGAATTCAGAATGTACAGAAAGTACAGAGTGCTGAGTGCAGAATGTAGAATACAGAATGTAAAGTGTGCCGTGTGCAGTGTACAGATAATGAAAAGCAGAAATGTAAATCAAGAGGGCAAAAGGTACCTCCCAGGCTCTCCAGTAGCCACCAACTATGTTCCCTCGCCCGCGGGAGGTTGCACTCATATAGCAGTAGAGGGTAGCGAGGTCGGCGCCACCCCAGTCATACTGGCTGACCTGTGATAGGTCCACCAAAGCACTGAGCAGATACAGTCCAACTGTGTTCCCCCTGTCGGAGAACAAAGTGGTCCCAAGGAGGAACATCAAAAATCCTTGAGCGTACTGCTCTATCTCCTCAAGAGTCTCGGGCATACTCCCCCTATACTGCATGGGGGACCAAGTGTACCTGACTCTGTCCGAAGATCGGTCAATCGGTGGACGAGCTCCCAATAGATAGATCCAGGCAGCCTCCCACTCGCCCATATCCTCGTCGTAGGGGACCGGTCGGCCGACCACATCAAGGCCAGTCAGCATCGCAAAGTCGAACGGGGTCATCGTCATATCCCCGGTAGCTGAGAAGTGGAAAGAGTTGGTGGTGTCCCACCATCTCTCCACGAGTGCCCCCATCAAGGTCCTGCTCGCAGGGTAGCGAGATAGCCCCGCGCAGAAGGGCCCAAATCCTGCCGCGTCCACCATGTGACGAACGGTCTCTGGGAGCTCTACATACCACTCCCTAGCGATAATCGAGCCATAACCCCGTGTAGAACGAGAGAATACCTGCATTCAAAATGAACAAATGTATTCAGTTTCAGAATGAAGTGTATAAGCTGCGTGCAAATGAAATGAATGAGCTGTGAGTTCAAAAGTGAAATGTAAGAACTGTGTGTTCAATATGCGCTGCGTGCAAATGAAATTGTGGGCTGTGTGTTCACCTCAAGAGTTTGAGCTGAGTGTTCAGATTTCAAAAACTGTGGGCTGTGTGTTCACCTCAAGAGTTTGAGCTACGTGTTCAAATTTCAAAAACAGTGGGCTGTGTGTTCACCTCAAGAGTTTAAGCGGCGTGTTCAACTTTCAAAAACTGTGGGCTGCGTGTTCACCATCAAGAGTTTGGGCTGCATGTTCAACTTTCAAAAACTGTGGGTTGTGTGTTCACCTCAAGAGTTTAGGCTGCGTGATCAACTTTCAAAAACTGTGGGCTGTGTGTTCACCTCAAGAGTTTGAGCTGCGTGTTAGACTTTCAAAAACTATGGGCTGTGTGTTCATAATCAAGAGTTTGGGTTGCGTGTTCAGATTTCAAAAACTATGGGCTGTGTGTTCACCTCAAGAGTTTGGGCTGCGTATTCAACTTTCAAAAACTATGGGTTGTGTGTTCATAATCAAGGGTTTGGGCTGCATGTTCAGATTTCAGAAAAATGTGGGCTGTGTGTTCACCATCAAAAGTTTGGGTTGCGTGTTCAACTTTCAAAAAAGTGGGCTGTGTGTTCACCATCAAGAGTTTGGGTTGCGTGTTCAACTTTCAAAAACTGTGGGCTGCGTGTTCATGATAAAGAGTATGAGCTGCATGTTCATAAATTCGAGTGATTGAGTTGTGTGTTCAAAATGCAAACAGAATGCTATGTTATAGACTAAGTGTTCAGAACAAGCTGTGTGCCCACTCAATCAAATTCTGTGCTGTAAGATATGTGCTAAAATAAGCAAAAATATGGTGTGCAAATGTGTTCAGAACGAGCGGATAAGCATACATAGTGAAAGTAGGAAATGTGCATGAAATGCAGAATACATTGCAGAGAATGGAAAAGTGAAGTACGTACCTCTCGTGCCTGATGAGAGAGATGAGTCTCTGGCTCCCGCAGTAACAGATCCGCAGGCGCTCGGTCATCAAAGTCAGTGAAATGGTAGAAAGTGGCCTGAGGAAGGACGTGCTCCCGAGGATGATACCTTTTGGGATCAAATGGCCGAACTCTCGGGGGCAAGGACATGATGTCCGGCTCACCCTCGGCACCTGGAGGACCTCCACCATGAGGAAAATGACCCGCCATTTGAAGAAATCTGCAAAAATGAGCAAAATGAGCCAAAATTGAAAAAAGTCAACAAAAGTCAACTCTCGAGAAATAAAAAGTCAACAAAAGTCAACTCCCGAGAAAATGTTCCAATTTTGAGACAAACTTACCCCAAGTGGTGAAAATGAAGAAAGAGGCTCTGAAATCAAATTTTAATCAGTCCAAAGTGATGAAAATTGAAAGATTTCGCGAAACAACTTTGCGTGGGGCGTTGGAAAGCGCGTATAAAGAGCAGATCTGAGAGAGAAAATGGTCTAGAAAGGAAGAGGAGCTGATTTCAGCCTTGAGGTTATGAGCAACAGTGGTTGGGACATGTGGATTTAAAGAAACAAGTGTAAAAAGACAAAACTGTCTCGGATTTAACAAGGTGGTCGGCCAACCACATTTCCTAGCAGGCCGACCACCCCTTGAACAACCACTGGTCAATGGCCTCCTTAGCTGGTCGGTGGCCTCCTGGGTGGTCTCCAATGACTCTTTGTTCTCCCTGCAAATTTTGGTGGTGATCGGAGTCCCTGGCTCTCAAAAAAGTACAAGGAAAGTGTACTTTTCGGCGCGAAATCCCTCCGCGGAAACTTCAAATCCAATCTCCGACGCATGGCTCATCGTTACTCGCCAAGAGCAAGGTGTATCCTTTTTGAGTACGTTGCGACCGCTCCGAGAGGTAAACCGGAGGTCGCGTTTGAGTTGCCCTCGTCGAGGCTTGCTTTTCTTTGCTCAATGTTTTGTTTCAAACATGCTTTTGAAGTTGCGCTTATCCTGCATTGTTATGCACGTCACTGGCATTATTATGCGCATCGCTTGCATTGTTGTGCATGTTTCACTGGTATCGTCATACCTCTATGCTTAACTTGCGTTGTCGCGCACGTTTCTTCTTGCATTTCCATGTACTTTTTCATCGGCACCATGTTTGTCTAAGTTTGATATAGCGTTGAACATATGTTGCTAACTATGTTATGCCTGTTAGGTTTCTCTCTTTTGCAGGCACGATATTGTATGTACGGTTCATTTGAAGCTGGTGCGACCAGACGAATCGCACAGGTATTGTATCTTCTCCGTGTGAGACGTAACGAGAATTGTAAGTCTCTTACATCCTTACTGCAAGAAATGTAGTTTTGCTTTGCATTCTTGCTTAAAACTGTTGCATTTATTGTGAATATTTGCTTCATTACAGCTTGCTGCTTTGCATGATCATGAGTTACGTTTGGCTTTGTGCATATCATCTGGCATTTTAAACCCATCTCTTGTTTATCTCGCCTATTTGTCTAAGTCTTCGGCCTTGTCGAAAATGGGTCGTCTCTAGGCTTTGACATTCACTCCCGTCACTTATGAATTTCGAGTTCTGTCAAAGAAGGGCAACTGTAGACACCCCATTTTGACCGACCTTAAGACTCAGACGTCATCGATTGAGCGCTCAGTGATTGCGCATGTTGTGCTCGTTCTAAGGTTACGGAGTCTTGGTTGAGAGCCTTGCCTCCAGACTTCGGGACTCTTTTGTGCTTTGCCTCGATTTGTGAACCAGGTTCTGTTTTCTCTTCCTGAAGGGAGGGAGAGGTCTCATAGACCATCTCTCAGTGGCCGTAGGCTACTTTTCGTGGTCGTAGACCACTGTTCCTGTTTGGAGACCAGTTTCCGATTTTCAGAGCCGTCGGCTGTGTGCCTCAGTTTGGGACCGCTTAACTTTCTCCGTTTGCTCCGGTTTTTGGCACACACCTTGTTTCCTCTCTCTAGAGGGACACTGTGGCCCGGGAGACCACCTTCGTGGTCGCACGCCACTTTCGATGCCTAACAGTCAGTTTTCGGGGCACCCGGCTACACATTTTGACCCCCGAACCCTCATTTTGCATCCGTCTTGGTTCATTTTTGGCATGGACTACATTTTCATTGTTTGGAAGGTGGTACAAGGGTGGGAGATCACCTTTTTTTCTTGGAGACCATTTTTTCCCGCCGGCCGATTTTTCTTGTCAGGTAGCTGGTCCCCCTGACTTTTGAGCCATATTTACTGGTCTCCCACCATACCACTAGCATGCGTTGAGTGAGGAGACCACCCTAGGAGGCTGCTAACCATCTTTTGAGACCTGAACCTTTTGAACCTGGTCGGCCGACCAGGGCAAGTGGTCGGCCGACCACCTGAACTGGTCGACCAACTCCTACCTTTTCTGTCTCAGTAAGTTGGTTCCAGCTAAGCCAGCTGGGAGGCACAGACTGCATCCTCCATACACGTGTATGGAGGATATTGGCCCTAGGTTTTAAGCTTTTTGGAGAAGCTTTAGCCTCCCTTGTCTATAAAGGAAGGCCTTCCCTTCCTTGTAGAAGGTTCAGAATTTCCCTAAGGCATACACATATTCCTCCATCTCTATATCTCTATTTTGGCTCCAAAAGTGCTAAGTTCTTGCCCTTTTGCACACTACTTCTTAGCCTAACACCTCCAACACCAACCTAAGCTTCTTGGAGGGTCTTGAGAGGTCCTAAGGAGCTGCATTTTTGGTCCACAAGCTGCTGGAGTTGCTGAGCTACAAGGGTAACACCCTATTCCCTCTTTTGAGCTTTATTTTGCTCCATCTTTTAGCCATACTTGCAAGCATTTTTAAGCTTTGATGTAAACTAAAAAAAGTCTTATTTTGAGGTCCTTAACATGTTTGTTTAAGATCATTTTCCTGTTGGAGGTCATCTACCCCCTTGCATGCTTCATTTCACCTTGTTTTGAGCCATGCATTAAGACCTTTGTTTTGAGCTTTGTTTGCCCTTTTTACCACTGAAATCCAGCGGATTTTCAGTGGTTATTATGTGTTTTTGAGAGTCAAAATCAGAGAGGGGTCTCTCTCATTGTTTTGATTTCTAGCATATTTGGCCTAACAAAGAAACCCTTATTTGCATGCTTCCAAGCCATGTTTCAGGCCATTTTTGGTGAGTTTTAGGACCTGTATAGGCTCGTTCCAAATCTTGTTTTTCCATATTGGGTGTCCATCTTGCATGTGTAGAATAACCCTCTTCATAGCCTATCAAAGGAGCATGTCATTTTTGCTTGCATTGACCATGTTTCAATGAGTTTTTGGGCTTTATTTGGCATTTCATACCTCTGAATTTTACTGGTTTAGTGACCTCTTGAATGCTTCATATACTTGTAATGTAAACCCTCTTCACTAGCTTGTATTGCATGCTATTTTGGTCCTTGATTCTAGCACTTTTTGGCCATGCCTTAAACTGATTTTGTGCATGTTTTGGACTGCCTTAGCTCTGTTTTTATGCCTCATGGTCGAATGATGCTTGCTATGCATGGTTGTAGTGTAATACCCTTGCCTAGCCTTGAGTTTTGAAGCCTTTTGCATGCTTATACTGAGGTGTTTTCATGTTTTTGGGTCATTGAGCATGTCATTTCAGAGCCTATACCTGTGATATATTCCCATGTTTTCCACTCTTTAAATGTGTTTGAGAGTCGTGCTTAAATACCTCATTTATGGACCATTGCATGAGCTTCATTTCTATGCATTTTGAGCCATCATTTTAGACCATTTTCCCACTGTCTTGGACCTGCATAGGGACTGTTTGGGGCTGGTTGGGTCACTTGAGCATTGCTTTGTGTGCCTCTAGTGTAATGCACTTCACTAGTTTCGGTATCCGGGCCATCTAGCATGCATTGTGTGAGGTGTTTACATGATTCGGGACCATCTTGCATGTCATTTCAGAGCTGGAAAATGTGTGATTGTATGCCATATTTCATCCATTGCCATGCTTTGGCAGAGTTGCATTTGGTGCCTTAGGTTTGGTCCCTTGCATTCGTGCATATTTGCATGTGTTTTCGTTGCCCAATTTCATCATGTTTGGCCACTGATTTGGGTGTGGCTAAGGCTCACCTATCTTGGTTTAAGTCCATCTTGCATTGTATATGCCATTTAGTCCATGTTGTTGCATGATTGACCATTGCATTGTGTATGCCTTGATCATTTCATTGTTAGTCTCCATGTGTGCATTGCGTATGCCATATAGTTTTCATGTGCAGTGAGTATGCCATCGATTATTTCATAGCATTGTGTATGCTAGTAACATGTTTGCATATCATCATTTCCATGTTTGCATCATTTAGTGGATTATGTTTAGGTTGCATGTTAGAGTTGCATTCATGCATGCCATGTGTATTGCATTGTGTTTGGAGTAGGGTTTAGTCCAGACACGGAAAACGAGGGACGTTTCGTACTCCAAGTGACGAAACGTGCCTCGATTCTTGGTCGCTGACACTCCGAATTACCCATGATGGAGTTTAGGCCTTGTTGTATTTATATGTGCATTCATTTTACATCGAGTCGTGCAATCCGACTCCTCGGCCATCATGCATCAAGATACGTGATTGGTGGCACGAGGATCGAGGACTACACTCGCTAGAGCTTATACAATGACGGGGAGAGTGGTCGTGCACACATATGTTGAAAATACTTTGCCATGCCCCTTTCTTCCTCTCTGTTGCAGCAAACCAAAAGCCAACAGCAAAAACTAGTCGGTAGTATCCCTACAGCATGGTGGAGTTTCAGCCTTCTGGAGTTTTGTTCAGTGTTCTGGAACCAGTTGCAAACAGAGGCAAATCGGGGCATCGCGATGGATTTTCCGGCAAGGCGACTCGAGCATACATGCATTCCTTGTCATTCAAGACCGAGCTAAGGCAGTCCATTTCATATGTTTTGCATGCTAGCTTATTTATTTTAGTTAATTTGTTAATTAATTAGGGTTGTGTAATAATTAACTGTAATTCGTTATTCATTCAGTTGTGTATTATTTATTTGGACCCTCCGAGGAGGGCAATGTTGTAATAAGTGTGCGTGTGTGTGATGTATGTCTTCCAACCCCACGTCTTTCTCCCTTTTATTTACTAGCTTATGATGGTTAGTTTTAGGGCACATTTAAATTAGCATCCATATGCTCGTATGTTTGCATCCATTCATCTGTTTTGCATGCACCGAGCTCGGCGCATCATGCTAACTGCATTGTATTTCAATTCCAAGTTGAATACATGTATCGATTGTTGCATCTCATATGCCATCTTAGAATAGCCGAGCCTATCGTAGTTGCATTTTTGCATGTGTTTGCATTAGGCATTCTTAGTATAGTTAGGATTCATGCATGATTTCTAATTAGCTTCTTTCTTTGGCTCAAAGTACTCGGTAAGTGTTTATGCTTTAGCATCCTTGCATGCGTGTGAGTGACTGCCATGATAGCATGCTTGCCATGAGGCTATGTGTTTATGTGATATAACTACCTGAATGCCTGTGGGTGAAGGTTGGGTTGCTTGAATTGGAATAATTCATCGAAACCCGTGTTTTAGCCTACTTGCGAGTAGCAAACTTCAATCCATTTTCAAAACAAACGGACATGCGATACTTTGTTCCAACTTAGGCAATCTAGTCTATACTTGTATGCTGTGTGCATCACATAGTAATTCTAGGCTAATAACCAGAATAAGAGCACATAATGTTTTCAAAACTTGATATCATGGTTAGTTGAGGCCGATCTTTGATTAGGCGAGCGGGGGTGCTCACGAAGTGACCTTCCCCAATCGTACCCAAGTTCCCGAGCCGAGGCAACTTTGGTGATGACGGACACGTGGCCTTAGGCACGAGTCAGGGTTTCCTAAATTCCCCCAAAATACAATATTTAGGTGGTGACTCTGTATCTGGCAAAGCAGTCCATGTTTGGTATTTCTTTCTAAAAATTAGTTTTCCAAAATGATTTGTCGGATTTGGACTCTTTGATGATTCATCGGTCTTGCATTGCACTCTGCGAGATTAGATACAGGACCGTGACATTGAGTCCGAACTGTAGTAAGCCCAAATGAATAAAACGGGATTTTTCCCGAGACGTTCGGGGACGTCTACAACAGTGTACAGGAAGTGATTCCGGAGCATCACAGAGACTTGTGTAGTCTTCAGAGGTACAGAGCAGTGCAAACAGAGGCAACGTGTGGCATGGCAACGGGTTTCCGAGCGAAGCCGACTGAGCATGCATACATCCCTCGTCTCGAGGCCATTTCCGTGTTTTAATAACTTAGAATAGTTATTTATTTCGATTTGGTTTTGTAATAATTAATTAGTTTGTTAGTTAGTCAATTAGCGGTTTGTATTATACTTTTGGTCCTTCCGTTGAGAGGGTGCAATTGTGTAATAAGCGTGCGTGTGTGCGATGCATGTCTTCCAACCCCATTTCTTTCTCCCTTTTACTTACCTGCTTTCGATGGTTAGTTTTAGGGCATATTTCATTTAGCATACCTTATGCTCACATGCGTGCATCCATTCATCTGTATTACACGCACCAGGCTTGGCGCATCATACTAATTGCATTGTATTTCAATTCCAAGTTGAATACATGAATTGAATTGTAGCATCTATAGCGATCCCGGTTTCCCTTTTCTTTACTTGTTATATACAGACTTGGGTTTCGTGGAGCTGGTTGTTGAGAGTATGTTGTTTGCACCCTTTAATCCTTATTTTGAGTCTTGGGTTGTGTTGGGAAGATTTGGAGCAGGTTGGTTGAGCTTAGGAATCAAGTCTAGTTGCCCAGATTTTGGCTTGTCCGCTCGAGCGGGGGTTTGGACGCTCGAGCGGGGTATACACCCATCCAGTATGTCCTGTGTAGTGTTGGCCGCTCGAGCGGGGGATTGGACGCTCGAGCGGGAAGTCGTGAGTTACGCTCGAGCGGGGAGTTGGGCGCTCGTGCGGGGACCTGTCTGCAAAAACTTCTGGGAGTGTGCATTCGCCGCTCGAGCGGGAGTTTGGCCGCTCGAGCGGGAGTCTGTGAGTGGTGCTCGAGCGGGGGTTTCCACGCTCGAGCGGGGCGACTGGTATAAAAATCCGAGATCCGACTTTCTGGGTCATTTTTCATCTCCTTTTTGATTTTAAAACCCTAGAACCGTCTTCTCCCTCTCCCTACACACCTTCTCTCTTAGGTTTGATCTACTTGGAGTGTATTTCTACCCTAAGTACTTTGTTAAAAAGATAGAGTGGGTCGAGGGCTTCCGTTTAATCTGAACAATCTTGGGTCTGGAGCACTTTGGTTTTCGTTATCTTCTCCATTCGAGTTCTTCGCTTCAAGGTAGGGATTTCTTACTCCATTCTATAAGTTTTGTTCTAAGTTTTGGTATTTTGATATGTTGGGGATACTTTGGTAATTTTGGGAAAAACCCTAGTTGTATTATTAAATTAATTTGTATAATTAATTCATGGAATTGGGAAAAGATGGTTAAATTCATGGAATTGGGGAATTCATTGATTAAATGGCGTAGTGGGTTAATTTAAATCACTCGTCTATTGAATTGTTGGTATATTTATTTCCAAGTCTAGAAATAACTGTTTTGGGCTATCGGTGGAGGATAGTCGTGCTTGTTGTAGACACTGCATGTGGATTAGGGATAACTGAAACTAATCATTGATTAAGTCATCAATTTTGACTGCTGAATTAATACAGGCATTATGTGTATATGTTATGTGTTTGCATACATTGTTTTGTGTGGGAGGAGATAGGGGATGTACTCCACGGTTTAGGGGAAGATAGGGGATGGACCTCTAAACCGGATTTTGTTTGGGAGGAGATAGGGGATGGACTCCATTAGCATCACTTTTATGTGTGCTTATTTATATTGAAGTGTTTTATTGATACAGCACTAAAATGTGTATCAAACTGGAAGTATGAAGTGTTTTGAGTTGAGCATTGAGTCTCATCTGTTTGTTGACACTGGATGAATGTGAATATATTATGTATGGTTCACTGTTGTAAGATTGGCCAGGTTCTTAGCCATATTGATAATGTTGGAAAGTAAAACATGTCTTAGGCATTAGTGTCATGAAACTGCAAAATGATGTAATTGATTATCTTGGTTAACCATCTATTGAATGCTATTACTTTATTCAATGCTTATTTTTGGTTTAGTATATTTCTACTGGGCTGTGGCTCACCCTTTATGGGAACATCATTTTCAGGTCCAGGTGATAAGCTACCTCCCAGGACTTAGCTTGGAAGGATTTGGAATTTGAAGACTATCTTTAGTTGTTCGTTTTTTTTATTTGATAAATAATCAAGCCTAGGGCTTTATTTGTATTTGAGTTAGGACTCATATTTTGTATCCAAGTGTTGGCTTGGAAAGATGTAAGCCCATAGGGCATTTAATTTGACGTTACATGTAATGTTTTTATTTAAGTAATACTCTGATGAATGAATTAATAAATTGTTTTCTTTAAGTAATGCATGTTGATGATATACATATGATGGGTTTATTTTGAGGGCGTTACAGCATCTCATATGCCATCTTAGATTAGCCGAGCCTATTCTAATTACATTTTGCATGTGCTGCATTAGCCATTCTTAACATGAACTAGGATCATGCATGATTTCTAACTAGTTATTTGTCTTGGCTCGAAGTACACTGTGAGTGTTTATGCTTTAGCATCTTGCATGTATGTAAGTGTTAACATGAAAGCATGCTTGCCATGAGGCTAATTGCTTATATGATATAACTGCCTGAATGCCTATGGGTGAAGGTTGGATTGTTCGAATTAGAACAATTCATTAAAATCCGCATTTTTAGCCTACTTGCGAGTAGCAAACTTCAAACTATTTCCGAACAAACGGATATGTGATGCTTTGTTCCAAATTAGGCGATCTAGTCTATACTTGTGAGTTGTGCGCATCACGTAGTAAGATTAGCTAATTAACCGGAATAAGAACGCATGTGTTTTCAAAAACAAGATATCATGCTTAGTACAGGCCGATCTTTGATTGGGCTAGTGCGGGTGCTCATTGCATGACCTTCCCCAATCGTACCCAAGTTCCCGAGCCGAGGCAACTTTGGTGATGACGGATACATGGCCTTAGGCATGAGTCAGGGTTTTCTAAATTCTCCCAAAATAAATATTTCGGTGGCGACTCTGTATCTGGCAAAGCAGTCCATGTTTGGCACTTCTTTACAAAAATCAGTTTTCCAAAACGATTTGCCGGATTTGGACTCTTTGGTGATTTATCAATCTCACATCGCACATTGTGAGATCAGATTAAGAACCGTGACATTTGAGTCCGAACTGTAGCATTGAAGCCCCAGGGCGCGTCTACAGACTGTTGTCCACTATTGATGGCTACCTTGTCAGCATCACCGCATCCATGATTGCCCAAGTATTAGGGTTCGTTTCCAAGGCGGACCAACAGGCCTTCCCAGAAGTTGAGGGCCAACAACCGATACACAGCCTTATCCAAGACTATTTCCCGGCGGCCCACAGTAACTCAAGCTTTCGCCGGAGCAAGCTACCTGGTCACTTGTTATTCATTGACTCCATAATACATAAGAATGCCTTTCCACTTGGGCATAAAGCTGAGCGTCGCATGGAGTTTGTTCGGGTCTTACATAGGTATCAGCATGGCTATCAGGTCCTACTTGTGCATGTCATCCGGATGCATACGCATAAATTTCTGTAGGAGGCCGTTTAGCCTCAACCTATGTAGAACCAGACTTAGCCCCTCCCATTTGCCAACTTGCTCAAACTAATCTTCAAGCTGAACGGCCTCTCCATTGATCCAACTGAGGAGGTTGACACAGCTTATCCTACTTTTGGGTAGCGGGAATGGCAGCATAGCATATCCCGCATCCCGCAGCAAGTTGGTGGCCCAGCTAATGAGGCCCAACACCCCGTCCACGACCACCCACCTCATCTTGCCTCCCTTGTGCCTCCCTAAGGGGACCCACTATACATGACTCACGAGGAGTACTCACAGTTTCAGCACTCTATGGATCAAGTCCACAGTACTCTTCGTGATCACCACCAGTTTACACTAGGAGAGTTGTTTGTGTTTGTGGTATTAGTACACTTATCATAAGTATGCCTTGATTCACATGAACACACTGTCATAGTCGTGATCTCTCTATTCTAATCCTTGGTGCACATCATTGATAATTGCTAGGGTTGCAGAAAAAAAAAAACCTTGACTTGTTTGGGTTCGCAGCCTCTTTAACTCGAGTTATTAAGCCCATAGGGGTGTCTTTACAGCTAGTGTCCTAAAACCGTCTGGTTTGGAAGTCATTGGCCCAATACTTGCTACATGGGTTAATTAGAAAGTTTAAGAGACCTAGACATTGCACAATTAAGGAAAAGTAAGAAGAATGACTTGTTCGGATTCGTAGCCTTTTCAACTTGAGTTATTAAGCCTGTAGGGGTGTCTTTACACCTAGTGCCCTAAAACCGTCTGGTTTGAGAGTCATTGCCCAATGCTTGTTACATGGGTTGATTAGAAAACTTAAGTAAAGGATCAGGACATTGCACAGTCTTTCCACAAAAAAAAAAATAAATAAATAAAATTGAGAATCTTGGATGCAATAGTTTAGTTTTTCTGTATATGTTGGGTGTTATTATGAGTTACACTGGGTTATTATAGTGGATAGTTAACTAATATGGCGATTGCACTTTACACCAAAGGTACTGATGATGTGTTTACTAGCATTCACAAGTACATGGGACTTTACTTTTGTATTAACTGAATTGTGGTCTTTGCTCAATAGATTCCTTCATGCTTGTCTACTGTGCCGTCAATGACTCATTAAGTCTTAATATTGGACTGTATTGGTACATAAGTTAATTCTTGAGTGGCGTAGTGTGATTGATTGCTGCTGGATAAATGTGAATATGTTAATGTTTATGGGTATCATTTTTGGAAACCCTCACGAGACTTTACTTGTTCACTTGGGGTAACTTGATGGTTTAAAGACTTGTTGCATATGCTAAATGCAACCGTTCTTCCCACGAAAGAGGAAATAGCTAGATTTTGTTTAATTTCGTTCTTTCTTTTTCTTTTATTGCTTGCTTGAGGACTAGCAAGTTGTAAGTTGGGCGACGTGATTAAGGCCGAATTGTGCAACACTGAGGCTGTTAATCAGGATTTATTAACTTTACTTGCTTGTCAAACTATATATTTTATGCCTGTTTAATGTCAATCAGATTGTGCATAGTGAGAGCATAAAATGAGCAAAAATGCAAAATTTTGAAAAGAGACGTGCTTTCCGTACGTGCGTGCGGCCTTTACCTCGCAGCCAAACAAGGCTTAAGCTTCCCACACGTATGGAGGGTTTTCTTGCACGTGCGGCTCCCTTTCCTGCACGTGCAGCCGTGCCTCGAAAATTGTGCCGCTGTTTTAAACCTGTTTTAGAAAGACAAAAAGGTATAAAAAGAAGAAAGAGAGGCTTGATTAGGGTTCGAAATTTATTTGAAGAAAAGTGGAGGCTAGGGTTTCAAGAGAGTGATTTTCCCTCAAGCTTCAAGGGCAACTTTCATGGGAGCTTCTTCCTTATCCTCTTCCTCTTCCCACTTCTCCATGAGTGGCTAGTCTTCCAATTCTAGGGTTTTGATGAAACCCTAGCCATGTAAAGGGATTTTTCTTAAACTTTGATTGTGAAACAATTTGAATAAATGTCTGGATATTTTAGAAGTTTATAATATTCTTTATTTTTCATCTCTTCAAGTGTTATACTATCTGTGATTGTTTAATGCTTTTCATATATTAGTTTTCTTTGTCGTTGTGTTGAAAGTATGAGACGAGTCATGCTATTACAAGAAATTGCATTTTTCGTAACGCAACAAAATATGTTGCTAAAAGGGAAAATTCGTTGGCAAAAAGTTTTGCAGACACACAGAACTACGTCAACAACCCGTAGGCAAAAGTGAGTCAGCAAAACTTTTTGCCAACGAAATTATCATTGCGTTGGTAAAAGTAATGCCTTTAGCGACAAACATAGTCGTCCGTAAAAGCCTTCATCCATCGTTGCCAATTTACCTTGCGTCGATAAAAGTAGTTCAAATATGATGATTGTGTATCACTTTTCCCGACACAAATTTGCATCGGCAAAAAATATACTTTTAGCAACACAATATGAGTCGGCAAAAGTAAACTTTTAACGACACATTTATGTCGGTAAATGTTTCCATTTGCCGACGATTTGTTTGTCGAGAAAACTTTACTTTTGGCAATGACAAATTTGCATTGGCAAAAAATATACTTCTAACAACACAATATGAGTCGACAAAAGTAAAATTTTGACAACACATTTACCGACAAGTTGTTTGTCGAGAAAGCTTTACTTTTTGGCAACAATAAATTTGCATCAGTAAAAATAGTTAAAAATCATTTATATTTTTTATAAAATTTACAAATTTACAAGAGGCAGCCCTCTGGCACAGTAGTTTATAAGATACATTTTGGAATAACATAAAGCCAACCTCAGCTTCCAGAATTGGCGAACTTTATAACTTATCAGTTGATGAATATGTGTGTGTTTGCACCAGTTGAATTTAATACTCATCCAACAACATACAATAGATGAAGCTGCTCAAGTTTTCCATTTGTCTAAATATTCTTATGAAGGAGCTCATTAAGAGAAATTGACATCTGCAAAAGGAGTTCTAATATTAGGTGATGCTCCGAGACACAGACCTTGTTGATGTTGTTGGATCTTGCTTTTAGTATAACCCAAATTTGGTGTAAAATTCGCCATAAGATCTTTAACTGCAGGCGTTCTCATCTCCTTAATGGATGCCAAGCTAGGCACTGCTATTATCTTCACCTTCGGAGTTGTACTAGTAAGCTGATCAACCTGTGCAGAATTACACTATTTAATAAACTCTCCGTTCCCAAGAAAAATAAATAAATAAATAAACTCTGTTGGAACAATCTAACTACCAATCTTGGTCTTTGTGTGTTTTCATTAGTCCAGTGATTTCAAGAGTAATGTAATGTAGCTCAAGGTTTTAAAAGGGGCAAGGCAACTTCAAGATTTGTCGAAACATGAAAGTTTTTTAGGTCTCATCATTCCAGTATATACAATCCTTATTGATGTGCCTAATTGATGTATAATATTCAAATATACGACATATAATAAATATATAAAATTATGCATGCATTTTTTGAAAATTGCATGTCCATGCTTCTTAGCCTAAAAACCATTTTCTCGAAAATCCTAAAATAAAATTTAAGAAATGTCTAGATACTTTTTAACACCCCGAGACATAAGAATATTTTCCTGATAATCTTATTCTCACATTAAGAAAGATATATCAAGCAAGCAAGCAAGCCTACCAAATAATCTTTCCTCAGACACGCTCCGCTTGGTTTCTGATATTTGTTATGCTTAAAATATGATTCTACCTGACACACTTAAGCTGATTCAAGCACAAGATAGGCATGGAGTCTATCTCTTCCTTAGTTTCTTGGTCCAGCATCAGTGAATCTGCAAGTTCATAATATTTCCCACTTGAGTTCATTGTTTGATAAATAAAGGGAAAAAAAAATTTTAAATTTCATATATAGGGATTTAATTACCCTTAACGGCTGCCTGTGTGTCACAGGCTTTAGCTTCGTATTCTGCATTAATGGATGAGGATCTAGAGACAAATTCTTCATATACACCATGGTTTGTACAAATTTTTGCCCTGTTTAGGGAGAGAAAGAACATGATAAGAAAACCAAAAACATTTTAAAAAATAAATAAATAAAAGGTTACTAGAAAATTAGAAAAATGAGGGAACGGAAGACTTTACAGTAGATTCTATCTCTGTAATACTGGTCTAGTTGAGATGGTAGATGGATAACTCTACCTTTTCCCACTGCTACCCAGAGTAATTGACCATATTTGTGCTGCAAATTCAAAGGAAGACAAAATTACTTGGCAGAACTACTAAATGCACTAAAATGTAATGAATAACTTGCAACTTTAGTCCAAAGCTATGCAATACTCAGGGTGCTAAAACTACTTTTCTTTTTTTCTTTTTCTATTTTTTTTTAAAAAAACTATCCATCTGTAATGTAATTTGACTTGTTTTCAAATGCTTTAATTAGTTGTGCATTCTATCTGAAGTTTAAATCTTGTATAGAGCCACGTATCAGGATATTCAAGTGTAACAAAAAAAAAAACAGATATTCAAATTACAATAGACATGGTTTGATTTTTCCTACGAGGCAAACTTCATGGGACAAAGTCTAGATCTAGGATTTGGGGTGGGATTTGTGGAGGGCAAAGGAAAGGGAAATGTGATAAAAATCTAGCTTCTATTTCATTCATTTTTCCCATCCTTTTTTCTTCTTTTTCTCTCTCTCTCTCTCTGCAAATTCCTCTTCAAAGCCTTGATCCAAACACAACCTTAAACACACAAGATTTGTTCACATCCTTAATTAGTTTCCTTGGACAGCCAGATGACTATACACTTATGCTTTGTTTTTCAATACCCAGATTAAAGTGATAGAGCTTCAGTTCCTTTGATCATGTCAAGTTTATATAATAATAGTCACTATATCCTAGCATATTTAAATTAACTTGTGCAGTAAACCAATTTTTGAAATAAATAAATAAAATCTATCAGAAGTTTAAATCTTGTATAGAGCCACGTATCAGAAATTCAATAATAACTGCTCAAGTTTTGCTGCCATATCAAACCAGATAGTCTCAGTAAAGCAAAGCACTATCTTTGAGGACATCTGGCATTTGTTTCACAGTAGACAGAGCATTATCCCTATACATTGTGTCATCCAGAACAGAGATCGGACTAGGATGCTTAGGGGCAACTGACCCAAATTCCAGTAACACTCCATCTTCATTCAACCTTGCAGCTAATTTCTAAAATAAAATCACTTAAAACATGTCACTCAATTATTCAAAAGTCGTATCAAATACTCGATTGCCAACCAATGTAAAATACATTGTAATCTAGAGAATTTTTGCAGCTTGCATATATAGATTTGCCAAAACAACATTTTAGTATTAGCCTTGTGGAGCCACAGTTGACTTTGCCACAGTTGACTAGAAAAAGCAATACTGGAAGATAAACACTAAAGTATTTTTAATTTGTAACATATATAAAATTAAGTTCAAAAGAATTATTCAATGAATTTATTAGCTATCATGTTGAGTTGGAATAGAAACAGAAACAAAAATAAAAGGCACTTCCCAAACCAAAAAAAAAAAAATGATGTTCTGATAGATGCTAACAATTAGATTCCAGAATAGAAAAAGACATGGGTGCACC
Source organism: Camellia sinensis (assembly GCF_055761805.1). Classification (NCBI taxonomy): domain Eukaryota; kingdom Viridiplantae; phylum Streptophyta; class Magnoliopsida; order Ericales; family Theaceae; genus Camellia; species Camellia sinensis. The sequence goes on from NC_138964.1 coordinate 47,835,410, forward strand.
TCCAAAAGCTTTGATGTTACGTGCTTTCGGGTTTTGGCAAAATGGTCCTACTCCTTTCACGATTGGACTCCATCCGACTAGAGAGAAGTCGAGTGTTTGGCAAAAGGGTCTGGCTCCTCTCTAACTTAGACTATAGTCACAACATGGGAGAGAAGCTGAGTGCTTGCAATTACAGTATATTTGAGTGTACACTAAAAATATAAAACACTTCACAACAATACCAAGCATCATGAAAGATTTTCAATTATATGATTGTTATTGTCAGAGTATCATTTTTTTTATTACCATAAATGCTTTAATATATTTTTAATTTTTGGAGGGCTTTGATTGTTTTCAGCATTGCTTTTTACCTGAAATAACAAGTATTTCCCAGAAAATAAAAAAATAATTGAGAGGCGCTCTATTAATGCACTCCAAACTTAAATAGGTTCTTTTCCCACCTATTCTCAGCAACCAAACAGAGCAATAATGAAATTGATTTCTTCTCTAGATTTAGATTTCACAATAACCTGTTACCAAACATAGTTCAAGACCTAACAACAAGAGCCCCTTGGTATCCCCCATTTAGCTACCTTGGTATCCTCTAGTTAAGTAATCAAATCAAAGAAAATCAAATAGTTGAACCAATAGAGATTTAATCTTTCTTTTTCTCGGAATAAGAAGTTTCAAACATTATAATACTTCATAATAATGCAAAACCCTTTTTCTATATTTAATTTCATGCACCCTATTTACCAACAAAAAAAAAAAAGGCCCCAAAATCCTCTTCTCATCTTCTCTTATTTTTTCTAGATCCAAATATTATATAGGTGCTTAGATAGGATACTTTGAATGTACTCAAATCTGAATTTAAAGGTAATGGAGCTAGTGACAAAAGATTGTCCACCTTTGTTAATATACTACATTAAGTTACAATTTTACCTCGAGCTGTTTTATTTTGTCCTTCAGATTTGCAGTCTTTGCCAGAAACTGAGTACTTGGCAGCCTTCATGGATGGAATCTGGCTACCATTGGTCTCAGCACAACATTCCAAACTGGTGACTTATGTGTCTATCCCTGAGTCTGAGACAATGTTTCCATTTCATTGCATAGAAATATCGTCTTCTAGGTAACTCAAATTCCTTGTTTTAGAGCTGATCTCATTGGATTGGTCGTTGATTTGCTGCAAGTTTGCAGATTCTGGTCTACGTTTCCCACTTGGGGAACTTGACTCTGGTTGTTGCTTGTTGGGTTGCCTTCTTGACTTGCTGGAATCAGGAGGGGTGGGCAGGTGAGATCGCTTCTCCAACTCAAGCTTTTTCTGCTACAATCTCGAGCTCATAGATCCTGAGCTCTTGACTGAGCTTACTGCAATCTCGAGCTCACAGATCCTATTCCAGTATCTAAGTGGCCTGAGAGAAAACGATGTAAGATTAACAAAATTAACTCACAAGTTTAACATATGAAAGAGACATCAGCTTTCAGTTCATACGTTATATTCACTAGCAAGAAATGAAGAGACGTGTTCCTCCATGCTTCTCAATTGTTGCTACTGTTGAGAAACTGACCCCAAGATAGTCTTGTGCAGGTCTTTTAAGCTCTGATCAAGCTATGAACCAAAATTCAAAAGCAGCCCTTGGTTTTCTGCTTCTAATTTATTTTTCTAATCTGTAGAACTTTTAATTTTAGTGAGTGCCTGAAAGCAATGCAGCTAAAGCACAACAAAGAAGCACATTAACGCATTTAAGCACGTACAAGTTCGAAAATTTTGTGCTTAGAAGTTATGCTAGAAATTGAACTATGAAATTTGATTAGAACATCCTAGGATAGGGTCTTTGTTCATCATTGTCATGACCTTGTGATCTCCAAAACAACAAAACAATGTTACAATATTCTAATTTCATTTCAAGCTATTTCTTGTTAACCATGGCTTTATTACCCCTTAAAGACTGGCATGTCAGAAAACAAAAAACGGAATATGTAATTTTTCCTTGTTTTTCAATTGGCTCACTTCCCTATGAAATTTGATTTGCCTGTTTTTGTTGAATAAAATTGATGGAAAATTGGTATTTTAATCATCAAACTCAACAAAAAATGGCATTTTAGATATTTTATATACACCTACATTGAGTTTAATGAGTAAAATATGTAGATGATTTAAATTGAACATAAATCAAAATATTATGGTTTAAATTGATAAAATTAAAAATTCAATGTTTATTTTGATTTTGTCACCAAAGTCAAACCTTCAGTTTTTTTTCTTTTTTTCAATTTTTTTTTTCTTTTTTTTTTTTCAATTTTAGCAAAAAAACAAATGAATTCCATAAATTGGGCAGAAAAAGAACCAGATAATAGTTTAGGAGTTACATAAATTCTACAAGAAATGCATGAATATTGTGATTAGTAGAAACAAAACAATAGAATTGAAGGACCAAATCACAAGTGATTCCAACTTACAATCTGGGTAAAATGTTTCCAGTATGTTAGAAGAGTTCATAGAGGTCAGAGACCGTACAACCATGTTTATGTTCCTCTTTAAAGAAGATTTCCAAGTTGTAGACGCGCCCGAACGCCCCGGGAGGATGAGTCCCCTCCCATTCTGTTCGTTTTGGGTTCACTACAGTTCAGGACTCTCAAATTGTCACGGTTCTTAATCTGAACCAAAGAGTCCAAATCCGACAAATCGTTTTGAGAAATAGATTTTTGAAAGAAGTGCCAAACATGGACTTCTTTGCCAGATACAGAGTCGCCACCTAAATATTTTTTATGGGGGAATTTAGGAAACCCTGACTCGGTGCCAAAGGCCACATGTCCGTCATCACCAAAGTTGCCTTGGCTCGGGAGCATGGGTACGATTGGGGAAGGTCAGCTATGAGCACCCCCTCTCGCCCGATCCGAAGATCGGCCTCTACTAACCGTGATATCCGATTTTGAAAACGTTTATGTGTTCTTATTCCGGTTATTAGCGTAGAATTACTACGTTATGCGCACAGCAAACAAGTATAGACCAAATCGCCTGAATTGGAACGAAGCATTGCATATCCGTTTGTTTGAAAAACAGTTTGAAATTTGCTACTCGCAAGTAGGCTAAAGCACAAACTTCAACGAGTTGCTCCAACTCAAACAATCCAACCTTCACCCACAGGCATTCAAGCAGTTTATATCACATAAGCATCTAGCCTCATGGTAATCACACTATTATGGCAACACTCACACGCATGCGGTATGCTAAAGCATAAATGCTTACCTAGTACTCCGAGCCAAAACAAAAAACATGTTAGCAATCAATGCATGATCCAAGTCCATGTTAAGTGGCTAATGCAACGCATACGGAATGTCACTAGAGTAGGCTCGGCTAGTCTATAGATGATATGTGAAAATGCACAAGTAGCATGTATTCAAGTTAGATTTGAAATACTTATGCAGTTAGTATGATGTACCGAGCCTGGTGCATGCAAGACTAATGAATGATGCACGCATGCTATCATACTGTATGCTAATTGAAACATGCCCTAGGCTAAACATCGAAAGCTAGTAAATAAAAGGGAAGAAAGACGTGGGGTTGGGAGACATACACACACTCACGCACACTTATTACACAATTGCCCTCGCTCGGAGGGTCCGAATAAATATTACAATCCGAATAAATAATACTAAATTAATTATTACAGAATTTCTAATTAATTAACAAATTAAATGCAGAAAGAAGGTGGCCACAGCCCCGCTTCGGGATGCGTAGATGATGCATGCTTGACTCGTCTCGCCCGGAAACTCGCTGCCATAGCACTATTGCCTCCGTTTACACTGCCTCACCCCTCTGAAATTTATGAAAGTCTCTAGAACTGCTCTGAACTTCATTCTGAGTGCAGTGGAGTGCCACCGGCCAGATCAAAAGGCCACCGGCCATGGGAATGAGGTTATCGGCTAAATATTGTGCTCTCGGCCAAAATTCTTTGCCAGTCGGCACTCAACACTGCCGGCCGGCCAAATCCTCCTGCTGAAACCTGTAGTTGACAGCAGCAGAGGGCAAGCAGTGTATGGCATGGAATTCTCAAGCAAATGTGAGCATGGGCACACTCCCTATCATGCAAGGGACTCAAGGGAGCATGACCCTCGACCCTCGGGCCATCAACTATGCATTTTGATGCATGATGGCCTAAGAGGCCAAGTTTGCAACTTGATATAAATGCATGCAACCAAAAGAGATGAATGCCAACACCCTATCATGTTGAGGTCAAGGGGATTGACGACCGAGGGTTGAGACGTGTTACATCACTTGGAGTATGAACACTTCTCAATCATCATACTTGGTTTGACACCCCAAACCAAGCCAAATGTAATGCATGGATGCAATATACAATGCAAAGTGATGCAACTCATGCAAGGTAACATGAACATGCTAAGCTAATGCAACATGAAACTATCTAATCCTACAAGTTAGACTAATGCAATATGGACATATCAAGCATACAACAAGACTATGTAATGCCATTAAATAAACAACATGCAAACATGCGAGAATGATACAATGTAAGCATGCAACCAATGCAATGCAACATGCAAGCATGCAAAATATGCAAAGATGGGCTTATACTGAAACGAGAGGACCTCAGCCCACCCCCAAAACAGTGGCCTAAGAGGATGCACAAGAGCACGAATGATGCATGCAAGCATGCACACATCAAGGTCCATCACCTAAGCATAAAAGGGGACAACTCTAAGCATACTTAAAGGCGATATATATGGGCATTAAACCAACATGCTAAGCTCTGAAAATGAATAGAGAATGATGCCAAATCAAACAAAACATGCAAGCAAGGCATGCAACAATGACCAACACTTTAAGCCAATAAAGGGGGGGCAAACCAAAGCTATGTCAACCAAACCTTAAAGGATCAAAATGACCTAAAACAGTCCCAAGGGACTCCAAAACAAGGCTAAAGCATACATAGATCATGGTCAAAACACGCCAAGGAATGAGTCCAAAACAAGGGCATTCAAGGCCACAAAAGGGAGCATTACTCAACACCTCCCCCAAGCAAACATGGCATGAATTTTTCAATACAAAACAGAGTTTTAGCATGCAAAAAGGGCCCTCAAAACCCACTGATATGGCAGCCTAATGTCTAAACACATAGGCATGCACAATGACCATTTCCAAGGCACAAAAGAACAACCCTTCAAAGCATGAAAAAGATGATGAATGCAAGCATAAAAGCATGGATTAGGGACTGAAATGGCATGTGAAATGACTCCAAATCAACTGAAACAACCCAACTCAAGCATGCTCATGACTCACACACCCGATGCCAACATGCTAGAATGCAAAGGGGCTATACAGAACATATCAAATACAACCAAACCAGCACCCAACAGACCTCAATCATGATAAATCATGACCAAAAGCTTCACAAAGCTAGGCAAGAATATGCAAGCATGATGGTCTAATGGCTAGATGCATTTCTAGGCAAAATGGGGGAATACAAAGCAAGTGTATTAAGCATGAGAGGGGCCAACAAACCAACATGGGACAGAGGTAAAACATGCTAAATAAACACCAAATAACCTCTGGAATTAAGCCAAACAAAGCTAGGCATACATGCTACCCTTATGAGCCAAAACATGAACAAAAGGAGAGACCAAGGGAGAGGGGTGTCCCTCCCCTATGCAAGACCTCAAACCCCCTTCTTCACCACTGAAAATCCACTGGATTTCAGTGGTGAGAAGGCTAATACACCAAAGAAATCAAAACTTAATATAGGAAGCTCGAAAAGGGGCCAAACAAGGCCTAAGAGGGGGAGGTCGACCCCCAATGCCAAAACAACCTTAATGAGATATCTTGAGCATGCAAATACAAGCCTTTTTTCAGTTATACACAAAGTCTAAAACAATGAGAAAGATAGGCAAAAGTCTAGTGCAAGATTGGGGAATCTAAAGTAAAGGAGTTACCCTTGAAGAACCCTTGATGAACAGCAAGCGCAGCCTTCTTCTATTGATCAAAACCAGTCCAAAACCTGAAGAACAAACCCCCAAAGCCTCTCAAATTCGAAGTATGGTGTAGTAGTGTGTGTTTGTGTGCAAAACTAAGAACAAACACACACTTTAGGCCCTCAAACCACACAAAATGAAGAGAGAGAGGGAGATATAGAGAGAGAGGATGATATATATCAGATATATATGTGTATAGCTCTATTTTTTTTGCTCAACCCTAACAAAGGAGGAGGAGAGGCTCTTATATAGACAAGGGAAAGCTTTGAAGCTTCTCAAAGAAGCTAAACAAAAAAAAGAGTCAAAGGGGGCAAGGCTTCTTGAGGAAGCTAGGATAGCTGGCAAGCTTCTTGAGGAAGCTTTGCCAAAGGGTCAAGCTTTCTCAAGAAGCTTTGACCAAAATGGGGCAAAAGGGGCAAAACAGCCACATGTATGCCCCGGGGTAGGTTTGGTGCATTTCAGCTGGCACAGCTGGCATGCACCATGCCTGAAAAAGGTAAAAAGGTGTTACCGGCCAGAAAAGGAGATTACCAGCCAAACAGATAGCCGGCCGGTCATACTGAATGCCGACCGGCCAATGATATAATTTACCAATGGCCGGTAGCCTCAAAACATAGCCAGTGGCCTCAAACCAAGGCCGGTGGGTGTCAGGGGTAGCTAACAAGCTACTTTCTACCCTCAGAAGCAAAAACACAAGTGTTTGGTGTAAAACCAAACACAGAACAGTCGAGTTGAGAGATCCTGAGGCAAGGTACGTAGCCGAGACCTCTGGGAACTCAAAACGAAACACAAACATGAGTAATCACCGAGTGTTCGAGCGGTGACGTCCAAGTCTTGAGGACGGTCAAAAATGGGGTGTCTACACAAGTCTTCTCAATTCATCAAAGGCTCGCATATCTGACACATCACAACAGTAAACAAATAATCAATTGAATTTCGATACAAAAAATAAACAAACAAACAAAAAATTCAATCGTCGACGATGATCAAAGGCTATATATACAGAGTTCAAAGTATTTGTGTGGAGATAGTCTAGATGTTCGGAGCTCAGACAACATTTGAGCCGAATATCATAGGGTTTCTCTGAGATTGTTGGAGTCCTGATGAACACACAAATTGGAGAATTAGGGTTTTGAATATGAAAGAATTGATTGAAGAAATATTGATTGATAGGTCTGATGAATTACCAGTGCACGATGCATATAGAAAGCATTGTGTTGAATCCTTGCGATGCGTTCGGTGAGCCATTTGTCCTCGTCTTCGATTCCATTTGCGATCATTCTCTCTTTCCTATGAATTGTGAGAGAAGGGTGTGCAAGAGTGAAAAAATTAATTTTTAGATTTGTTTTTTTGAAAAAATTAAAATTAATTTGGGAGCAATATGACTTAAAAGATAAAATTATACAAAAATAATTAGTATTTTTTTAAAAAACAAATCACCCAATTTTTTTTTTAGTTTTTTAGAAAAAAAATAAATTTTTAAACTAGTTTCTGAAAATAAAACCAAATATATTGAAAATTGATAATCTAACCACATTCTTTGGAAGAGTTTAAATTATCTCAAATTAGCCATCTCAACTTAAGAGCGTGTTTGGACTTGATTGGGTTGTTCAATGATCACTTTGATCTTACAATTCAATAACTAGAATATTTAAAACTCTTTCAAAAGTTATAATAAAAACACTCACTAAAATCACCCTGTTTCACTAACTAAACTTTTACCGACGAATAGTGTTATCGTTGCTAAATGTTCAACTCTTTGGCCACGCCAACTTATCGTCGCCAACAGTAAGCACACTAATAGCAACGCTCATTGTGTTGCTAAAAAAATAAGCCTCGTAGCTAAATTTTTTGAAATTTTGACGCTAACTAATAATTTTGGCGCTTAGCGAATGTTATTTTTTTTAGCGACAGTAGTAAATTGCGTCGGTAAAGGTCTACTTTTACCAACGAAATTCCTTATTGTGTCGTCAAAAATAAACTTTTGGCTATGAAAAATTGACGTCGTTGCCAAAAGTACAATTTCTTGTAGTATACGGGTCGTGTTGCTACCATAGTTCAGAGCAAACCCCTCGTGCTACTTGAGATGACTCATGCCTGTACGTTGAACACAAACATCATCTTGATCAATATTTCAAACTTGTAGTTGTGTAATATTGCGTAGTTCAAACCGAATTGCAATTGATGGTCGTTGTTAAGTCTCATTTATGTGGTTAGTAGTGAATTCTTTGCCCTAAGATTTTTCCCAAAAATCAATCTCTCAAACCCTACATTTAATTATCAATTTAATTTCTCAATTTCATTTAATTCCTGTTTAGTCATAATATCCCTCAATCTTTTTAATCAAAATTAATTTAGGAGTTTAGCGATTAAATTAGTCTCATTTCACAATTGTCTCTGTGGATCGATACCTAGACTTGCCATTTTTCTAAAAGAATTTGGTACAGTTTAGTATTTATATTTGGTGTGTGTAACGACCCATCATAACACAGCAGCCTAAAATGCAAAGATGGCAATCAATGGTGGTCAATCGTCAATAGAGGTGCAACTCTAATGGCTTAAGGTGCTGCATAGGCTGAGTTCGAGTTATGTTAAAAGTTGTTCAAGTCCATTCAAATTTAATTTGCAATTTGATATTTCTGCTCAAGTCTGACTTGGGAATAAGCCTGAATGGTTTGAATTGTTAAAATTTTACACAAATTCGAGTCATTAGTTATTATTATTAATATTATTTTGTGTATGTGCAGCTAGGCTAATTAATGTATTAAAGTTAGACCTTATTAATATTTTTTAAAATCATTAATAGTATAAAAATAAATAATTTATATGACAAGAGATAAAGATAAGAATTGAAGAACCATTGTGTCAAAAATTTGTTTTAGAGGGAAACAAAATAAATATAGAAAAAAATAAATAAATATCTTTTAGCAAAAGTGAAATTTTAACATATAATTTAAGGGGGGAAAAAACAATATTGAGAAATCAATGAATTTATATTAATCAATAATGAAATTCATAGGATTATGTACGATTATATTAAATAATTTGGTATATCATCTTAAAGTATCTCTAATCTTTCATGTTTTCTTTCATCAAATTTAAATTTGATAAAAAAGTACTCAAAAATCATCTCCAATCAAGAGAAATCTGTGTCACAACATAGATACTATGACAACAACCACTTATGTCCCCTTCACTCGAGCAAAACTCATTTTGTGATAGCAGGATGCTTACAAATGTTTAATTAACTTAAATTTTTTAAGACTCTCATCGTATAATTACCAATATTTAAATGATTTAATTTTTTATATATATATTTGACAGATTTTATAATACAAATGATATAAATTATCAAAAGGGGAGAGCTTCTCTCCGGTTTATTTTCTAAATTGAACGGTATTATTAAACCTGTGAGGTTCTTCATGGGTCTTATTTTGATCATCCGAAACATTTAATATGCAGAACTCGTTGAGTACTTTTACTCTACAAAAAAATTACATTGATCGGATATCAGTAGTCCCTTAATTAGATTATATTTTTCTCAATTGTAAATATAATTTAAAAAATAAATTATTGAGAAAAAAACGTTCTAATAAAGTATCTATCGATATCTTATCAGTCTAATTTTTTACAAAAATAAAATACTTAATAAACCCTACCTATTAAATTATTAAAATAAAACTCATAATAAATCTTAAAAATTCAATAATACAATCCAATTCATTTTGTAAACTAAAAAAAACCCCACCCTTACCAAAAATAAATCCGACATCAACTAAAAACAGTGTCCCATGTCCCACCAACTTTTCCGCGGTCTGCGCAAGACTTTTAGATTTTTCCGAGGAAGGATGATACCCGGAGTCTTGTTGCCTCTCCCTGTGATTTACAGCTCAGTCGTCTATTTTCGAAGGATCTATTTTCGAAAAAAACAATGACTTATAATAGGACCCACGAACCTCACAAGTTTTCACAAATTCTAAACCTTAGAGAAGTCTAACCTTTTAACGTAATTGATAAGAAAGAAAATTCTAGGAGATATTACACGTCAATGATAATTTCATAAAAAATTTACAGATTGGTAAAATATTTATGGTTTTATAGACTAATATTTATAAAATATATGACTAATATAAAATAACTTTCTAAACCTACAGTCTAATGAAATTTTCTCAAACTTCTATTTATACATAAATTTTAAAATAAAAAATCATTATTGTAAATATAAATTATTTTTATGAGTATTTTGTTTTAAATTAAAAGGTTGTCATTGACCTATATTATTCTGTATGAATTTTCTATTTATCTATTATTGCTCAAAAATAATAATGACAATCATTTAAGTAGATTTGTCCATCGTCGTTTTGATTTTAAGAGGTTGTTTTGGAAGTGACTATTTTAATTAATTTTTTTGATTATTTTAGAAAAAAAATCATGCAGAAAGATAGAAAGAGAGTGATTTGATTGAATGTTTTAAGTTTTTCGTTGGGGAAGTAATAGTTTTAGCTTTAAAGCAAAAAAGTTACTAAAAAAAATCAAAAAGTCTATAACCTATATCAAAAAGTCAAAGATTCCATTTTCTCTTTATTTTTTGCACATCTTCGCGTAAAAAACTAAAATGTCATTCCAAACATACAAGTTTTTTTATCTCATATTTTAACCAAAAAATCAAAAAGTTATTAAAATAGAATGTTCCCAAACAAGACCTTAGCCAAAAAATTAACACCCCCAAACAAGGCCAAAATATCGATACACATCCAATCCAACCAAATAGTTTGGGGGATTCACAATCTCAAGATTCAAGTTCGATGGATTAATGTCCATCCAATCAAACACATCCAAAGCGTTTATGATCATAACTATTTGTATGTTGTTATTGTCTAGAATCTTGTTGAGATCCCTACTAGACTTTATGTTCATCCCACGTTATGAATCCTTTTTCAAGTGAATATCAAGAAGTGATTCAAGATCGAGGATCTTCATTATCTGTTGGCCACGGGGCCTTTTATTTGTTAGCTGAATGTCGTTGTTGTAAAAAGGGTTAAACCTTTTCTTTTTATGTAATAATGTAACCCTGCGGGCAATTCATTTAATTTATAGCCCATGTCACATTCATTTTGTATTCGAATGAGAGAACTTATACTTAATTGTCCTTATTAATGTATTGAAATTCCATACGTTATCTCTGAAATTGTATAATGATAAAGGGTTTGGTAATGTTACCCAAGTAATAAAAAGTGGGGCGTGACAACTTGGTATCAGAGCGAGCCGGGTTTAAATACTTTGGGCTCGTTGGGAGTGGTTTTTACCACATCGGGTTTGCTATGCTTGGTGAGGACGTTGCATATAGTTAGGATAAGTGTTAGGATTTATATGTTGCATTTATGTGAGCAAGGGATTAAGTTTGTTGGATAGTGCTTGTAGCCGGTGAACATGCTTTAAGGTCTTATCAGAATCATGCCTGATCAACGTGGTTTCTGATGAAAATTCCTTGAGAGTTTCGGGACGAGTAGTTATCCTTGTGAACTTGATTCGATTATGTGACTAAGTGTTTAATTGTTTGTATGTTGTAGAACTGTGTGTTTGGGAGTTAGTCTGTCTTGCAACCTAGAAGTGGTGAGTGTATGTGCCTCAGAGAAGGTTGTGGCGTTGTGCACTAAGTTGGTCTTGTTTTGATTTTATGGGATGTTTACACGAGGGGTTAGAGGATGAGTTAAGAACAGGAGGGTGGCTAGGGGCAAAACAGTTCCTTTAGCACCTGCAATTGCAACATCAGCTGTCGACGAGGAAGTTGCATGCGAGATTTGAGAGCGGTGCAGGATGCTCTAGCACGCAATGAGTGTGACAACGGGCATGCCTTCAAGCTTACTAAGGAGTTTCTTCGTTCTAGTCCACCGAAGTTTGTAGGGGAGGCTAAATCGTTGGAGACAGAGGATTGGTTGGAGCAGATTACCAAGACTCTTGATATGCTCAAAGTTGAGTATTTCTTTGGCAAGTTTTCAATTGAGGGGTGACGCAGGGTGCTAGTGGAAGATTTCTAAGAACACCGTTGGTAACACGTGGGTTGCTTTTACTGAGGCCTTTTGGCCAAGTACTTCTCTCCTTCAGCTCGGGAAAGGTTGAGGGAACTGTAATGACCCCAAAAAGCGTAGAGGAAGTCATCCTTATTTAATATGGGGTTAACGTGGTTTAAATCAATTATATCTATTGGAATTGACGACCTTTACTGTAACGATCTGAAATTTTTCCTTCCACTCGAGCGAGGGAGCTGGCGCTCGAGCGGACTTTTGGGGTTTGCAGGCAGACTGAAATTCTGGGAGTGGTGATTTTCCGCTCAAGCGTAGTAATGGTCGCTCGAGCGGACAGATTTATTGATTTTCGAGCTCGAGCGCAAGGTTGGGCGCTCGAGCGGGTCACCTGGTTAAGTTTGAACTTTTGAGGCACGTGGGCTCATTTTTGACATTCTTATTAATGTATTTGGAATGTTCTTACCTTATTTTGGGGTATTGATTGAGGTGGTGGTATGATGGTAAAGTAAGATTGGACCAAAGAATATAATTCAGATAGTTATTCTACGATCATCCGTCATTCATTTGTCCTTTTCTTTTTCCACACTTTGAATTGGGATGTGAGGTTAGAACCATTGGAAAGCTTATTTCCGGGGGTTCAATTCGGACACAAGAACGACCTAAAACGGAGTCCGGATGGGAGAGTTATACCTGTTTGAAGTTTTGAATTCTGTGCTGGAAGCAGGTACGCTCGAGCGGGAAGATAGACGCTCGAGCGGGTTTTACGGGTCAGCAGCTTAAAAAACGGGATTTTTGGATCATTTCATATATTTTCTTCTTCCCTCTTCCTTCCTCTCTTCCTAGGTCCAAAAACCTAACCCTCAAATCTTTGATTTCAGCCATTCTCACCAACAAGCCACCATGGATCGTGCATCAAGGATGAGGAAGAAGTGAAGATCAACTTTTCCAACCGATTAGATTGTGGGATTTTCGAGAGGACGCTTTTGACCTAGCTTCTTTGCTTCCAATCTTGAGGTAGGGGGTTCTCTTATCCTTGAATGTTTATAATTCAAAGTGATTTTGTTGACACTTTGGGATTTTGTTGACATTTTGGAATTTTGAGTTGATTACGGGTTAGAAACATTAATGGCTTGTTGTTGATTCACAAATGGGGCTTCTACTCCAATTTTCAAAGGATGTTGAATGTTTTTAGCATATTGATCTATAGTAATTGTTGATTTGAAGATTTAACTAAGAAAGGAGGAAACCCCCAATTTTCTTTAAAACCCTAGGTTGACCCTAGGTTGATTAATGATGATAACCAATGATTTGGCCCAAATTGAAAGTAGAATAATGAAATTGGTAGGTTGAATTACATATGTACAAGTTTAATTGGAATTTGGTTATACTTGAAAGTTATGTTTAAAATTTGCGAATGAAATTTGCTATGAACATTCTGAATCATGCTATTATGTAAGATGAAAATTGGGGAACAAGATTATTAATGTCATGGGTGATAAGAGCCTTGGGATGAAATGATGAAATGAGAATTTAAGACTTCACCTTCAAAGATGTTGAATTATATTTAGTGGTAGTAAGTTAAATCATGCTAAATAGCGTGAATTATGTTGGATTGTGTTGAGATGTGTATGGAGAAGTGTATTGAGTTAATGATGTTAATTGCGAATTGATGTGTAATTTGGTATAAAGAGAATTAAACGAGTTAAGAACGGACTAAAGTATATGTGACCCGATTTTTATGTTTATTATGTATTGTGTAGGGTCAGCTGCAGGGGCGGACCAAGCATCTGAACGCTGTGAGTAGTAGTACTATAGTTGCACGTTCAAGTATTGTTAATTATGACCCTTGCAAGTAATTAAATTGACAATATGTTGATTGGCGAATCTAGAGACATTATTGAGCAGCCCATATGTGGTGATTATGTGGGATGGTATTGACTTTCTGTTGACAATGAATACTAATTTTCTGTTATTTGCAAGAAAGCTAGGGTGATTCATGACAAACAAATGGAACATATGAGCATTGTGAAACTATAGTATTCCGGTATCTCTGGAATCATTCAATCGGTGAAATGTGCTTACCTTTCGTTAACAATTGTCAAGAACGTTCTGTTAAACTTAAGTTAACTGCATGAACTCATGTGAATGATACCATGGTTACCATTAGTACTCTGTTAATTGCGGGTCAACCATGTTAACATATATGAACGATTAAACAAAGGTGTATGTTATTGATTAATGGCTCAAGTGAACCATGTTATTTCTTAATGAATAAAGAGAATTTATGTTCATCTTCGAAGTATCAGAATAATTGGAAAGTTATGTGAATCCATATGAATCTGAAGTTACTTCCTTATGTTACATATGAATTCGAAGTTATTCGGAATCTACGACATGAATGCAAAAGTTTAACATCATTATGTGACCTCATAAGAATATGAATTATTCTATTTTGTTAAGTGCACCATAATGACATAATATAACAAGTAATGCTCCATTTTCTGATAAGTTATGTTATGACTTAATGAATGATTATTCATATATGTAAAAGTATGCATGTCATCCTTAGCACAAGGCCCTTACCCGGGGGTAATAATACCGTGGTCTTATGGCCCTTACCCGGGGGTAATAATACCGTGGTTCAAGTATGCTACAAGATATGTTTTACCACCGACGGTCTTGTACGGGTGGATTATGTCTTGCCATCGACGGTCTTGTACGGATGGTACCACCGACGGTCTTGTACGGGTGGATTATGTTTTGCCATCGACGGTCTTGTACGGATGGTACCACCGACGGTCTTGTACGGGTGGATTATGTTTTGCCATCGACGGTCTTGTACGGATGGTGCCACCGACGGTCTTGTACGGGTGGGTTATGATCAAGCATGAACTTTGATTTCTATTTCTGATTCGAGTTTAATGAAAAATATGTATGAATATGTTTCTATTTATCCGATCCGTTTATGCTATGGTATAACACAATATGAATTGATCGGTCTTTAAGACCTAATGATTTCTAGTATGAAACAAAGTGCTACACGGAACTAAGTGCTATGACGTGAGTCACCTCTAGGATCCGTGTGAGACACCTCTTGGGTTCATACACATATGTTCAAAGGCTTAATGCCAACTTTTTAAGAGCTGTAATGCCATTCTGATAAGGGCCTAGTGCCGTTCTGGTAAAGGGCTCAATGCCACACCGTTTAAGGGCTTAAAGTCATTTTAGTTAAAAAGGGGCCTAAAGCCGTTCTGACATTAGTATAGAATCGGATTAACTACCTGTCTTTTATATTATATACGCTCTGCTTTGTAGTATAATTCAAGTTGAACATTTAATTATTCAAGTACTATTATTCACTGAGATTATCTCACTCTGTATTTTGTCTGATTCCGTAGGTCCTGTGTTTAGAGGTCAGCCTCTGTGTGTCCAAACATTTGGGTGAAGTCTACCCATTTTGTGAAGTTTTGGCTTACATTCTGATTGTCTATAAAATGTTGTAAATTCTAATTTTGTTTTTGTTATACGCCCAATCAAGGGGTAGGGTTGTATATGTGTATGTAATATTATTATCTATCTGTTTGTGATCCTGGCATGATAGTGGTCGCTCAATGGATGTAGCTCTTTTCTTGCCTGTTATTATATAGAATTTACGCTTCCATTCAGGCCCCATATGTTATATATAACAGGTTAAGTGTCCGTTTCTGAAGTGGTCATGCCCAAACTTCTAGGGGCCGGTTTGGGGTGTGACAAGAACAGTTTGTTGAGTTATACCAGGATGCTACTCCTTTGGCATAATTTGAGATGCAATTTTCTAGTTTGTCGAGGTTTGCTCCAGAGATGGTAGTTTGAGAGGTGGTTGTGTAATGAAATCCGAGAGAATGTGGCTGGATCTCTGTGGAAGAATTACTATGCTCTAGTTGAGGCGATGGCCCATGTAGAGGCCATAGTTATGAGTGTTTGTCGAGTTAGGGAGGAGGCCATTTTGGCGACTCCTGCGGTTGATAAGCGCTCTGGGCTCAATAAGAGGTAGAGGCGAGCGCATGCTTAATCGCAGACTTAGTCTTTGACTTTGTCAAGGGTTTCAGACTCATCAGTTGAAAGGCCTAGTGAGGTTCAGGTGTAGACACCCCATTTTTGACCGCCCTTAAGACTTGGGTGCCATCGATTGATTACCCAATGATGAATTTATACACTTGTCCAAATGCTCGATTTCCTCAGCAGGAAACCTCAGTTTTGAACCTACAAACCTTGTACCATTTTTGGACCAAAACAGCAGTTTTTTAAGCCTGAAAACCCAGGGGCCTGTAGACCCACTAGTGGCCTTCCGGCCACAAATGGTGGATGGCTGCCTCCTTTTAGTGGCCAACCGGCCACTTCTGTAAAAACATAGATCTTTTGGCCAACTGTGTCAGCTGTCTTCACAGGTGCATGCATTGCATCAGCTGTGTTTGTATGGATATTTCTGAGATAGTCTCATATATTTCTATATATAGATGACTCCTTCTCGAAAATTAGAGTTAGAAAAATTTGTGAAGCAAAGTTTTGGAAAATATTTCTCTCTCTACATTTCTCTCTCTCCCTTGCAACTTCTATATCGTTTGCCTAGACACTCTAAACCAAACCTTGAGGGCTATTTGTTGAGGTGTTTGAGCTTGCATTTTAGCTCTTGAGGGTGTGCAATTAGTGGTTTGTAATTCAAAGGATCACTCCTCTTCAGGAGGTATACATCCTAGCTCTTTTGTGCCATTTGTTTTCTATCTTTTGTTACAGTTTTTGGGCTATTTTTCACCTATATTTGTGGGTTGAAACTTTTGGTTTAAAGCCATTAAGGGAAGAGGCGTGGACCACCCCTCTTTGAACCTTGTCTTTTAGACTTTTACCCTTGTGTTTCCCACCTTTTCATTATCTTTTTTTTGAGCTTTTTACCACTGATTTTCAAAAGTTTTTCCAGAGGCTAAAATTTGATTTTGAAGTCCCAAAAATGGAGGGGTTAGCCTCCCTTCCTTTGGCTTGTTTACTAGCTTAAATTCTCCATTGTTTTAGTTTGCCTTTGTAGATGTTTTTGCCTTAATTTCAGTGCTGTTTTAGCCTATTTTAGGACTGTTTTAAGTTGTTCATGTCATTTATGCTTTGTATTGCATGCTTATAGTGTAATGGTCCTCATAGGTTTGGTGTTTTAGGCATTAGACACAAACCTATTTGAGTTGATAGCATTTATTTCAAGCTTTCCATACTTGTCTTCATCTCTAATCATCTCTGCACCTCTTTCATTTCTTGGCTTTTTCTTTGCTTTGAGAGTCATTTCAAACCAATTGTTTGTTTAGCTTAAGATAGAGACCGTTGTGCTTAATGGTTTAATCTCTTTGGAGGTTCATAACCAATGGCATGACATCTCTCTCATGGCCAAAACAATCTTTGTTAGACACTTCTTTCCATTAGTGGACTTAATCTTCATTATTGGACTAAAAGGACTATGGAATGGAAAGGTAATTAAAAAGGGTATAAAGTGGAAAAAAAATAAAGCAAGATAATAAAATCAACTTGGGTTCAATCGGACGATAATTGAACTCATTGAGTGTTGAGTCGTTGCATACTTGTTAGTGATGAAAATGGTTCAAGAGTCAATATCAATCGTCTCCCTTGATCAATATCATGATAGGGAGGAGGTTCATGGGTCTTTCATTGTGCATTTGTTGAGCTTGTATCCCTCGGTTCATAAGTCATCATGCAATGAATTTGCGCCGATTGATGACTTGCGAATCGAGCCTATCCCACCTTTGATTTGTTTGATGATAAGGAGAGGCAGGGTGGACAAACATCCCCTGAGAATGCTTTGTTTGTGTTCTATTTGTTGCCTGTTGCAGCAGGAGAAACCCAACATTAGTGGCCTGCAAGCCACCTTTACCGTACAGCAGGCCACTATTGGTGGCCAGCCGTCCACTATTTTTGTGCTGCCGGCCACCTTTTTCAGCCAGGCAGTACCATTTTCCTCACAAAACAAAGCAAAGGCTGAGGTGCAAAACAATGCAGAGGCATTCTCGGGGGAGCAAATCATGTGCATGTATAAGCCCTTCCCTCGTTTCTCGGGTCCCGTTGACTCGTGGACTTGTAATATGTAATTAATTAGTTAAAGTAGCTAGTTAATTTTGTGTTGAAATTATTTAATTAGCTAGAATAGTTAGTTAAGTTTGGAGTTGTAATAATTAGTTAAGTAGCTTAGCTAATTTGTTTATTCGGACTCTCCTGCGCGATGGCAAAATGTAATAATGTTTATGTCTTCCAACCCCACGTCTTTCTCCCTTTTATTTACTTGTTTATGATGGATAGTGTAGAACATCATGTTTACTTAGCATATTCCATGATTTACATCCATTAGTCTTGCATGCATGAAGTTCGGTTCATCATTCTAACGACGTTGTTGTTTGAATACTTCTTTGAATACGTGCTTAAACTGCATGCTATCAAGTTGATTCACATGCCATGCTAGTAGTCGGACTTCTAATTGCATATTGCATGTGTTGCATTAGGTATATTTCATTGGTTAGGATCATGCATTTTTCTAACTATTTTCCTTCTTTTAGGCTTGCCTCGAGAATTGGGGTAAGCTTTATTGCTTTAGCATGTTGCATGTGTATGCTTGTTGCCATGTCAAACATGAATACCATGAGGCTAAGTGCTTAAGTGACATACCTGTCTGAATGCCTGTGGATGAAGGCTAATTGCTTAAATTGGGATGATTTGAGTAATGTACATATAAGATCACTTTTTCAAGTCGTACATATTCAAAACCTCTTTTCAGACAAGCATGAAATCAAAGTGTTCCAATTTTTTCAAATTAGTCTATACTTTTGTGTGACACATAGTAAATTAGTCTAATAATCGGAACAAGAGCATATAATGTAAATAAGAATCACATCATAATTAATATAGACCGATCTTTAATTGGGCATGTGGGGGTGCTCAATTCATGACCTTCCCTTATCGTACCTAAGTTCCTGAGCCGAGACACTTTGGTGATGACGGACAAGTGACCTTTGGCATGAGTCACGGGTTTTTTAAATTTCTCAAAAATATTTAGGTGGCGACTCTATAATCTGGTAAAGCAGTTCATTTTTGGCATTTTGGTTCAAAATCAATTTTCCAAAAGAATTGTCAGATTTGGACTCATTTATGTTTATCTATTTCACATTGCATTTGTGGAATCAGATTCAAAACCATGGTAGTCCTAACTGTAGGGCTAGTCGTATCCGAAAGGAGCACGAAAAGCAAGCTATAGTTTCTGGCGACTCTGCTGGGGATTTAGAGACTTGTCTCGAATTTCATGATGTGAAATTTTATCTATACTTATATGTTCTTTGCATTGCATTGCATTTGCATTGGTGCACTTAAGTCACTGTGTTTGCCATCTGCTATTCCTGGATGGTTTGACGGAGGCTGGCCCAAAAGGCTTGCCAAAAGGCTAACCGATCGTAGGCTTTGCCATGTTGGGAACACAACCTTGAACCTAGACTACCGTTGTACAGTTTGATCCTCCTTTCACTTCTCGGCGTTAGGTGTGAGAGGTATATTAGGTAGTCTTGCTAAGGTACCCCATTGACCAGTTGGCCTAGCTACATATAGTAAAGCGATAGAGACTATTCCAAACTAGGACAGCATGCTCTCCCGAATGCAGGATTGCGTGAAACCGCTTGATTAAAATAGTGAACCCTAGTTCATGACAAAACTAGGACAAGGTAACCTTACCTCCTTATTGGGGTGTTTTGGTTCTCTTTTAACTGGTATGTGCTTTACAGTGAGACTGTACAGGAATGTTCATATCAGTGGCAAGTTGGTATCTGTTCTGGGGTAGAATTCAGTATGGAGTGTAGTTCACAACTTTGATCATGTCTGTGTTGATAAACATCTTAGCTGAGGTGTTGTGTGGTTTCTAATTACTGCTGTTTTGCTTTATTTCTTTTTGCTAGGTAGTTTAAACCATAGCTTCTGAAAGTTTGAATATCCCCCAAGTACTCTGGACCCAAGTCGAAGATTGTGCAAGGCCAAGGATCGTGTTCGGGGATAACCCATGTTTACCTCACTCTCACCGATTACAAGACGGAGGAGAACCAGACAGAATTCACCAATCTAGTTCTCACAGGAGTTACCTCTCAGCTCACCTGTGTTCAATCCAGTTCAGGAACAATTATCTACTTCTAGTCTAGCACGAGAACAATCACCCATTTTGATGGCACAATATCCCCCAGCCAATATAGAGGACTTAATACTCCAACTACATCAAATAGTGGAAGCACTACAGCATGATGCAGCCCGTCAGGCTGAGGTCACAGCCCATCAGGCTGAGGTGATAACCAGGTTACAACAACAGTAACCATAGCCAGCTACGGCCTCTGCATCCTATGCACCCACCACGGCTATTCATGTGCCCAGTGCCACTTCTAATATCGCCAATGCTCAAGATCTACAAAACCAGGGTAATCTGGTTTTTCCAGTTCAAACAGAGCCAATCCCAGCACAAGCTTCCAGAGCCTTAGTTTATCAAACCAAGGCTCCGTTCGAGTTCGAGGTTGATCCAAAGCCCTGCAAGTGCTAGTCAAAAAAGGGCACCTAAAACCCTTAGAATCTCGCCCATTACTTGACCCTCTTCCACCTATGCATAACCCCGCAGAATACTGTGTGTTTCACCAACAGTACAGTCATGATACCGACCAGTGCTTCCAATTGCATCATAAGATTCAGGATCTCATTGACAACAACGTCATCGCCTCATCCCAAAAACCAAATGTAACTACCAAAATGCTTCCAGCCCACAATCAAGTCCCCTCACCTTGAAATCTTAACCTAATCCATACGCTGGCCGCCTTTTATGGCCCCAGCGTATACATTACCTCCACCCACGTACCAAAACCGAAGTTATTCATTCCTGAAGGTGCAGATCTGTGCATGATGGACATGTCCAAACCTCAACCCAAGCCTATGGTGATGATACTTGCAATGGGAAAGAGGTCGACCTCGAAGGAAGGTACTAGTCTATTGTCGGAGTGTCCTGGGGACTTATCTGAGAGGATCTATGACCCGAGTTGCTATATTGAGCTAACTAGTCAAACCAAGCTTGAAGTGGTGCTACCATTCTCAATAGACATCAATGTGGTCAGGAAGGATGGCCCGAGCCAAGGATTAGATGATTTGGCAAACCTCGAAGAGGATTTGGATAATTTACAGTTCTTTGATGAGCATGGTCAGGGAGATGTACAGATCGGGTGGTTCAACCTGAACGGATCGACTGATAACACCTGATGGCTGAGTGATGAACCAGACAAGGAAGAAGAAACTAGGATAAAATCGGAGGGAAAGGAAGCGGAGGTAGCTGCAGTGGCCGAGAAGGTTGATGAAAAAGGAAAACTGTCGAAAGGCACATGTGTGCAAAACCCAAGTCAAGAAGTAGGAGTTGTGAACACCATAATCACTGAACAGGAAGCTGCACTGAAGCAATTTGAGAGAAAAAGAGTTGAGGACAGCCTGAGAACCACAACAGTATGTTGCCCTAAGGGGGACACTTGTACTATGAAGATGATTCGAGTGGAGCCAGACAACTGTTTGTTGGCAACTGACGACGAGTGGTGGGATGACAATGATTTGTGTCTGGACCACACCGACAAAGATTGGGGTGATTGCATCCTAGATAATACGTGGTATGCTGAGGAGATAGATCATCTCACCCGTAGTGGACGACATTTTAAGCCACTGCACTTAGATCAAGTAGAGCCATCAGGAAAGGATAAGGAGGTCGAGAAATAGAAGGAGAAGCAACTAGAAGAGGAGTCAGTGCTGAAGCAACTCAAGAAAATCCAAGCTGATATCTCTATCTGGGGTCTTCTCATGACCTCACTGGTGCACTGACAGGCAGTATTGTCGGCGGTGGACAAGGATAAATTGTCCATTGATACTACGCCCGAGCAACTGGTGGGCTTGGTCTTTCTGGGTGGTGCCAAACCAATGCATGCTTTCTCTGACAAAGAACTACCGCCGGAAGGTTCGACCCACAACAAGTCGTTATACATATCTGTGGAATGCAGGAAGAAGTGGGTGCTGGTAGTGTTGGCAGATATCGGTTTTGCTATTAATGTATGTCTGTCCCGTACTGCCTATGCGGTTGGTCTCAAACTGGCAGACTTTATTCCTACAGCCCAGGTTATACGGGCATATGATAACACAAGCCGAGAAGCCATGGGTACAGTGAAAGTACGAGTCCATGTGGGCCTATGTAAGTAAGAGATCGAGTTTCACGTCCTAGATATACTGGTTACCTTTAACCTGCTCTTAGGAAGGCCTTGGTTACATCATGTGAAGACTATCTCCTCCACCCTCCATCAAATGTTGAGGTATCCTCATGGGGGAGGAGTAGCAACTTTTTTTGGAAACTCATCCATTCATCCACCTCCAGAGATGACTACACCAGTGCCAGAGATCAATCATGGTGATGAAGATGTGTTCCTTTCAGGATTCACTCTGGCTGAAGTTCGGGTAGTGAAGACCATTCTAGCCGCGGACGAAGGCATGTACGTCAGTGCCCAATCTATATACTTCATGAATAAACTGCGGCACGTTCCAGGAATCAAACTTGGAAGAAGTGGTCAAAAAGGTATTGCAGCACTGGCAAAGGTGCCACACAACCCGCATGCCTTTAGACTGGGCTATGTGCCCACCAAAGAGGACTGGATCAGAAAGGGGAAAGAAATGAGAGGCGAAGCTAAAGCTAAGAAAGCCAAAAAGTACTATGAGCTCGTCCACCGACCAATCTGGGGGACACTGTATGGCCATTTTGTTTGAGAGAGAGAGAGGATTTCCCTTTTTGTGGCTTTCCTGAGCCTTGGGAAAATTCCTCAAATAAGCGTGTCCTCGGGTTCAAAATCTTCTTTGACCATTAGCTTCAGGATAGTGATGAAGAAAGGGCTGAACCAAGCATCAAAGCTAGCTAGAGCACGAAAGATGACTTAGATGACAGTGAACTTGATGTAGGGGCAGCACTAGCCAATCTCCTTACAAATCCCGCAACCAACCTAGAGAACTTGGGAGATAACTTTACTGTCTCCATGATTAGGGAGGAACCGGGTGTGGACCCAACTAGTGGTATTTTGGATGCATCAAAGGCATCACATCTTACTTGGCAGCTGGAGGAGGGCTTTCTTTCCAGTTCTAAATCGGGTGATGAGCTAGAATTTGATTCCATTGAGTCTGTGGGTTCGGGATTAGAGTCAAGTCAGTCCGAGAGGTCTAAGTTCTCGGAGGTGGTAACCCAGATCCAAAGTCCTGTCTAGGTCTTCATTCAACTTTTCTTTTGAGTCTGTAACTAAAGATCTGGACATTTTGAATGAAAACATTGTAGACTCTGTGTACTTCTCTGTGCCGCTGGTTCATTGCATTGACCAAAATTTTCAGAATTTTAACGAAAACGAAGAGGAAAAAATTCCTCTGGCTTTGAAAAACTTGATTAATCGAGAGGAGGAGAGGCGTGTTAAGCCCTGTATTGATGAAATCATTGCTATTAATGTGGGTACTAAAAAGGATCCATGGTTGGTCCAGATTGGGTCCACGTTGTCTTCGGAGGAATGCGAGTGTTTAATCGCTTTATTAAAAAATTTCAAAGATGCTTTCACATGGTCCTATGAAGACATGCCTAGAATCAACCCTGAGATTGTACAACACTAGATCCCTCTTAACCCTGAGGCTCGACCTGTTAAACAGAAATTGCGCAGAATTCATTCGGATTGGGCACTGAAAATCAAGGAAGAGGTCACCAAGCAGATAGATGCAGGGTTCTTGTTAGTATCCGAGTATCCGACTTGGTTGGCCAATATCGTCCTGGTGCCGAACAAAGACGGCAGAATCCGGGTTTGTGTCAATTTTCAGGACTTGAACAAAGCCAGTCCAAAGGAGGAATTTCCATTACTACATATTGATGAGTTAGTAGACTTCATCGCGAGCCATGCATTGTTATCATTTATGGATGGATTTTTCAGGTACAACTAGATTCCGATGGCTCCTGAGGACAGAGAAAAAACTGCATTCATCACTCCATGGGATACCTACTATTACCGAGTTATGCTGTTTGGGTTAAAAAATATTGGGGCTACCTATCAGAGAGCTGCAACCACTATTCTGCATGACATGATCCGCAAAGAGGTTGAGCTGTACGTGGAAGACATGATTGTCAAATCTAAAGAACAAGAAGGCCACTACACCGCACTAGAAAAGTTCTTCCAATGGATCTGAGAATACGGATTGAGGATAAACCCACAGAAGTGCACTTTTGGGGTGACAGCAGGGAAAATGCTGGGATTTCTGATCACACAAAGGGGAATTGAAGTAGATCTTTCCAAAATTAAGGCCATCTTAGAAATGCCACTACCAAGGACTGAAAATGAGGTGCGTGGCTTTCTGGGTAATGTGCAATTCATAAGGCGGTTTATTTTGAAACTAACCTTGACTTGTGAACCACCATTTGGTCTCCTGAAGAAAGGAAAGAAGTTCCGATGGGACGATCGATGTCAGATTGCCTTTGAATAGGTCAAGCAATACCTATAGAATCTGCCTGCGTTGTTGCCACCAGAGCTGAGGAAGCCTCTGATTCTGTATTTGTCAGTAACAGACTCGACCATGGCATGCATGCTTGCTCAGGAATTTGAGGATAGGGTGGAGAAAGCCATCTATTACTTGAGCAAGAACATGCTGGACTACGAGACCCACTATACTCCCTTAGAGAAAGCTTACTTAGCCTTGGTATGGGCTACCAGGAAGTTGGGGCACTACTTGTTAGCTCACTCTGTAATCCTGGTTTCGAGATTAGATCCCATCAAATATCTTTTTGAGAAACCAACTCTTACGGGTAAGCTTGTTGGTTGCTTCTTCTCTCCAAATTTGATCTCATGTATGTCACACGCAAGTCAGTTAAAGGAAGAGCTGTAGCGGAATTCCTAGCAGACTACCCAGTAGAGGGTGATGATGCAGTGGAATACTTGTTCCCAAATGAAGACATTCTGCAAGTCGTAAAGGAAACTTGGACGATATACTTTGATGGAGCATCTAATCAATACGATTATGGGATAGGTGTGTTGCTGATAGCACCCGACGACTCCCATATACCCTTAGCCTTCAAACTCTAGTTCAAAGTGTCTAATAATGAAGCAGAATATGAAGCGTTTATTGCTCGTTTGGAAGCTGCCCTAGAACTAGAGGCAATAAGGTTGGATGTCATAGGGGACTCAAATTTGGTGGTTTCTCAAGCAAACGAAGACTGGAAAGTCAAAGAAGAGAAAATGAAGGTTATCATCCGACCCTGGATATGCTAATTCTGCGGTTTGAAAAACTAACATTCACGCATCTGCTGAGAGAGAACAACTAGTTCGCTGATGCTTTGGCAACCCTATCTTCTATGGTAGACATCCCGCTGGGAGTGAAGATGCACCCAATCCTTATAAAACAAAAATATGCACTGGTCAATGAAACTGTCACAACCCAAACCCGCTCCTAAAAGTTTGGTCCATGACCGGCCTGTACTTGGGCCTCCAAACAAAATTTTAAAAAAAAACAAATAATATCTATTCGAATACGGGGCCTTAAGCGGAAGTGAATCGAGTAGTGATATCCATTGAGCTTGTGCATACATGATAACTAAAATAATTAAAACAATGTAAACACACTAATATACATATATACATAAAACTTAGGTAAATACAAAATCCTGACAATACAAGGTTAAAGCCTCAACACAGAGGTGTATCTTGATGGCTTGACTTAGCAGGTTCACAAAAGGATTCCTGAGGCTGACTTAAGGATGGTCTCCAGATTGATCACCTATATACAAATAAATTACAGAATGAGCAAAGCTCAATGAGTAATAATAAAGTGAAATGTATCAGGTAAATAGTTCATATTCAAAAGTAGCATAACACCATACTCTTCCTCATTTATATCCTTCAAAACATTATTCATGATCATATTTACCAAACGGCCTCAGGCCCACCATATAACAGAACGGCCTCGAGCCCAATCGTGTATCAAAACGGCCTCAGGCCTAATCATATATCAAAACGGCCTTGGACCCAATCATATATCAAAACGGCCTCGGGTCTAATTGCATATCAAAACGGCCTCAGGCCCAATCATATATCATATTATAAATAATTCACATTTCATGTCCATAGTCTATATCATAGATCTTGTAACTCATTCATTCGCATACACATAATTCCATAACATCGCGACATTTACATATTAAAATAAATATAATGAACATACCTTTACAATATTATTACTCACTGTGATGCAGGTGGATGTTGGTCCCCTCCTACAGATGCCCTACACATCATACATAAAGCGTAAGCACATCACTATGTTTAGTTTTCTTTCAATTCCCAATTATTCAATTCATTACGTTTCACAATTAAATCCATTGTAGGAACATCAGACAGACATAACAGCACATTCAGAGGGTCAAGAAAGGCGAGAGAAGATTACAAAATTTTCCCACTTAGGCCGCACATGCGGGAAGGTGCGCCGCACGTGCCTTTTTAGCAAAATACTCCCAACCCTCTCCCCTATTTTCCGCACGGGCGGCTGTGAGCCCCGCACGTGCGGCTATGTCTCCCGCACGTGCGGCCATGGGCCCCGCACATGCGGTCGTTTGCTCTATTTTTCAGTCCAAAACTTCAACACTTCTAGGTAGGGCTGCAAACGAACCGAGTTGTTCATGAACAGCTCGGGCTCGGCTCGTTAACAGCTCATTCGAGCTCGGTTTGATTAGCTAATAAACGAGCTCGAGCTACATTTCCAAGCTCGTTTGTTAAACGAGCCGAGCTCGGTCTGACTAAGGCTCAGCTCGGTAAGGCTCGTGAGCCATACCATATATAAGTAAAAAAAAAAAAAAAAACTAGGGTTCCTTTGTGTATCAAATACATACGCCACTCTACTCCTCCTTGTGACTCTTTGTAACCTCAGACACTCAAACACAAATCTGGCCAACACTTGAATCAATCGCACAAACTCATCAACTCTCAGACACTCAAACATCGACGACAACGGACCGGTATAGTTTCGTTGCTCTGGTGAAGATCTGAAACTGAGAGATTATTCTTCTCTCTTGAATCCATTGTGGTAAGTTAATCTTCTTCTTCTCTCTCTCTCTCTCTCTCTCTCAATCTCAACCATGGTGTATCTTAGATGCTCATATGCACACACAGTACACTTATTTCACTTCACCATTGACCCTTTCTCTATCCTCTCCCTTCAGCCTCCTGCTAGAGTGAAACTTTATTCATGTTACATGTATATATTTGTTCCCCTTTTTTTTTTTTTTTTGGATTGGTTTTTGCTCCCTGTTTTCAACATATAAATTAGGGAAAAATTACAACTTCTCCCATGATTCACTCAATTTTTAATTCAACAAAAATTCAAAATAAAGATGTCAGATTTGTGAGATGGTTGAAAGGGATTTGTTTGTGTGGTTTAAGGGCTTCATAGGATCAGGAAAGCAAAGAGAACAAGAAAAAGAAGAGACTGAGTGGCACATCTAGGTTACCTTAGGAATCATTGTAAGTGTTGGGGTTGGAGATGATTTGGGCCAAGATTTTGCTGAACATGCACTAAATTAAAATCAAAGTTGTATTGGCCTGATCCTGGCCTTTCTCTAATAAAATTTCTTCGTTGCTAATAAAAAAAGAAAATTATAACAGCTCCAAGTTGGTGCGACCTGCAATTTACCAATATCTTATTTTTGTTACTAGTTGAGATGTTTTTTTTCTTAAAGCTTCTTTTGACTTATGCCAAAAGTGAAAATAAAAGCATAGCACTTAGATCTTTTCCTTATTTTGATGTCTTAGTTTGGGTTTGGGAGGGTCAAGTGTTGTTAGTGAATGTCTCTGTTATGGTCCTAGGTTTTTTAAGTTGTCTTCAAACTACCTCTGACACCAATCTTGTGGTAAAAAAATTCCATTAATGAGAAGTCTATTAGTCAAAAAGCTTTTTGAAGTAGGATCCAAAGCATATTCTTTATCTCTTTGATCTTCATATCTTCTATATTTAACTAGTTTATAATATTTTTCCTTTTGGAAACATGTTTCCATATTTCAGATTTTCAATATGTCCACTGTCATGCTCATACAATTATATGGGTCTTGTTTAACTAGTCCCATAATTTTTTACTTATATGGGTCTTGGTTACTTATGTGCAGTTATGATGTTAAGGTTTTTTATTACTAGTTTATTCTTCATCCATAAACTAGTCCCATAAGTAATGGGCATGAGGCACTGCCAAAACTGAAATATTTAAATATGGGTCTTGGTTACATTTGTGAATAAAGATGATTTATTAATTTTGTGCTTTAACAATTTAATTTTTGATGCTTTGTTGGGTAATTTTCTTTCTTGGTTTCACTTATTTAATACAATGGTTAGTTCAATTATCAGTTTCTTAATGTATTATTATTATAGTTCAATTTTATATTGATTGTTAATTTATTAGTGTATTAATTTATTTGTTGCATTATTGTTATTTTTCTTAGATATGTCAGATAGACAAATTAATCTCACTTCTCCAGAGCAAGATTCTTGTACACTGCTTTCATCATTTGAGGAGTCATCCACTAGTCCACTGATGGATACAGTTAATGAAGATGCAAATGATGTCGATAATTTAATTGAATTAGAGGAAAATGCAAGAGAAAATGGAGTTCCCAAAGACAACAATCCGTTCCAAAAGAAGAGTAGGAAACGAACATCAAAAGTTTGGAATGAAATTAAAGAAGTGGTTCTTCCAGATAGTACCAAGAAGGCTGAATACATGCATTGCAAAACAAGATTTGCAATTCCTCTAACGGGTGCTACAACTCAACTTCTTAGGCACTTGAACAGTTGTGCTAGACAACAACTTGCTGACAAAAAGCAAAGGGTTCTATCACTTGAGACAGTCGGGTCTGACATTGTGACCAATGTGGCAGCCTTCAAGTATGACCAAGCAAAGGTGAGGGAAGCTGCTTCTCATATGATACTTTATCATGAATATCCTTTTATGCAAATGGAGCATGTTTTATTTAACAAGTTCATGAAAACTACTACTCCACATTGGCAAAAGACAACTCGTACCACCGCAAAAAATGATTGTGTGTCGACTTATGATATAGAAAAGAAGAAGTTGAAAACATTACTGAAGAGTGTTAATAGGATTAGCATTACAACCGACCTATGGAAGTCAGGGCAAAAAATTCAATACATGGTTGTCACGGGTCATTTTATTGATAATGAGTGAAAGTTGCAAAAGCGTGTTCTTAACTTTTGCAATGTACCACCTCCGCACACTGGGGTTATCATTGCGGATGCTCTTCACAAGTGTCTAGTTGAATGGGGCATTGAAAATAAGGTGTGTACTATAACAGTAGATAATGCTTCATACAATGATGTTTGCTTGAGAATTTTGAAAGAAACCTTTGCAATGAAAAAGACGTTGTTTTTGGGTGGAAAAATTTTTCATGTATGTTGTTGTGCCCACATAGTGAATATTATGGTGCATGATAGGCTTGGCCAAATAGGAGATATTGTTGATGATGTTCGAGATGGTGTCAAGTACTTGAGTGCATCAGAAGCACGTCTTAATCAATTTAGTGAGATTGCTAAGCAATTGCAGTTGCCTTCAAAAAAATTGATTTTAGATTGTCCAACCCGGTGGAATGCAGCTTATATGATGTTGTCTGCTGCTTTGGAGTTTAAAGATGTCTTCCCTAGATATCAAGAAAGGGATCCAAGTTTTGTTTACGTGCCTAGCCTTGAAGATTGGGTGAAAGTTGAGACTGTATGTCAATTTTTGGCAATTTTCAATGAAGTCACAAATATCATCTCCGGGAGTGAATATCCTACTTCTAATTTGTTCCTTGGGGTGAATGTAATTTGTTGATGGCTATAGCTGCAGTGTTGGATCCAAGATTCAAATTGATGCTTGTTCAGTTTTGTTTTCCAGAGATCTACCCAAAGGTAGAAGCTACTAGAAACATTTCCATGGTGCGTGAGGCCGTATATGAGCTTTACAATGAATATGTTGTTATTCATACTTCAAGTAACAATGAGCAAACTTTGCAGCAAAGCACTCAAGAAGCTAATACATCTAGTAATGCTACTTATGGTTTTGGAAAAGCTCTCAGGACGGGAAGATCTAAATTTGAATCTTTTGTTAGAAAAGCTGACACAATTCAGCCTGCAAAATCTGACTTGGACATTTATTTAGAAGAAAGTGTTTACATATGCAATGAAGGTTCAAATTCCCATTTTGATGCATTAGAGTGGTGGAAAGTGAACAACCTCAAGTATCGAATATTGTCCAAGATAGCAGTTGATATATTGTCAATTCCAATAAGTATAGTGGCATCGGAGTCGACATTTAGTGCTGGTGGTAGAGTTATTGATCCCTATCGAGCATCATTATCAACGAAAACAGTCCAAATCTTACTATGTGGATATGACTGGGTACGTGCACTACATGGACTCAAAAAGGGATCAGATGTAAGTATTTTTTTTTAATTATAAATTTTGATCCATACAAATACAATGACAAATTCCTTTATTATCAATTTATGTGAAACATAATACTGAAATAATATATTATTGTTTCTTTTGATAGACTATGGAGTCATCTTTCAAAGAGATTTTGCTTCCTTAGTTTGACATCTTTGGGTATGTTTCATCTTTAATAAACTAAATTTCTTAAGTACTATCATAAGATTCATTCATATATAATAATTCTACTATTACAGGTTGAAGACTCCTGTGAAGTTTCCAAAGGAATGAATACTTTTTGGTGTGCTTTCAAGTGAATCAAGTCAAGAAATTAGTGGTTTAGTTTTGGGTTATTATGTTTTGTTTAAGGATGCATTGTGTAATGTCTCGTGCAATGTGTTTTATTTAAGGATGCACTATATTTTTGGCAATTATGTTTTGTTCAAAGGATGCACTATTTAATGCATTGTGTAAGGCACAGACTTTTTTTATTATTAGTTGTATGTAATTTTTTTTTTTTTTTTTTGGTTTGATGCATAGTTTTTTTTTTTTTTTTTTTTGGATGCACAAATTTTAGTTTTTTATTAGTAGTTGTACAGATTTTTTTTTTGGATGCACAGATTTCATTTTTGTATTACTAATTGTACATAACTTTTTTTTGGATGCACAGATTTCATTTTTTTAGTTATAGATGGGAATTGGAATTTCGAGCTCGTTCGAGCTCGTTTGCGTTGTCGAGCCTAAACGAGCTGAGCTCGAGCTTTTAAACTATCCAACGAGCCGAGCTCGAACATAATTTCTGAAGCTCGACTCAAGCTCGGGCCAAGCTCGAGCTTCTCCCATTTTGACCGAGCCGAGCCTAAACATCTGAAAGCTCGGCTCGGCTCGTTTGCAGCCCTACTTCTAGGTCACAACGGGAAAGTCATATAGCTAGAATCAATGTAAATTTACCCTAAAAATAGAACATAGAAACATGTGAACATGTAGCTTTAGCCAAATAAGATCAAGACTTATTTACTAGGGCTTGTATACACCCAGTTTTCCATAATTTCATCATTCTCACCATGA
Organism: Camellia sinensis; assembly: GCF_055761805.1. NCBI lineage: Eukaryota > Viridiplantae > Streptophyta > Magnoliopsida > Ericales > Theaceae > Camellia > Camellia sinensis. The sequence continues at coordinate 47,867,011 of NC_138964.1, forward strand.
AAACACATGTATAGACATACATGTAGGTATATCATCTAAGTTTAAACATACAAGAGAATGAGATTTAGCATATCACAGAGATTAAGTTTCCTATCATTCACACTCAAGAGATACATAATTATTTGTAACATTGATTACACAACCAAACCCTAGTTTTATGGAGGATGCTTCATCTCAAAGTTGAAGGGATATTGGGAATTGGCTAGTGATCTATACTTACTTTAAGTTGGGTGCTTCACTTTTCTCTAGCAAGGTCTTCAACCTCCAACAAATCCCCAAATCTTGTTGATCTTCTCCTTCTCTCTTTCTTTCTCTCTTCTTCAAGCTTCTCTAGACTTTTCCACTCAACATATGATAAAAGATGGGTTTAAAAGGGATTTATATAACATTTATATAGGTCCTAGCCTCTAGTCTTGCCAAACGGGTCTTAACAAATTAGACGAAATAAGTTTTCAATTAAACTTCCCAAAAGGCTCTAAAAATTCCTACTACCATGTTCACATATTTAATTTCAGTTTATTGTGCCTCTGCGGCTTTAAATTTCCAAGTTAACATCTTAATTTTGACAAATGTGTTCCAATAATCAACAGATAGGAAATATAAACACACAATTCACACACACATTAGTATAATTTCGCACGAAATTTCATATTAAACATGTAATTTCTTATAGAATCAAGAATATAAAGCACATAAGAGGGTCAGGTTAATAAATTAAAGTACCTTAGCTCACAATCAGTTAAAGATAATTTCCGATACGCATTTTAGGGTCGTTACAGAAACTGTCGCCGCAATAGAGGAAGTGCAAGACAAAAACCCCTGGTATTACGATATTTGAAATTTTCTAGAAAATTAGATGTATCCACTAAGGACAAATGCCAAAGATAAACGGGGAATACGGCGTCTGGCCATCCAATTTATCATCTGCGGGGGTAAGTTGTATAAGAGAGGTCATCTGGGAATGCACAAGTTGTGCGTTGAAGAGAAAGAATTGAAGAGGCTCATGGAAGCCATCCATGGAGGAGAGTGTGAAACGCATATGAACGTGTCATGCTAGCCCGGAAGATTCTTAGACAAGGTTATTACCGGTCTACCATGAAAGAGGATTGTATTGGTTTTGTACAGCGATGCCACAAATGTCAAATCCATGCCAATTGCATGAATATACCACCGTCAAAGCTTTACAATATGACCTCACCATGGTCATTCTCAGTCTAGGGAATTGATGTTATCGGTGCAGTCTCGCCAAAAGGTTCCAATGGACATGAGTTCATTCTAGTGGCGATTGATTATTTTACAAAGAGGCTGGAAGCTCAGTCCTAAGCGGTGTTGAAAGCATCGCATGTAGCCAAGTTCATCAGAAACACCATCATCTGCCTGTATGGGGTTCTGAATGAGATCATATCAGATAATGGCTCACACTTCAAGAAAGAGGTAGTGGATCTGCTTGAGAAATATAAAGTGGCTTTTCAAAAGTCATCGACATATAGACCACAGACTAATGGAGCTATTGAGGCTGCTAATAAGAATATCAAGAACATCTTGTGAAAGATGGTGGAAACATACAGGGACTGGCCAGATAAACTGCCATTCGTGCTCTAGGGCTACAGAACCTTAATCCGAACATCTACAGGAGCAACTCCCTATTCCCTCATCTATGGGATGGAGGTTGTTTTGCCAATTGAAATCGAACGAATTATGGTCGAGTGTTAGATAGCGGAGGCGGACTGGTAACAGAGTAGATTTGAAGAGTTAATGTTGTTTGATGAGAGAAGGTTGAAGACGTTGTATCACGTTCAGTACTACCAACGTAGAATTGCTAGGGCTTTTAACAAGAAAGTTAAGTCCAGGAATCTTAAGGAATGAGATATGGTATTGAAAGACAACCGAGCTCCCATCCATGACCCTATGGACAAGTTCAAACCTAATTGGACTGGTCCTTACATCATCAAATCTATCTGGTCAGGAGGGGCGATTATCCTTATGGACCTAAATGGCCTGGAGTTTTCACAACCAATCTATATGGACAAGATGAAGAAATATTACCCTTGAGAGACTCATTAGGCCAAAAACTCAAAAAGGCAAACTAGGCAAAAATTAGAGCATGAAAAATTAGAAATAAAGAAAAACTGAGCTCGCAAGGTTGAAAACCCTAAAGGGAAACTTTGGCAAAAGTTAGAGCGCAAAAGGAGAGAGTTAATACTCGAGTGAACCAGAACCGAACTATGTAAGGCCTAATTCCCATTTTTGGGATATGTAGACAACTTCATCTTGAAGTTCGGCCGTAACCATCTCTAATTCAATTGTCCTATTCGTCCATTTGTTGGATTGAGCCATCTTTATCCATTATCTATTAGCTTGGTTATGTTTTCTTCATTTTGGTAGAAGGGCCAATTACAATGTAACGCAGTGATGGTAAGTGCTGTTTTGGGTAGTTACGATCTGTTGATTCGGGGCTGTGCACCTTGCGGGCTGATTTTGGATGTGTCAGACAATGATCACTTTCGAAAATGGTTTTGAAAAGTTTTAATAAAAGTTGATTTTATTCAAATTTTATCCTTTTTAAAACTTAGACCATTTTGGGACCAAAAGGAAAATGTTTAGTGCTCGCAACTTTAATTCCATTGATTTCAACACAAATACATTCTCCAACTCTATGATTTGAATCAAAGTTGCTTTTACATCATAAAACTTGAAAACAAAAGTCAAAGCAATAAATTAGGGGCATAGATGAGTCAGGTGTTCCTGCGTCCTCTACTCCTACTTGCGGAAGCCTCTGCAGTCAAAGTTGGCCCGACCTGTGCTTCATCCTCAAGCCAAGCCAAGCACTTGCCAAAAAGGGCATAACTGAAACTAGGGGCAGGGGCCAGAAACTCTCTTGTCCTCCAAGCAATGAGGTACCGAGTCAAGGTTGACGTGCAAATTGGGAATGGAGCCGGGTATTCTACCCATTCTTTTGGTCGGGCTTGATCATGTCCAAACTGACGTCTAAACCGGAAGAGAAAATAGAACACCCCATGGGTAAGGCCAATCAACTGAATACCCAGCTGACAGGACATGTTGTAGCTCATCTCAGTCAAGTTAAGCCAGGGGCAATGCTAAGCTATGTCAGCTGCAGATCTGCTGCACATCCGGTTGCACCACCATCCCTCTATGGGAAAGTCCACTAGTCGCTAGTGGAAGAAGTAAGCTCGGGCTGAATACTCGGGGCAAGGGTCCCCTTCTTTCAGCTTGTCCATGAGCCATACCTAGGAAAGGATGGAAAAGAAGAGAGATTAACGAATAGAGAGATGTACGTTGAGAGAAAAGAAAAGAAAAGGGTTTGAGAGAAAATAGAGCGTGAGTGCCGAGTGATGTGAGAACCACTTATATAAGAAAGGGTGGAAAACAATACCTGGAGCAGTAGTGGACTCCCTGCAAACCTGGTGGTCTCTCGCAGATAAAAAGCATCTAAACCCATCAGGGTCGGGCCAGTGCCAAACCAATACAACTCTTACCCTCTTTCAAGCATTGGGCTACTTCGATTAGTTTAATGCTGGATTCGCTGCAACTAGCGGCAAGAAGAAAATGCGCGAGCATACATAAACAGAGGGGATTTTGTGGAAAGCCTCGCCAGAGAAGGTCGCCTCTGTCTCCAATGTCTGAAAACTGATGAATCAAGCCGAGTATATCTAGCTCCTCGTCAAGAGCCAAGGATCGAGCTTCATGCAAACTAAGCCCACACATTCGTTCCAAAGCCAGGGCATGGCCAAAATGGGGCTGAAGCATGATTTCCTCGTCGCGTCAGGATTCCAGCAATGCTTGAAACTCTTCAAGAGTCAGACATATTTCCTATGCTCCAAAAAGAAATACATGTGTAATTGGGTCCCAACATTGGGCCACGACGAGGAGGAACGGAAAACAAAATGGAGTATGGCTCAACGAAAAAAGTGCATTTATGCCAAAACCTCAAAAATTTATCTTTTCTGTGTCGTCCAAAGTGGCTATCCAATCCACGAGCTTCTCAGCAAGGAAGATCTCCATTTTGAAGGAAAATAGAAGCAAAAATGAGGTTCTGGTGAAGAGATTGCGAAGGAAGATCTTTTGTAGAAGATAAGGCTATAAGTGGAGGCCAGCTGGTGGATCACCACAAGTGGCTGGCCGCCCACTTTTACTGGCCAGCCGTACACTATTTGTGGCCTGCCGTCCACTTTTGTGGCCTGGCAGTTTGGGCATTTTGGTTTTGTCCTAGTCTTTGCGTTTTGGGGTTTTGTTTTGAGTCTTTTGTTTTTAGCAAGTGTACATAGTTGTGTTTAGGTTGTTTTTTTTTATTATCTTGTTTTGCATTTTATCGAGTTGTATTTTGTATTTTGGTCAAAGGTCAGCTCATTATCCAATTATGAACATCGTTCCAATACAAGCATTCTCGTTTTCAAATTCAATTCCATTTCCATTCTATGCAAGTGTGGTGCTTGTGATGCAAAAGCAATAACTCTTTTCATAAAACTGCAGGGTTTTTCCCCGATCATAGTCTTTACAAAAGAGAGTACAAGTTTTCAAAATCAAATGTAAAAGCCTATCTGAAGCTATACATGTATTAAGCTACCAAAATAAAAGAAACTAAGCAAAAAGTACAAAAATATGTGCCAATCACATCAAGCTGGAGAAGCCCTCTTTGTCCTCTTTATCGGAGGAGACTTAGGGGCACTGTCTCCATCGGCACTGCTATCAGAATCGGACTTTGAACCAGAGCCAGTATCATTATCTCTGCTCCCTGACTCAAAACCAGCCTCAGCATCCTCCTGGCTCTCTGACCCCGAGCCAGCATCATCATCCCTGCTCTCAGACTCAGAACGTCGGCTTGCTGCTTTCTCAGAGTCGCTGGTCTCAGTATCATCCCTACTCAAAATCGACTCCGAGCACCTTTGCCCCTGCCTCGACCTCGACACTCGTCTCGGCCACATACTGGAGCCTGTCTACCTCTCCCCCTACAGCTGGAGGAGGTGCTGACGGTGCTGCCGCTGTTGGTGCCCTCGGTGCAGGTGGAACCTAAAAAATAAGCATCAACCTATCAAATACAGTGTATGTATTATTGCAGAATGTAGTATGTAGTATGAGTATGGTACAGAACAGGTGCAGTGTGTCAATACAGTGTGTCAGTATAGTGTGTCAGTGCAGTGTGAAGCAGTATCAGAATGTATAGCGATATGCAATGTATCATTGAGAGAATCGTACAGTATAAGTATCGTGTATCAGTGGGAATATGGTATGTCAGTACAGTATGGGAAGCAATGTAGTGCATGAGGGGAAGGGAAATATACCTGGATACCGTGCAAAAAGAGCATCATCTCCCTCCTCTGCACCATGTGAACTAGGGAAGCAACCAGCTGAAGAAGGCCCGCCGTATACTCTATGGGCACTTGTAAGTGAAGTTGAATAATCAGTATCTGAAAATGGCAAATGCAGGATGCAAGTTGTCAAGCAATGGTCCATACCTGAGGTGCGCCCGGGGCTCTGACGTACCCGTGCCCCACCTCTGGTGGCTCAATCGAGAGCTGATACACCGTCCAGTTTGGCTGCCCACAAGGAATCACTGGCCAACAGGCAACCTGCACAGCGGGAGGGGTCTCCCCAATACTAGCCTTGACCTCCTAAGTAGCCTCTCCAGCCAAGTGAATATCTAATGTGTCACCCGCGCGAGCTCCAGTCAGGGGCGACATAAGATGAGTCCGGATGATGGTCGTGTAATCTCCATCCCCTCGGAAGTAGTCGGTATCCAACCCCACCATATACTAAATAATAGCCTCAACTGAAAGGCTATCAGCTATCCTTATAGATGCTGAGGGCAGCATAGGAACAACCGGGCCGGGCAAGCCCAGTTTCTAGCGTACAAACCACTCTCCTAAGAACCAGGACCGGCAGAATGGGCCCTCCAGCAAAATCTAGTATCGAGAGGTAGCCCAAGCTCCAACATACTGGTCCCTAACTCCGGCTGGCATCATCGTCTATGGCTGCCACGTGATCTGTAAATAGAGATGGTACAAGTTGTTAGTTGCTGTCAGTTGTCAAAATATGGATCAGAACAGCAGCAATGGGAATAAAGCAGAAATGACTGTGAGTTTCAGATTACCTCGGTGTCGAAGTAGTGACGATAGAAGGCAAAGGTCATGTCCTCGCAGCTTCGGCGGTGGCATCTGCCATCATACCGCCGCAAGTAGGGCACGACAAAAGCAATCTCGTTCATCGACTCTGGAGCAAGGGCCGGGAAATAGGCGTAAACGCACAATTGTAAGAAGAGATCAGCAGTGTGCATCAACAGTGTGTGAACAGATATTAAACAGAAAGTGCAAAGCAGAAAGCACAATGCATGAACAGATATAAAGGTAGAAAATGCAAAGTAGAAAGCATAAGAAGTAAACAGAATCGAAAATGCAATGCATACCTCCCAGGCTCTCCAATAGCCTTCGATCTTGTTTCCCTTTATGCAAGAACTGGAGCTCATGTAGTTGTAAAGTATGGCAAGGCCAGCTCTACCCTAGTCATAAAATCGGACCCGGGAACAGGGTCATAAGGGCGCTTAACAATACAAACCTATGGTGTTCCACCTGTTCGCGGACAAGGTGGTGCCGAGAAGGTACATCAAGAAGCCCCAGGTGCACTGATCTACCTCTCCCTGAGTCTCAGGCTGACTCCCACAGAAGCGCTCAAGGAACAAACTATATCGCACCATAACTGGCTTGTATAGGGGCGGGCACACTCCGAGCAAGTAGATCCAGGCTGCCTCCCACTGGCCCATGTCCATGTCAAAAGGGATCGGATCACCCCCTACTCCTAAGCCTGTGATCATTGAAAAGTCATAGAGGATCATCGCCATCTCCCCAGCAGAAGAGAAGTAGAAGGAGTTGGTGGTATCTCACCACCTCTCCACTAATGCTCCGAGTTAGGCCCGGCTAGCCATATAGCGTGTGGCCCTAATGCAGAGTAAGCCAAAGCATGCCTCAACAACAAGGTCATGAACCCGAAGGGGGGGAGCTCGTGATACCAGTCCTTAGTCGTCACTGCCCCATAACCCCTACAGGAGCGAGAGTCCTCTTGTGACAAAGATAGAGTGAGTCAGATAAAAGACAGTGATAAAAGAAGACTCAGATGAAAGGTAGTGCTAGACAGTTAGATGAAAGGCAATAAAGCATGAAAATAAAGTTTGTACCACAGTAGCGTTGTAGGAAAGGTAGGAGTCCAGCTCCCCTCAACAAAATATCCTCTGGCACGCCATCAACGAAATCATCAAAGCGTATCATTCCTCCAGGCGCCATCGTGTGCGTGTAGGGGTGGTAAATGGCCCGATCAGAGAGCCTCACCCTCAATGGTAGTAACTCAGGCTCGGACCTTGGGGTGAAGACCTCTGCCTCTGCCTCGAGGTCAGCAGCAAGGTCCTTTGCTGCCTCGCCAACCTCATCAGCTATAGGCTTCTCAACCTCGATAGCAGGTAGGAGCATAGGTACCTCAAGAGGAGCACCGTTGTGAGGGATGTCATCTGCCATTTGGAAAGTGGGTGGAAAGTGGGTGAAAAATGAAAAAAAATGGAGAAAAAAGGGAAAACTTGGAAAAAGTCAACCCTAGGAGAGAGAAAATGGAAAAAAAGTCAAAACCCGGGAAAGTTCACAAAACCCAAAAAACACTTGAGGGGAACAAGCCCAAAGTGTTGAAAACCCGAAAAAAATCAATGAAAACAAAATTTGATTGGTTCAAAGTGAAGAGAGCCAAATAGGGTTTACGAATAAAGTTTACGTGGGGCGTTAGAAAACACGCACAAAGCACAAATCTAGAAACAGAAAGTACCTAGAGAGGAAGGGGGAGTTTTTAGACTTGGGGGTGTGAGGAAATGAAGTTTGGTGATGTGTTGAAGTAAACTCGAGCTGAAATCCCAGTTTTGCCCCTGAATTGCCATTAGTGGCCGGCAGGCCACTAAAAAAGGGGCGGCCGCCCACTATTAGTGGCCAGCAGGCCCCTTTCGTGTCCCGGTGTTGATTTTGTTCCCCTTTTGCCCTAACAATATGGGAGGTCCTATTTTGGGTTTGGGAAGAAGGATTGAGGTATTTTCATTGGATTTTATTTTCGAGGAGCTCGAAATTGTGTTCCAGTTGCACCGTTCCAATGCCCACTGTACTTCGACGTGCGAATGTGCCTAATTTCAAATATGAACAAGGTGTATCCTTTTTGAGCATTTTGCAAAGCCTCCGAGAGGTAAGTCATAGGTTGTTGTCGAGCATCGTTTTTGTTCATTTTGTTGAGTTACATATCTGTTAGCTTCTTTTGCATAGAACATGCTTTCCATCATCTTACATAGAACATGCTTTCCATTTTCTTGCATAGAACATGCTTTCAATTATCTTGCATAGAACATGCGTTATCCTTGAATTGATTTTCAATCTCATTACATTGTGCATCTATCGTACTCGTTCGCGCTGTGCATCTATCGCACTCGTTCATTTCGTGCATCTATTGCACTCGTTCATTTCGTGCATCTATCGCACTCGTTCACTTTGTGCATCTATCGCACTCACTCACGTTGTGTATCTATCACACTCGTTCATTTCGTGTATCTATCGTACTCATTCACGTTGTGCATCTATGGCACTCATTTATTTTGTGCATCTATCGCACTTGTTCATTTCGGGCATCTATTGCACTCATTCACTTTGTGCATCTATTGCAGTTGTTCGCGTTGTGCATCTATCACACTCGTTCACGTTGCGCATCTATCGCACTCATTTACTTTGTGCATCTATCGCACTCGTTCACTTTGTGCATCTATTGCACTCGCTCACATTGTGCATCCATCGCACTCGTTCATTTCGTGCATCTATCACACTCGCTCACGTTGTGCTTCTGTTGCACTCATTCATTTCGTGCATCTATCGCACTCGTTCATTTCGTGCAGCTATTGCACTCATTCATTTCATGCATTTATCGTACTCGTTCACTTTATGCATCTATCGCACTCGTTCACTTTGTGTATCACTCGTTCTTTGTGCATCTATCGCACTCGCTCACTTCGTGCATCTATCGCACCCTCTCACATTGTGCATCTATAGCACACTCTTACTACAGTGTGCATCTATCGCACAATTTTCATACTTTTTGCATCTATTGCATTGTCTTGGGGTGTACGGAGGCATGACCCTAAGCGGTTTTTCTCCTTTTCTCACGATTTCAGCATGGTTAGAATGTGTTTTTATTTTTTTCCTCGTGAAACGTGGTTGGACTTCTTTGCGATTATCTTATTATTGCTTATTGCAGCATCTTCCATGATCACGGAGTTTCAAAAAACTGGCTTCGCAAAGAGTGCAAGCCCAATTTTCAAAAGTATATTCTTTGTGCATATCATTTGCATCGTGCCTTTGATTCCTTGCAAAAGGATACGTAGGCAGCTTTCGAGCTCAACCAATTTACTTTATATCTTGATTGTTTGCCCAAGTCTTACGGCCTTGTCAAAATGGGTCGTCTTGGGCTTTGACATTCACTCACGTCATTTCATGACTTCAAGTTCTGTCAAAGAGGGGCAACTGTAGACACCCCATTTTTGACAGCCCTTAGGACTTGGGCGACATTGATTGATCACCCAATGATGAATTTATACGCTTGTCCAAATGCTCGATTTCCTCAGCAGGAAACCTCAATTTTGAACCTACAAACCTTGTACCATTTTTGGACCAAAACAACAGTTTTTTAAGCCTGAACACCTAGGGGCCTGCAAAGCCACTAGTGGCTTGCCAACCGCAAATGGTGGACGGCCACCCCTTTTAGTAGCCTACCGGCCACTTCTGTAAAAACACAAATCTTTTTGCTAACTATGCCAACTGTCTTCACAAGTGCATGCATTGCACCAACTATGTTTGAATGGATATTTCTGAGATAGTCTCATATATTTCTATATATAGATGACTCCCTCTCAAAAATTAGGGTTAGAAAAATTTGTGGAGTAAAGTTTTGGAAAATATTTCTCTCTCTACATTTCTCTCTCTCTTGGAACTTCTATACCATTTGCCTAGACACTCTAAACCAAACCTTAAGGGTTCTTTGCTGAGGTGTTTGAGCTTGCATTTTAGCTCTTGAGGGTGTGAAATTAGTGGTTTGTAATTCAAAGGATCAATCTGTCATGACCCGAACCCGCCCCCGAGGGTTAAGGACATAACCGGCTAGTAATCATAAGATTACCTACGGCCTCAAACCAAAACAACGTATTTTAACAGAGTTAATGGGGGCCAAACGGAAGCAATTTAAAACTTTGTCCTTAGAGCCGTGCTTACATGGCACATTAAAACAAACCATACACATGTACATTAATAACTCATAATAGATACACAGTACCATAAAGTTCTGTACGGACAGGATTATCCAAAACCAAGTCAACCCATGAAAACTATATACAGACATATTCAAATACTTCGCCAACATAACAACTTAGAACAAAATGGCAAAAGGCGAAGGTGAGTCTCATGCGTGAGACACATAGGCTAACTTTCCAAAACTCGGTTGTTCCATACAGACTTCACTGGGGCTGGGTCTGGACCTCTCTTGGCTCACCTACAAACACATGAATGAGCGTGAGTGAAAGCCCAATGAATGATATCAAATAAAGAAAATACATTGTAACATTATACATCAGATGGCCTTGGGCCCAATTCATTCATGTCAAACTGGCCTTTGGCCTTTTCGAACGTTCATATCAGACTGGCCTTTTGGCCTTATCAAACTTTCGTATCAAACTAGCCTTTCGGCCCTCCAAACTTGTCATGTCAAACTGGCATTTAAGCCTTTCAGACTTTCATTTCAAACTAGCATTTAAGCCTTTCAGACTTGTCATATCAAACTGGCATTTAAGCCTTTCAGACTTTCATTTCAAACTGGCATTTAAGCCTTTCAGACTTGTCATATCAAACTGGCGTTTAAGCCTTTCAGACTTGTCATATCAAACTGGCGTTTAAGCCTTTCAGACTTTCATTTCAAACTGGCATTTAAGCCTTTCAGACTTGTCATATCAAACTTTGTCCACCATTCAACATTAATGAACTTTACAAAACTTACGTAGAAGTAAGCAATTGGACAATAACATATTTCAGATATTACTCACAGTGATCGGCTTGTGGATTTGCCCTGGAGCTTGACCCTACACATCACATAACACATATGGGTCACAATTAATTTAATCCGTTCTTTAATTCACATTTTCCTCTTTAGGCTTCATTCTTATCTCTTTAATTCAATTACAATGCTCAAAGTATGCCCAAGAGTGATTAGAAGTGAAAGAGGACGGAAAACGAAACACAGAACGCGTAAACAAAATTTCAGAAAACAGGGTCCCCGCTCGAGCATGGATTTCTCCGCTCGAGTGGACCCTTAAGGCCTGTAAAAGTACTGGTTGCATCGAAAATCCGCTCGAGCGTGAATTAGGGCGCTCGAGCGGAAGGCCTGTCTACAAAAGCTCCCCGCTCGAGCGTGAAATATCCCGCTCGAGCGGATACCAAGTCTGCAAAAAGTACTTGATGTATCATTTTTACGCTCGAGCGTTAACTTAGACGCTCGAGCGAAAGTTCATTCCACAAAGCTCCCCGCTCGAGCGTGAACTTCCCCGCTCGAGTGGACATCATGGTCGGCAGAAAATACTGGGAGCACGACATTCACACTCGAGCGACGGTTTCCTCGCTCAAGCGGACATCAAATTTCTAGGTTTTCCCAAATTGTGTTCTTGAGCTCAAATTCGATTTTCTACCCAACCTTTCTTGCATATAACAGCTCAAACTCCAAATATACTTGTGCTAACATGCTATAAACACCAAATTACAACATTTAGAAGCTTAGTTTCATAAATCAAACACATGCATGGCTCATTTCCCACCAAATTATTTATCAACATAATAATTTCATGCATTTAACACTTATACCTTTTTGAATGGCACATGCATGTGGCTTCTTACTCTCATTCTCAACTTAGATGATACAAATGGTGATCATAACATGAGTTTTAACCAAAACTCTACATGAATCATGTATTTCAAGCTCAAACATGCAAATTTAAAACAATTTCTTACATGCATGCACATATTGGCCCTCAATTCAACAAAACCAAATCAATTACATCATGCTCAAACAAATTCATGTTCTTGACCATTATTCCAATTTGCATTCACAAAATTACAACTTAATATTCATGAATCCACTTACCTAGAGGCTCAATTCTTCACATATTATGGTCAACTCTAGAGTTGATCTTCAAATTATCAAGCTTCAAAATCAAACTCACAATCTCCTTCTCTCTCTCTCTCTCTCTCTCTCTCTCTCTCTCTCTCTCTAGCCGGCCTCTTCCTCTCTCCTAGAGTTGAAATCAGCCCAAAATGTAACAAAGGAGGAGAATTAAGGGTGTATTGCCTCTCCAACAAAACCCACTAATGCCAATATAATATTACTAAAGTAATTGGGCACTAATTTAACAATTTAATCAACTTAATCTGGTCTGAATCAATTTTTCAATTAAACTTCACCGTAGGCTCTAAAAATTATGCCAATCACAATGGCGTAATCAATTCCGGGTTCTGTGACCGATAAGGCCTTCAATTTAATTTCCAAAGCAGATAATCAAACAGATATTCCTACGGTGAATAGATAGAAATTCAAAACCACATATTTTCACATAATAGCACACAAAATCGTACTAAACACATAATCATACTCAAATTAATGACCAATTAGCATACCACGGAATAGGGGTATCACACAATCCTCTTCAAGAGGTATACATCCTAGCTCTTTTGTTCCATTTCTTTTCTATCTTTTCTTACAATTTTTGGGCTATTTTTCACCTGTATTTGTGGGCTAAAACTTTTGGTTTAAAGCCATTAAGGGTAGAGGAGTGGACCACCCTCTTTGAACCTTATCTTCTAGGCTTTTATCCTTGTGTTTCCCACATTTTCATCATCTTTTTTTGAGCTTTTTACCACTGATTTTCAGAGGTTTTTTCAGAGGCTAAAATGTGGTTTTGAAGTCTCAAAAATGAAGGGGTTAGCCTTCTCTCCTTTGGCTTGTTTATTAGCTTAAATTCTCCATTGTTTTAGCTTGCTTTTGTAGATGTTTTTACCTTAATTTCAGTGGTGTTTTAGCCTATTTTAGGATTGTTTTAAGTTGTTCATGTCATTTATACTTTGTATTGCATGCTTATAGTGTAATGGTCCTCATAAGTTTGGTGTTTTAAGCATTAGACACAAACCTATTTGAGTTGATAGCATTTATTTCAAGCTTTCCATATTTGTCTTCATCTCTTATGCTTTGAGCCGCCTTCCACTCCTTCTCCGCCATTGACCCCGTGTTCCCTTCCCTTTTCTACCATTTTCCTCCAATATAGAACCATGGGGTGTAGTTCTAGTCTTCACACAACAGATTTCTTGCTTTTTACAGTAGATCTTTCTGTCTTTTTTGGGTTTGGTGTTAGTGGTTTTGCAGCTTCTGTTGACTTCCGCTAGTCGTGGGTGATCTTTAATCTGAGTGTTATGTTGGACTTTGGGGTTTTCTCATCATTGTTGTGTGAGAGATCTATTCTCCTTGTTAGTTTTAGACTTGTGTTCTTGTAGCAGTCCTTTGTGTTATGGACGGTTTGACTCCATGTTGAAAAAAGGCTTCCTTCTCAACTCTAAGCCGGCCACTAGGCGACTATCAAAGGAAGAAAAAGGTAAAGGTATTGCATTGGAGAACGACCTGAATCATGAGAGTAGGAGATATTTGTTGCCACATGTCATGTTTTTCTTTATGGACTTGCTTGAAATAGATCTAATCAAAGATACTCGTAATGAGGATTTTTTTTTATTTTGATTGGAAAAGCATTGTGCATAATCTCAAAACTAAGGATTCATATGATATGAATGAATATTTAGTCAAGAACACCACCATATCACCCGAGAAAAGCCAGGAAATGCCTTGGTTTACAAATTTGGGTATGGATTTTGACAAAGGGGGTCTGTCACGAAGTCAGGTTATGTTTGAAGGCAATAGCAACAGGATTGGAGGGGGTTCAATGAGTGATGCTACTATCAAATTGCCTCTCAAATGAAGGGAAAAAGTGAGTTTGGACTGGAATTTTCTCATTGATCGGAACTTGAGACAAACTCTTAATAATGGTGGTCAATTTTAGTTTTTACATCAAGCTTATCCATTGTTGAGATTCAGACTAAAAAGCCTTCTCAATCAGATATGCAAGTTAATATGTCGGGAACACCAACCTAGTGTTTTTGAAGAATCAACACAACACTCCCAGTTTCTTATGTTCTTAGAGAGCAGTTGCTCGCCCCAGCCTCTTGTCAAACTATGCATTTTCAAGTGGGAAGCTCCAAGATTATCCAAGCCCTAAGACATTGCAATGTGAGTCCAAATAAAACAACAGCTACTACTGAATTCCTTTAGTCCCTTCACATCGACATCAAGCCTTTTGATTCAATAGTTTGGTTTGGTTTGCTTTTGTAGCTCGGTTTTCTCTAATATTTTATATTTTTGGCGGTGTGTTCTCTTGGTTCTTTGCTGATGTCTGCTGTTGTTAACTGCTTGTTTAGGTAGTGGTGAGATTGCTGGTAGAGGTATATTGATCTTGTTTTTGAGCTCCTTCCCATGCAATGCAGAGGTTGCTAACAGTTGTTGGATGAGTGTTCTTTAATTTTTTGAGTTCTTTGTTATGTGTTGCTTCTGCTTCTTCTTCTTCTTTTTTTTTTTTTTTTTTTTTTTAATCAGCCTTTGTTATGTGTTGCTTTGCTGTTAGTATTTCTTGTATTTGAACATTTTGTGATTTACTTTTGTTTTATCTATATATATATATATATATATATATATCTTATAATTTTCCTCCCAAAACATTTGTCATACATTGAATTGGTCGTAATTAAAGTCAACATGAAAACAATAAAATTGTTAATTCCATACCTATATGTTTGAGAAAGCAAGGGAGAATGCGTGCAGATGGCAATAGTTGTCCACTTTTGAATCTTTTTTAAAGTAAAAATGGGACATAGATATATGTCTATTTTACACATATATCGATCTTGGATTTAAAAAAGAAAAAATTTCCATTTATTTTTGTTTTTATTTTTTTGAAATCTATGCAATATTTTTGTCACAAAAAAAAAAGAAAAAGAAAAAAAGAAGAGAAACTATTTTGGTTCTGAATTTGAATTTTCTTGTACATAAAAATAAAATAAAAATTGTCATTTGATCCGCATGGTGCAAGTTTATGTTCTATTCTACTAAATCATAGTTTGTATGCTATCAAATACATAGTTGCTTTGTCATGGGGTTACTTTAGGCTTGCATTTCTTTAAATTAGTTTTCAAATGGGAACTGGTCTGGCCAGCCCAGGCCGGACCAAATTTACACCCCACTCTGAAGGCTATTTTTAGAATTTCCCTTGCAAAAGCCATCAATGAATTGACAATTGAAAGCCAGTGAATTTGGTCATCAGCCATTGAAAGATAACTATCTCGGCTATGCTCCCATTTCACATCGCTCTCCTGCACTGTGGAACAGCCAAGATATGTATAACGGAATATCATTAGAACAACATAAAAACATTTCCAGTGTCTTTATTGCGAAGATAATTTCCTTCTTATCTTCAACCTCTTGAGGAGAACCTGCGTTGGTGACTGTCTATTTTGCATGGGGATCACAGGTCATTAAATAAGTCTTGTTACTCCATCGACCTTCGTATTCATGTTTAACACTAATTGCACCAAAATAAACCAATATTATAACCCAGATAGAAGTATCCCCTAGGGGAGATATCAGCACCCAATGAACACATGCGAGGAATTCATGAAGTGCCTGAATGGTTTAACTTCAAATCCTTCAATCCTTGCACCGTAAATGATAAGTGGTTATGGATAAATACTTTTCCTCCTTGGTCTGAAAATAATTATGTTTAAGAAGAAATTATCAAAACTTATGGTTTAGACATTTAACAAAAGTCTAAAATATTTGCAGCAAATTGGATGGACGATGGTGATGACCCAAACTCCTATTGATGGAAAAACAACCACCTGTGTTGATAAAAAAAACAACTGAGGCCTACAAATTATAGTTTTGTTCAAAGTGCAAAATCTGTCTATTCATAACCCAATCATTTCTGAGGGTCCAAATCAAAAAAAGGAGCACCCGTTGGCCCAAAGGGGTTTGGATCAACATCAACTGGAGGAATTTAAAAAATGCAAATAGATCATTTTATGTCCCTAGGGCTCGACTTGATATGTCATCAGATGGTCCAGTTTCGAAAAGACAAAGGCGAAGAAAAAATAAGGCCCCAAAGAAACTGGAACGAAGAACAATGGCAACAAATATTATAGGAGCTATTGAAAAGGCTCTCTTAGAAGATGAACGCCAAAAAAAAAATTGAAAGTCCTGTCTTCACTGGAAAGTCAAGGCTCTCAAAGGCAGAGGGTAAACGACCCTTGGGAAATATTTCTGCCTTGATCGAGCTATCTATGAAGGGAATAAGAAAAGGGCCTATAACAACATGATTTTGTCTCATCTAGTTCATCTGTTTCAACGAATATTGAAAACAATGAAGTGAGAGATGTCAACAAAATCATTGTAGTTATGATGACTGATGTTGAAAAGGAAGATAAAAATTCACAGGTCCAACATGGCCAACAAGGTCTCAAGGAAAAAGTGGTGGCCCTACAAGAACAACTTGAGAGAAGAGAACGGAAAATGGCTGCTATGTTAGAGCAAATGCAATAGTTGTAGACCCAAATGATAGGAACAGGAAGTGCACCCAAACAAATGGCACAACCTGTAGTAGGGACATCCGTAGGCATACAAAGCACACTAGCCTTAGGGGGCAATGGTCCTTGTTACTCTAATCTAACCAGTGGTGGTATGAATCTAATGCTCATGGCGATGATTGATGATATGGTAAGGAAACAAGTAAAGAAAGTCAAGGAGAAAGATGATGGGAACTTTCGAATAATTACAAAGCCTTACTCAACATGGGTAGATGTTGTTCCATTTCCTTCTGGTTTTTCCCAACCAGATTTCAAAATGTTTGATGGGACAAGAGATCCAAGACATGTGGCTTATTTTTTTTTCCAGATGCGGGCCAATAGCCCAGAATAAGGCCCTTTGCCTACAGCTATTTGTCCAATCACTTGAAAGTTTTTCATTTACATGGTATGCTAACCTTCCTGAGGGATCAATCCCAAATTGGGATTCCATGGTGAAAGAGTTCCTTAAACAGTTCTGCAACACACAAAGGTGAGTTAGAGTACCATAATTGATTGAGACCAAGCAATGTGACAATGAGCCTGTTACAGATTTCATTGTAAGGTAGCGAGCTTTGACATTTGTCTTTCCTCAAAAGTTCATGCAATTAGAGTTAATTCGAATGTGCCGTAACAACTTCCAACATGAGCTCTCTACGGCTCTTATGGCTCAAACTTTTGAAGGATTCAACGATCTCTGCACTAAAGCTCATGATATAGAGCTGCATCTGGCTAAGCAAATGAGGTTTAGAGCTGTTAAAAAGGTTGAGTCCTCAACTGTAGCCATAGTTGAAACCAGAAAGAAGGGTCCTGTTGTAGTTGGGGCTAAAAAGCCCAAGGAATTCAAAAAGGTGACTATGAAAGAAAGGTTAGAAAAAAAATATTCTTTTACAGATGATTTGTTTGAAGACTTGTTTAAGATCTGTTGGAGCAAAAGTTGATTGCTCTTCCTGAGGTGAAAAGACCACATGAGGTGGGAAAAATGAATGATCCAAAGTATTGCCCATACCATCGTTTGATTAGCCATCCAATAAAGGAGTGCTTTGTTCTGAAAGATAGAATTTAGGAACTTATGGACTCTAAGATTATTGAGCTCCCTCCTCAAGAGAAAGCATCTACTAACCCAATCACGATCGACAATGATAATGAATGTGAATGGGTCATTTATCAATCGAAAAGCATGAAGAAAAAGCGAAATGCCACGGTGAAGCTAGAAATGTGGCTGCTTCTACAATATAACAAAGACCAAAAATTTCAAAGAAGTAAAAACCAAAAGTTTCCAAGAAATAGAAAAAGGCTAAAGTGGGTAAGAGAAAAGGAAAGGACCCAAAAAAGGAAAAATGGGAGAAGTTGGTTCCTAATGAACAATTAGAACAATGTGACCTTATCGCAATCACATTGGAGGAATTCCTGCCTTCAAAATTTCAATCTTTGGAGTTGCAGACATATTTTGATAAAATGAGGGAGGAAAAGTTTACTTTGGCCCCTTGTCTAACCATCATTGTTTTGAGTGATGATGAGGAAGATAAGAATGAAGTTTGTTCAAAAGTTAGAGAAAGAGATTGTATCACATCTTTTGTCTGTATACCTGACTCTCCAAAGTATACACCAGCTCCTCCAAAATACACACCAGCCTCACCAGAGTACACACCAGTTTCTCTAGAGTACACACTAGAAGCCTTTTCTCCAAAATATTTGCCAGTACCATCGATGAACTATCAAAACACTCCAGAATATGTAAGGGGAACAGAATAAGGAGATATTGGGTGTAGGTCTGACTCTGAGCTTGTGAAAAAGGAAAAAAAAAATAACTGGACTTAAAGGATGATGAGGTGAATGGCAAGTGTGGGTCAGATGATGAAGTATGAAAGCATTCAAATAAACAAGCAAAGTCATCTCAAATTGAGGATCCTAATGAAGATTGGGAACTTGAATTTTCTCCTGATAGTTCGCCATACACATCTCCAACCAGGACATATGATGGAGAAAATGTATTAAGTGACCACTTTGACTTTCTTTGTAATGTCATCACTGTAGACGTAGATTTTGAAGAGAGAGAAATACATATCATTCGCAATCCATGTAATGATAAGAAAACAAGAATTGAAGCTAGAAGAGAATCAGAATATTAGGCAAAAATAACAGTCTCTTTAAAAGATGAGGGTTTTAAAGCCCATCAAAATTTGATTATTGAAAGAAATCAAATTTCTGGACACTCTTTCCTTAATTGGGTTGAATGGGTCCAGTTCCTACGAGGATATACAGTACCTTGTTTTCCCTTATATAATGGGATAGGTTGTCCAAGGCGCCATTGAGGTTGTTTCCTTGCACAATGTGAAAACATAGTAAAAAGCCAGGCGTTACTTCTACGGCAATTCGTTCTTCATTTGGATGAGTGGACAGTAGATTGGTACTTCAGCCTATTACCTAATTCAATCCTAGATTGGTACACCATGGCTGATCGATTCTATAAGACATTTTATAAACCATGGCCAATAGAAATTAAGATGTCAGAACCTTTGGAGGACGATGGTACATCTGCTCAAACATATGATCTCACAGAAGGCACAATTGAGGGGAAGATTGAAACTGCCCTTGATCTTTGAGAGATGGGCACTTATCGCCCAAGGGGTTTGTTCGCTTCATGGGTAAAGCAAACACCATTTTCCGAGGGATATGAACTTCCGAATTTTGTCCTATATGAAGAGTATGGACATCCTCAAAAACATATTAGGCATTTTTTTGAAACAATGTGAGGAAACAGCTCAAAATCAAGCACTTTGTCTAAGACAATTCCCTTTTCTTTAAAAAGGATCGCCTTTGACTAGTATTGCTCCCTCAAAGGGATTGTTATGCCTAGTTGGGAGGCCATGAAAAACGGTTTTGTAGAATCCCAATGCTTTTATAGGCATGACTCTCGGTACCAAATAAATAGGAGAAGAATGCAATTCTAGGAAGATGGAGAAGTGACTGATCATGATGATCACTCTGCAACTGGACCAGTTAACATAGTCCAAATAAGTGATGGAACAAAATAAGTTGAGGTCAATGAAAAGTCAGTTGCTGAAGTATGCTAGATTTACTTGACCTACCAGAGGAAATTATGAAATCCTCAAAACCCTTAAGCGTCAGGAGTTCCACAAGTTTTGCTAGAGGAAGAGCAAGTGAAATATGATGTACTAGCTCATCTAAAGAAAATTACAGCATTGTTGAGCGTATATGATGCACTGAAGTCTTTAATATATGCACTGTCCAAGCCAGAGGACTTCCATAGAGGAATCAAGGGTAGAAATCAAGAGAAGACAACTATATGCATGACTATGGTAACCTTTAGTGACACTGACATGTGTGCTAAAATGACAGCCTATAATCAGCCTTTGTTTATCACTGGGCTTATCCATGATATGAAAATTTCTCAAATTCTGGTTGATGGAGGGTCTGCGATAAACCTCTTGCCTCAAATGGCCTTAAACCTATTAGGGGTTCGAATTTCATAACTTCACCCAAGTCGTTTGGTCATTCAAGGATTTAATCAAAATGAACAATGCCCAATGGGGAAGATTGAATTGCGAACCAAGTTTGGGGATATTGAAGAAAGCACTGAGTTTTTGGTTGTTGATGTAGACACCTCTTATAATGCTTTGCTTGGGAGACCATGGATGCATAATCATCATGTAGTACCATTAACTTATCACCAATGTATCAAGTACTCGTTGCCTTTACCCAAAAAAGAGGGGACAATTGTGTCTAACAGTGATCCATTTAGAGAAGTAGAGGCCTGTTATGCTGATGCTAGCTTCTATACAAGGACTTCACAAAGAAAGGGAAAAGACGTAAAAATGTTTGAAGATACTCTGAATGTCAAAGATCTAGAGCCTACTTTGGTTTCAACAAAAAGAACTTTTCAATATGTGCCAAAGTCCGAAAAGAAATCGGGTGTAAAGGCTTTAGCCGCAATAAATCCAATTTTAGATCTAAAGGGTGAGTTCACGTTGCCAATAAGGAAAACAAAATGCACCTACGTGGAGAAATATAATAAGATCGTGGTCCCTCTTGAAGGAAAAGGGTCGAAACCCATCATATTCCACTCACTTGGAGATGTTGAACTGAAGGTGAAAGTTGAACAAATGTCATAAGAAAACATCTCAAGTTTTGAGAAGCCTACCTTCAGTGCAGAAATTACACAGATGTTGGTAAAGGTTGGTTTAGATCTTGAAAAAATACCACTAGGTACAATGACACCCTTTGATGTTGCATTGACACCTTCGCAAAGGCAGGCTATCTAGCAAGGCGATATTATCACCACTAGGACAGAAGGGTTAGGCTATCGGGGGGATGGGGGAAAATTTCCAATAAACATGACTACCACTCAAGAGGTGTTAGAAGATGTTGACGAAGATGAAACTCAACTTGTACCAACAGAATTTGAAGTAGGAGGCCAAGCCACAGTTAGTGATCTTCGTGAGGGTAAATCTTGGTGATGAAGGAGAAAACAAACCAACCTTCGTTAGTGCAAATTTAAAGGAAGAAGATGCTCAGCAATATATGTCCTTCTTAAGGGAGTATCGCGACATATTCGCATAAAACTACAGTGAAATGTCTGGTCTTAATCTAGAGATTGCAATCCATAAGCTTGCAATTCACCCTGAGAAACGGCCAGTTAAACAGCCTCAGAGGTGAACTCGACCAAAGTTTATAGCCCAAATTGAAGTTGAAGTCGACAAACTTATCAATGCAAGATTCATCAGGGAAGTCAAATATCCAACCTGGCTAGCAAACATAGTGCCAGTCAAGAAAAAGAATGGTCAAATCAGGGTTTGCATCGATTTTCATG
Organism: Camellia sinensis; assembly: GCF_055761805.1. Taxonomy (NCBI): domain Eukaryota; kingdom Viridiplantae; phylum Streptophyta; class Magnoliopsida; order Ericales; family Theaceae; genus Camellia; species Camellia sinensis. The sequence goes on from NC_138964.1 coordinate 47,888,614, forward strand.
ACCTCAATGAGGCTTGTCCTAAAGATGACTTTCCTTTGCCCATCACTGAACTTCTTGTAGCTGCAACTACTAGGTATGAAACCTTGTCTTTTATGGATGGATACTCAGGATACAATCAAATCCAAATGACAGTTGAAGATAAGGAAATGACTGTATTCAGGACTTCGAGAAAAGTCTTTTGCTACAAGGTAATGCCCTTTGGCCTAAAAAATGCTGGGGTCACGTATCAAAGGGCGATGACAGTAATTTTCGGTGACACCATGACACCATCGAATGCTATGTTGATGATCTTATCGTCAAGACAAAGGAAAAGGAAAACCATGTGGAAGATTTGTTAAGAATCTTCGAACGCTTGAGGAGATACAAACTCAAGATGAACCCACTAAAATGTGCATTTGGAGTTTTCTTAGGAAAATTTCTAGGGTTTGTGGTTCAAAACAAAGGGATTGAAATCAACCCTACTAAGATTAAAGCCATTACTAAAATGCCTCCTCTACAAAATTTAAGGGAATTGAAAGGGCTATAAGGGAGATTGGCCTATATCAGAAGATTTATTTCTAACTTGGCAGGTCGATGCTTGCCATTCTCATGATTAATGAAAAAGGGTGTTCCATTTGAATGGGATCAGCAGTGTCAAAATGCATTTAACAGTATTAAGGAGTATCTTTTGAAGCCTCCAGTACTCATGAGCCCAATAAAAAGGAAACTGCTCTTGTTGTACATAGCAGCCCTTGATGGTTCGTTAGGGACATTATTGACACAACATAATGAGCAAGGGAAAGAAAATGCTCCAAAAGGCTTGTTGACCAATTTTGCGATGCCCCGATTTGCCTCTATTTGCTACTGATCCCAGAATACTGTACAAAGCTCCAAAAGGCTTGTTGACCAATTTTGGCTGTTGGTTTCCAGTTTGCTGCAACAGAGAGCAAGAAAGGGGCATAGTAAAGTATTTTCAACGTATGTGTGCACGACCACTCTCCCCGTCATTGCATAAGCTCTAGGGGGTATAGACCTCGATCCTCGTGCCACCAATCACGCATCTCGATGTATGATGGCCGAGGAGTCGAATTGCACGACTCAATGTGGAATGAATGCATATGAAAACACAACAAGGCCTAAACTCCATCATGGGTAATCCGGAGTGTCGATGACCGAGAATTGAGGCATGTTTCGTCACTTTGAGTACGAAACGTCCCTCGTTTCCCGTGTTTGGACTAACCCTACTCCAAACATAATGCAACAAGATAGCATACGCAATGCGACTAACATGCAACCCTAAATGCAATGCAACCTAATCATGCTGGCATGCGAGGGATGATATGCAAACATGCAACTAGCATACACAAGGCTATGAACTAAGGATGGCATACTCAATGCATATGAACCATATGGCATACACAATGCATATACGAAGACTATCATGCACAGATGAAGACTATCAATGAGATGATCAAGGCATACACAATGCAATGGCCAAACATGCCACAACATGAACTAAATGGCATACACAATGCAAGATGAACTTAAACCAATGTGAGTGGACCTTAGCCACACTCAAATTAGTGGCCAAACACAATTGAAATTAGACAAGAACGCTCATGCAAACATGCCCAATGCAAGGGACCGAACCTAAGGCATCGAATGCCACTCTACCAAAGCATGGCAAGGGATGACACATGGCATACAATGACACAAATTCCAGCTCTGAAATAACATACAAGATGGTCCCGAAACATGCAAACACCTCACCCGATGCATGCTAGATGACCCGAATACCGAAACTAGTGGAATGGATTACACTACAGGTATGCAAAACAATGCTCAAATGATGAAACCAATCCCAAACAGTCCCTATGCAGACCAAAATCAGTGGCAAAATGCGTTGGGATGGTGGCTCGGAATGCATTCAAATGAAGCTCATGCAACGGTCGGTAAATGAGGCATTCAAGAATAACTCTCAAACGCATTTAAAGAGTGAAAATCATAGGAATATGGCATACATGTAAGCTCTGAAATATGATATGCAATGGCCCCAAAACATGAAAACACCTCAGTATATATATGTAATAGACCTCGAAACTCAAAGCTAAGCATGGATATTGTACTACAAGCATGCAAAAAAAGCATCATTCGACCATGAGACCTAAAAAAAGAGCTAAGGCTGTCCAAAATATGCACAAAATCAGTTTAAGGCATGGCCAAAAAGTGCTAGAATCAAGGGTCAACATAGCATGCAATGTAAGCTAGTAAAGAGGATTTGCACTACAAGTATGTGAGGCAATCAAGAGGTCACCAAACCAGAAAAATTCAGAAGTATGCCATGTCAAATAATGCCCAAAAACTCATGGAAACAAGGTCAATGCATGCAAGAATGATATGTTCCTTTGAAAGGCCAAAAAGAGGGTTATTCTACACATGCAAGATGGACACCCCACATGACAAAACCACCTCTGGAAAGAGGTTATGAAGGCCCTAAAACTCACTGAAAAGGGCTTGAAATGAGGCTAGGAAGCATGCAAGTAAAGGCTCCTTTGAAAGGCTATGAAGAGGGTTACTCTACACATGCAAGAGGGACACCTAATATGGCAAAAAAAAATCTGGAAAGAGTTCATGCAGGTCCTGAAACTCATCAAAAATGACCTGAAACATGCTCAAGAAGTGTGTAAATATGGGCTCCTTTGTAAAGCCAACAATGCTAGTAAACAAAACAAGAGGTGAGAGGGTCACCCCTCTCTGATTTTGGGGCTAAAAATAGCACAATAACCACTGAAAATCCACTGGATTTCAATGGCTAAGAGGTCAAACAAAGGCCAATGCAAAGGCCTAGATGCATGGCTCAAAACAAAGTCAAAACAAGCATGCAAGGAGGGAGATGACCCCCAACAGAAAAATGACCTTAAACAAACTTCAAGAGGAGCTCAAAATAAGACTTTTTTTAGTTCATGACAAAGCCCAAATATTCTTTCAAACTAGGCTAAGAGATGGAACAAACAATGCCAAAAATAGGGAAATAGAAGGAAATAGAGTGTTACCCTTGTAGCCAAAGGGACCAGCAGCTTCTGGACCAAAACAGCTAGCCTTCAACCTCTGAAAACCAGCTTCAAGGTGCTTAGAGTGATGGTGGAGGTGTTAGGATAGGAGGTGGTGTGTAATGGCCAAGAACAATGGAGCTTTGGAGCTTGAAATAGAGAGATATAGGGAGAGGTGTATGTATGCCTTAGCCAAAAAATCTGAACCTTTGCTAATGAGGGAGAGAGCTTCTCTTATAGGAGAACAAAGGTCCAAGCTTCTCTTGGAAGCTTGGAGCAAAGGGCCAAGCTTCTTAAGGAAGCTAAAGCAAAAAGGGTCAAGCTTCTTGAGGAAGCTAGAGCAAAGGGGTCAAGCTTCCTCAAGAAGCTAAGAAAGGTTCAAGCTTCTCTTAGAAGCTTGGAGCAAAGGGTCAAGCTTCTTTAAGAAGCCAAAACAAGAGGGTCAATCCTCCATACACGTGTATGGAGGATGGAGCAAATGCCTCCCAGCTGGCACAGCTGGAAGCAACTCAGTGAGACAAATCTGCAAAAAGCTGGCTGACCAGTTCAAGTGGTCGGCCGACCACTTTCCCTGGTCGGCCGACTAGGGTCAAAAGGGTCGATTTGATTTGGGTGGGCAGTGGCCTCTAGGGATGGTCTCCCAGGTGAATGCAACTCAGTGGTGGTATGGGAGACCAGCAATTGTGGCCCAAAAGTGAAGGAGACTAGCTCTCTAACAAGAAAACTGGCCGGTGAAGAGAAAGGTAGTCTCCAAGAAGAAAAGGTGGTCTCCCACCCTGCTACCACCTTCCTAACAATGAAACTAGGGTCCATGCCAAAAATGAACCCACACCGATGCAAAACGAGGGTTCGGGGGCCAAAACGCGCAGCCGGGTGCTCCGAAAACTGACTATTAAGCATCAAAAGTGGCGTGCAACCACGAAGGTGGTCTCCCGGGCCACAGTGTCCCTCTAGAGAGAGGAAACAAGGTGTGTGCCAAAAATCGGAGCAAACGGAGAAAGTTAAGCGGTCCCGAACCAAGGCGCACGGCCGACGGCTCTGAAAATCGAAAACTGATCTCCAAATGGGAACAGTGGCCTATGACCACGAAACGTAGCCTATGGCCATTGAGAGATGGTCTACGAGACCTATTCCTCCCTTTGGGAAGAGAAAACAGAACCTGGTTTGCATACCGAGGCAAAGCACAGAAGAGTCCCGAAGTCCGGAGGCAAGCCTCTCAGCCGAGACTCCGTGACCTCAGAACGAGCACAACATGCGCAATCACCGATCGCTCAATCGATGATGTCTAAGTCTTAAGGTCGGTCAAAAATGGGGCGTCTACACCTTGTATTACTTGAGTCGTACTCTGGTTTGGGCAGAAGTCAATTATTCCCCTATCGAAAAGACATGTCTTGCCTTAGTGTTCACCTTGCAAAAACTAAAGCACTATGTCTTGGAACATGAAGTCAAGTTGATATCAAGAGTAGACCCCTTGAAATATATACTTTTGCGGCCAATACTTTTCAGGGAAAATTGCAAAGTGGGCTGTAATTCTCCAACAATTCACAATTGAATATGTTCCCCAAAGAGCTGTAAAGGGGCAAGCTCTAGCAAACTTTTTGGCAGCACATCCTATACCTGATGACTTACCTCTAGTAACTGATTTACCAGATGAAGCTTTAAGGAGTCCAGATGGCAAGAAGCAAGAAAATCTTAAAAACAATAAAGCTAGAATTGGAATTGTGTTTGTGACTCTAGACAATGCTATAATCACCCATTCTTTCGCCTTAAGTGAAGGATGCTCTAATAATGAGGCAGAATATGAAGCTGTAATTGCTGGATTAGAATTGGCATTACAAATTCCTATTGAAGAACTCTCAATTTATGGAGATTCAGAACTGGTGGTAAAGTAACTTCGTGGAGAGTACATTGTTAAGAAAACAAGTCTCATCCCTTATCATGAAAGGGCTGATCAATTGCTTTCACAATTCAAGAAAACACATATTTTCCACGTGAAGAGAAGAACAAATGCTCAAGCTAATTCACTAGCAAGTTTGGCTGCATCACTCACCCTACCAGATAGTAAAACAATTACTATCACAGTAGGTGAAAGAAGGGTGTTACAACCTTTAAAAGAGGTTTCTGACTTAGTTCTAATCTTGGTCGTCACCACGAAAGAAGAAAGTGAGGAGGATTTGTGGGAACCATTCATAGCTTACCTTCAACATGTTAGGCTACCTGAAGATAAAGTAAAAAGAATTGAAGTGAGAATCAGGGCTACCAAATTCATCTTGTGGAAAGACGGGTTATACAAAAGGTCTTTGGATGGAATGTACATGCGGTGTATAGCCAATGAGCATATTCAAGAGGTAATGACAGAAGTACATGCAGGTGTATGTGGGGCACATCAAAGTGGTCCTAACCTACATATGTAGCTAAAACGGTTGGGCTACTATTGGCCAACTATGATTGCAGATTGCATAGATTATGCTCGAAGATGCTAAGTCTGGCAATTCCATGGGAACTTTCTCCACTAACCCCCAGAACCTTTACATTTAACAACTTGTTCTTGGCCATTTGCAATATGGGGTATGGTAATTATTGGTTCTTTTGTACAAGCAAGATATCGATACATCCTAGCTGCTACTGACTATTTCTCAAAATGGGCAGAGACCGTGGCTTTACAGGTTTGGGATTCCATAAAGTGTCATCATGGATAATAGACAGCCGTTCAAAAGTGATGCTTTGAACAAGTTATTTGCCAAGTACAAAATCAAAGACAACTATTCGTCAAGATATCATGCACCTGCCAATGGTTTAGCAGAAGCTTTCAGCAAAACATTATGCAAAATTCTTAAGAATATGGTGGATAGAAAAAAAGAACTTGGCACGAAAAGTTACAAGTAGCTTTGTGGGCTTATCAGACTTTTCACAGAACTCCTGTTCAAGCAACCCCTTATTCGTTGGTTTTTGGAGGAAAAGCAGTGTTACCACTTGAGGTTCAAATACCATCATTGCGAGTGGCAATACGAGAGTCCTTAATAGAAGATGAAAGTGCAAGAGTGAGGTTGGCTGAGCTCGAGACCCTAAATGAAAGAAGGTTGTATGCTCAATAGAACTTGGAGATATACCAACAAAGGATGGCAAATGCATTCAATAAAAGAGTGAGGCTTTGCTTCTTTAAGAAAGGAGACTTGGTACTAATGGTTAGAACACCCATAGTAGTCTCACAAAGAACCAAAGGAAAGCTTGAGCCCAAATGGGAAGAACCTTATGTGATTGAGAAAGTTTATTCTAATGGGGCTTATTTGTTGATAACGATGGATGGTAACAAAATCATTCCTCCGACCAATACAAGGTTCTTGAAGAGATATTACCCTTAAGAATGCCCTCTAGGTTGAAAATCCGAAAGGGTAGCCTAGGCAAAAGTTAGAGCATAAAAGAGAGAGAGAGAGAGAGAGAGAGAGGAAAAAAAACCACCAACGGTATTGTATGTGGTTAAACTGCTAAAATATCCCACCGAAATCTAAGGTGGTAAAACATTGTATACTCCTGGCCCGCAAGAGTATAAATTGTGTATGGCCAAACATAAGTCGAAGACCACCAACGGTATCTTATGTGGTTAAACAGCTAAAACACCCCCATCGAACTCTAAGGTGGTAAAACATTGGATACTCCTGGCCCGCAAGAGTATAAACTGTGAACAGCTAAAATAAGACAAATCAATACATTGTGTTGTGAAATTTCATATAACAAATAAATCTATTACTAAGCGAAATTTAATAAATACATTGTTTTCAAAAACAAACAAAAAAATGTTCGTTGAAAAATAATAAATGAATGAATAACAAAATAAAAATACATTCATTCATTAAGAGAAGCCTTAGCCCTTTCAAAAGCACGTTTCACAACACTATGTTGTCTATTCTTCTTCTTGTGCTAGCTCAAAACATTCAGAGCAGTTTGAACGTCTTCTTCTGATTTAGAAACACCCTCAAAAGTTTGTGCAAAATCACGCGTAAAGGATGCATGCTCCACTTGGATGAATGACAATTCCTCTTCAAGTTGCTTGAGTAATTCTTTGGTTTGAATAATCCTTTGGTTAAGACCCACAATGTGCTCATCCAACTTGATAATTGAAGCAGACAACTTTTCATGTTCGCCAAAAACTTTGTCGAAATGAAGCTTCTTCTCATAATATTGGGCCTCAAGCTCTGCAATAGACAAGCTTGAAGAATCTGCAAGTTGGGTTTTCAAAGCAAAGCACCCAAGGAATATCTTCACTTTCTCATAAAATGAGGTGAAGTCTACACCCAAACTCTTCAAAACCATGAAAACACTATTTACTACAGCAATCATGCCATTAACATCCGTCATTGATTGGAGAAAAATAGTAAGACCATTCTGAATATAAGTGGCTGCTTCGCTAGATGAAGTCCCAAAAGAAGGCTAGATAGAGCAAGGGGTGCTTCAAGTCAGTCGAATAATTTGTTAACCCCATTTGCTTTAATTAAGTTTGCAAGAATTTGGGTCTCTTCCGAGGTATGAGAAGTAACTTCGTCTACCTCTTCCAATGTATTAGAAGTAATTTCTGTGAAAATAGAGAGAGACACTCAATGAAAAGATAGAAAGTAAAAATAACATATATATGTGTGTGTATGTGTGTGTGTGTGTGTGTGGATAAGTAAAGTATACCTTGTTGAGACTTAGGTGTGGGAGAATACAAGTTGTGATTCCCGCAGGTGACCCATGGATTCTGCAATGTGGCATGATCTAAAGAGAAAAGAGTTCCTTGATACATAATGGAATAAAATGAGGTACAAGGAATGAATAAGAATACCCTTAAAGGTAGCCAATGGCATATGCGAGGCAGCTGGGGAAGTCCGAGACACAGTGCCCAAGAAAATGAAAGGTATTTAAAAAACAATAATAATAAAAAAAATAAAAAATAAAAAAGAGAAGGAATTATTCCTTTCTCCAAAAGCTTGGATGACTTTACCGAAGAAGAAGAAGGAAAACCCACATTTGCTAAGGGCAATTTACTCATCTTAGTAGGTGTGCTATCTAAAAGAGGGGTGTAGTAATAAAACTCATCTTCACTCTCGCTACTCCCATTGACTGAACGATCAAAAGATTTGGTGAGAGAAAGAATTTTAACACTCTTAATGCGAATACGACCCAAGACAGTTAATTCATACCCATCTCCCTCAAAGAGTTCTTGAATCATGTTCTCATCTTTATCTTCAAGAAAAGAGTGCAAGTATGTACGAAATTGGTCCATTGGGGTTTTGGTCGAAACTGTTGGTTGGGAAGCTCCTGTACAATCGCTAATAGATATAGTCTCTGGAAAATTCTCCTTCCTAGGTGAATGTGGTAATGCCATTCTACTAAGAGAATGATAGAGATATGCAAGGATGGGGATGGCCAGGCTAAATAACGTACCACCAGCCATTTTGGTTGCTACATAAAAGGTAGTCGGACGAATTTCCCCAGAACAATGAGGGAAGACAAACCTGCTAAGCTAACTCGTTAAGAAACCAGAAAGATACACATCATTAGGGATTTTTTCTTTTCGTCGAAAACCACTAATCGAAGTTGGGGATTCGTCAATAAACTTGAAAGTCCAACTATTAAATTTCTTGGATTGAAAAGAGCTTGCATAAATGTTGAAAAGACCACGGCACACCTTGGATGTCTTGGACGAATATAAAACGTCATTGGAAGGGGTGAACTCTTCATGAAACTCACCAAGGATGGGGAGGCCGCTAATGCGATGAAGGTCCCATAAAGAGATCCCAAGTTCGCCATAATTGGTGTGAAAGGTGTTGGTGTCTGGCGACCATCGCTCTAAAAATCCTTTGAGTAGGGCAACATTCCTAGCAGAAGAAAATTAGGATACATAGATTGCGGCATAAATCCCACACTTCTTCAAAATAGGGGAAAATGTGGAAAGAGCGTCATTCAACCAAAAAATTCATATAGGGGATTGAAGATGGGTAGAGATGCCGCAGACATTAAAAGAATTATCCCATTTCAAATTTTCAATTTTCATTCTCCTAAGAAGAGTGTTAAATTCAAAGCAATTAAGGTCTTCAGAAAATGGACAGAGGATCGAGACAGCCAATGAAACGATTGATTTAGAGTGCCTTTTCTTAAGAATCTTGCAATAGTTTCGAATTCCTATATAGATCAAGTCTTCGGAAGCCGTATGTAAAGGGATATAAGGGTCCAACTTGGCGAGTGACAATAAAGCAGTGATAGGTTTGTGCCTAATTATTTTCGAACCAGATTTATCCTATTCATCCCTCTCATCACGTTGAAGATATTCAAGTGTTTTTTCCATGTTGCCTAAAAAAAAATAGAGGGGTCAGCTAAGGAAAATATACGATAATAATGTCATAAGCTAAAGAAATTGACGAAAGCCCCTTCCGAAGGATTCAAGCCATTGGAGTGAAAGGAACCCATTCACTACCAAGGATTCAAGCCATTGGGGTGAAAGGAACCCATTCACTGCTGAAGATCTAAGCCATTGGGGTAAAAGAAGCCCATTCATTGCCAAGGATTCAAGCCATTGGGGTGAAGGAAGCCCATTTACTACCAAGGATTCAAGCCATTGTAGTAAAAGAAGCCCATTCACTGCCAAGGATCCAAGCCATTGGGGTGAAAGAAACTCATTCACTGCCAAGGATTTAAGCCAATCATTGCCGTTGGGATGGAAGGGGCAATGATACCTAAAATAGGTCTGAAGTCTTGTGTGTTGCCTACAAAAGAGATAAAAAAAAGATATGAAATAATTGTTAAACAAAAAAAAAAAAAAGGAGAAGAAGAAGGAAAAAAGAAAAAAAAATTAGTCATCGTGATTCGTACAGTTAAAATTTACTTGCACGAATCACAAGGGGGCAAGACTTTATTCGATTTTCAAAAAAAAAATGATTCGATTTTCAAAAAAAAAAAAAAAAAAAAAAAAAAAAAAAAAAAGAGAGAGAGAGAAAAAAGTTTTGCTATTGCTAGCTTTGAAAATTATATACATGTTTGATGCAAAGAAAAAAAGGGTTCATGCCAAAAAAAAGTACTGTTTGGTCTTAAAAAAAAGGTCTTGTCTTGTTGGGCCAATTGTATATACAAGGAATGCTACTGCATGCAGAATTTAAGAACATGATACTCATGAACCAGGTATGGGTGTTAAAAAAAGCCTGTAGCTTTTAAACAGGGCTTGAGACTTCATTAGTAGCAGGTTTCTTTAGAAAGAAAAAAATAATAAAATAAAATAAAAGGGTCTTTGTTGATGTTTGCAAGCAAGGACTTTGGGGTTAAAAAAAAAAAATCTGCTAGAAGGCAGCCATGTCAACAATTCTTGTGCAAAGAAAACAAAGAAGAAGAAGAAGGAAAGGGCTCCTTGTTTGTATCAAAAAGGACATTACTTGGGCTATTTAGGCTCATGATCTAGCAACAAAAATGCTTGCACGACTTCAAAAAAAAAAAACGTATATATGTAGACATAGATAAAGCAGCAAATAGATCTTTACTGTGACAAACATACTAAATAAAATAAAATAAAGGCAGCAGATAAAAAGGGGCTGCAGTTTTTTACATGGTTGTCTTAACTTCAAAAAGCATCTTTTTTTTTACTATTTGGGTTTGTTATCTAGCAAAATGGGCTATCTTTATTCATATCTAAGGCCATATCTGCTAAACAAACATGACAGCAGGTTATACACATGGGTTCATATGGGTTATAAAAAAGGTTCATGAGAAGAAAATTTCTGCTGGAAGGTAAAAAAAGGGGGTTATATACGTGTAAAAAAAAAAAAAGGCTCATGTAGAAAAAAATTCTGCTAGAGGGCTAAGTAAAAAATAAAAAAATAAAAAAAAGAGAGAAGATTTGCTATTAAAAGAAGAGGTTTCAAATTCTAAAACAAAAAAGGGGGGGTTGTTGCTGTTAAAAAAAATAAAAAGAAAAAAAAAAGAAGAAAAAGAGAAGAAGAAAGACAAACAAAAGAAAAGGAAAGCATACCTGATATGAAAGAACAATTTCTGCTGGAAATATGAAGGGATTAGAAGGGAATCTTTTGTGTCCTCTAAGAACAAATTCTGTTGGAAAGATGCTAGAAGGATGAAGACCTAATATGCACTACAAATCTGTAGGAGAAAAAAAGGGGCTACAAGAAAAAAATATATATATGAAAGGTGTTATATAAAGCATAAAGTATCGATTAAGAAAAGAGGTAGTGATATCCTTAAATACTCCAAAGCACAAGAGTTTATATAGGATTGAAAACACTCCAAAGAGTAAGAGTTTATGTAGGATTGGAAACACTCCAAAGAGTAAGAATTCATGTAGGATTTGAAATCCTATCAATATCCATGATGACCTAAAAAAATCTGCTATAAAAAAGATTGATCCTAAAAATAAAAAATAAAATAAAAAAAGTGGTGGCAAGTTGATAAAAAGCCCACATGGAATGAAGAGAGAGGCCCACAAAAGGAAAAGGCCCAATTAAATTCCTAGATCTTACCTATGACCTTAAAAAAAAAAAAAAAAAAAAAAAAAAAAAAAAAAAAAAAAAAAGGATCAAGTGTACAAAAAGGGTCCATTTAACCACAAAAAAAAAAGGTCCATGGATTATAAAGAGCAATTAACCCATAAAAAAAGATTATGTCCATTGAAAGAGGGACCATGCAACAAAAATAAAAGGCCCATAGACTATAAAGAGCAATTGACTCATAAAATAAATTATATATTAAAAAAAAAAGAGGATTAATTAAATTCTTTGGGGGGGGGTCTATGTATGACACAAAAATAATAATAAAAAAAAGGCATACAAAGTCAAAGGGGTCGAAAGTGATGAAGGCCAAGAAATAATGCAATCTATGATCTAAAAAAGGCCTAAATAAAAGCACCAAGTTGTCGTGATTTGCACAGTTAAAAAATTCACTTGTACAAATCACGAGGGGGCATTTGTTGGCACATAAATTTCAATCATCTAGCATTATCATTCAAAATTCAAATGGCGCTATCATTCAATTTGAAATTCAAATTGAGAAAGAGGCACTCTTATCACTTGGATGGCACTCTAGAAATATGAGGACCATCACACAAGAGGGGATCGAAAAATCAAAAGTGAGAATATCACAGAGAGAGAGAGAGAGAGAGAGAGAGAGAGAAATTAAGAGTTAAAGAAGTCGTTACAAGAAAGAAGAAGTCGAGAGCTTACATTACACTACAAGCATATGATACAATGGCGAGCATTAGGTAAAGGGTTCTAAATCCAACTATTGTATTTTTGTATCTAAGGGTTCTAAATCCCTACAATTTCAATAAATAAATAAATAAATAAATTCTTAATTTATCTTCTGTTCATTGTTTTTTTGTTCTTCATTAATTAGAGGTCTCGTTTAAATAAAATGTGTAATTAACGATTAGAAATACAGATTGGAAATAAGAACCTGTTATTCAAATAATCAACAGTGTTTAGTCCAAAAAACTAAATAATGAACATTTGTAACATAAATTTTAAAATGTGTTGAAATACTTAGGACAATCAAAATCATTAGCTGAGCACATAAGAAGAGTTTTCAATACGATCACCATGAAGCATTTCACCAAGATTTCCCGTACTGTTAACTATTTTCTCTAGCTTGCAGTAAGGAAGGGAATAAAATGAGTAGGGAAACTGAGTCTTTATAGAAGTCAGTTTGTTCACTTTCACCTTCAAAAGATCCCCCTGTAACAAATATACATATAACTTACTATACCCTCGTACAAAAGTTACTATAATAGAAGACAGAAGAATATCATAACTTAATCCAAAAAAAAAAAAAGAAAAAGTCTGAACATCATAATATATCATTTGTAATCAACACCCATAAAAAATCCAATAGAGTGAAGTACATATTTTAGAGGTTTATGCATCCGTGAAAAAGTGGGGGAAAAAACACCATGAGGTACACATACACAAAAGACAGAAAGAGAGACTACGTTCAACACCACAAAGCAAAAGTTGCAGCTTCTACAAGGTTTTCACTCCAAATGAAAATTTCACTTGGAAAAAACAATAATATGCTCAAGAAAGAGGAGGGTATTATTGGCCTGTGAATAAGATGAGAAGCATGAGATGCTTCTAATAAAATTCCAGAAGAAGAAAAGAAGATGCGCATGTACTAAGCCTTCGTTTGGGATGGGGTTAGTATTTTGAATTTTTGAGTTTTTAACTATTTTAGCCTGGGACTAAATCTCGTTTGGGATTATGATTTAGATGTGACATTTTGAGTGTTTGGCAAAGGCTTTTTTTGACTTTTTAAACTAAAATTCACAAAAAAATAAAATAGACTAAAATAATGAATAAGACAAAATGTTATATCAAACTCGTAATTATTTTACTTTTTCTCTCACAAACATCACATCCAACTACAAAAAAAATCCAACTATCTTCTTAAACACAAAAATTTTAGCCAACTAAAATAGCCAAAACCTAAAATAACCTACTAAAATAGCAACTTCCCAAACACCCTCTTTGTCTTATTAGTTTTTTAATCTATTTTCTCTTTTTATCGCTAAAATAGCACCCAAAAAAAAGCCTATGCCAAACATATACTTTCCTTATTTCATACATTTCCTCAACCTTTTAATTATGACATTTCTTTTTACCCCCATTGTTAGTTGTGGGGCTGATAGCCCAACTGTAGCTATAGAAATATAAGCAATGCTGGCAACACACAACAAATCATGGAATGGTCCACAGAAAATGCGATGGATGGCTGGGATTAGACAGTCACAGTAGGGTCTACATTCCAAGTAAATCGCAGCCTGTCAATACACTTTGGACATGTTTGATTGACATGATTAGAGCATGGGATTAAAATTATTAATTCGTGAGCCCAATAATTCTATATTTGTTTTGAAATTTTGTTTCAGAATTATTAATCCAATAGATAATTAATTCAACAAACTTGTAAGATTATTAGTAATGGAGTAGGGATGTGATTATATATCCTAAGGTGAGAAATAAAATAAAAAGACTCTTTTATCCTTGACTAAAAATTAAAACACTTACTTTTTTATATTATTTTATATTTTAAAAGGTTAAAAATAATTTTTAAAAATTTAAAAATATTTTTTGATATTTATTTTATCAAATTAGTTTATATTTTTTATAAAAAAAAAAATTAAAAAACAAACCAAACATGGCCTTTATATTTTTTTTTTCTTTTATTTATTTATTTATAATTTTTTTCAAAACCACATTTATGAAGAAATTTTGATAAAATAAAAATTGTAAAAAATATTGATGGAGGATAAGATTGGAAAAAAAAGATAAACATAGTTGTATCCTACATTCATATATTTTCTTATCCAATGCAAATCAAACAGTGGATAAGGAGATAATTTATTCTACTCATCCAATTGGATAGTGAATATCACATGGAATTATTAATACATTCACTATAAGTCTTGTGAATCAAACATTACCATTGTATGATCCATCCCGCATTTCTATTTTGTGTTCTTAGCATTAGTGTAAAAATATATACAGAAAAATTTCTAGTTTTAACCTTCTACATGATAGAGATGATGTGACTAAACAACCCATAACAAAATGGGACAGCCCACTCCTTGTTTTTTGGTAGGGAAAAGTACTAGTCATTTTAGATGTGAAATGGTATTTAACCATTAAACCCCCATATATCAGACAGCAGAATGAAATAAAATTATAGTTCAAGCAGCAAACCACCAAGATAGCTTTAATATTGATGAATCTTACAACTCAATTTCAGACATTTCAATCATGCACCTCCTAGTTAGGTTAATACATCAAAAGTTGTAGAATTTGAGTAACCTCTTTCAACCTTCCAATCAGCCAAAACTTGGCATATTATATTAGTAATGCTTAATGCATTATTTTGATAGTCAAGGGACATAATTAGATGTGACAACATACAAAGCTTCACATAATGCACGCTTCATCCAAAACATTTGATTTAAGTAATCACATTTTTAGACGTTTTACTCCACATGAACCAACATTTAGAGCCCACATTCAAACACTTAAATTTACTATTTTCCCAAAAATTGCAAAGATTTCATATTTTTCCAATAAGACTTACACACCTCACTTGAAATTAAAAGATGAAATATGAGAATCAACCATTTAGACATATGTGAAAACACTAATACCGGTCTATATTTGCGGTTTTGGATATATGCAAGATTGTGAGTTTTATGTTGAAATAGGATATTTTGTATTGGTTGTGATCAAAATTGGTTTTGATGGAGTAATTTAGTGTGGGTGAGGGCATTGTGGTAATTTAGTACACTAAGTCGGCCTCACACACCAAGATTGGAAGATTTGCTTGTAAAATTTGCATACATGTTTTTACCATATTAGAAATTTTTTTGTACAAAAAGATTTTGAGAAGTTTTCCAAAACCTACTTTAAAATCATTTGCAACTCTAGCCCTACCGTAGTAGAGGAATTTAGCATTTATTTTCTATTAAAAACATTAACAGTTTTATTAATTGGACAAAATTGACACAAAATCTAAAATTAAAACTCCTTTTGTTTTGACGTAAAATGTTTTCGCCAAAAATATTTTAGTCATTTTCCGTTATTTGGTTGAACAAAAAGTAAGAAACATTTTTATAGAAAAATATTTTTGCATCATTTTTTCCTAAAAATGATTTACCTTTAAAAATTTCGTAAATCAATTTTTACAAAATTAATTCTCATTCACTACATTTTCAACACATTTAGTCTTTTCAAATAAGTATATTAGATCACTAAAAAGTCATAAATGACACTGTTATTGAATCAAAATTTCTTTTTTAGACAATAATATATTTTTATTTCAAGTGTCAATCAAACTCAGAAAACAATTTTATTTTATTTTATTTTTTTTATTTTTTTTGTGTAAAACATTTTGCTTCGAAACAAATGAAACCTAAAGGTCAAAATTGATTTAATTGAAAGTGCAGGACCAACGATGTAAGGGTAAATTACACTTTGCACTAAATCTCACTTTGGACCCTACACATAAAATCATGACAGTCAGCTACTTGCACTTCTAGTCAAATCCCACTTTGATCACATGAAATTATGATATTCAACCTCCTATATTTTTGGTCAAATCTCACTTTGGTTCCTATACAATTGTCAATATCTCCTTCTGGTTACTCAATTGTTTAAATCTTTAACAAAATCCAATCATATGATAAGAATATGACTACAACATGAAGGTAAGAAAGGACAATCATCTACATTTTTTATCAATACACACTTTGTCCTAAAATTTACATCAAAATATGACTGTATTAAGCTAAAACAAAACACAGATTGTGAACAATTAAAAAGATGAATTAGGGTTTTGCATGAATTGGTATCACAAAACATTGTTTTTCACGGTAATACAGTTTTCTGTCTATTCATCTTTCTTGATCTTTGATTTCTTTGTCACAATTTTTTTATTTCAAAAGCTTTACTTTCTTGTCTTTTCGTCCTGGTTTTTACCCTATATATATATATATATATATATATATATATATATATATATATATATATATTATATAACTCTAATGTGCTTATTGTGTAGGACAAAGTGTATTGGTGGGAAACATTAATGATTTTCCTCTGTTACTCTCATTTCGTAGTCACATTTTTGTCACATAACTGGATTTTGTTAAAGATTTAAAAATAAAGTAATAGAAGAGGGAAGTGATACTTGTGTAAAGACTAAAGTAGGATTTGAGTAAAAGTCTAAGGGGTTGATTGTCACAATTTTATGTGTAGAGTCCAAAATGAAATTTGACCAGAAGTGTAAAGTGTAATTTATCCATAGTGTAATTGAAAGTGCAAGATCAATGGTGTTAACACAAGGCAAAATATAGGAACTAATGGTATAATTTGTTTTAAAAAAAAATACTCACCTTAAGTTGATGAACAATTGAGGAAAAGATTGGAGTTGATTTGAACACTTCTTCAATTTGATGAAAAAAGGTGGGTAGAATTGAAAATGCTCTTTAGGTCAAACCACATAATCCACAAGTTCCAACACAGATAACATGCATAAATCCACAGTTGCATATAAGTATGCATAAAGATAAAAGGAAAAAGGTTAACGATGTCAAATAGTTTATTAAATCGATACTATATATTAAGTAAAAATGGATTTTTAACCCCAAGACTTGTGGGAGTTCCAATTTTCTAATCCTAATTTTTTAATTTTTTGATTTAAAAAAAAAAACTCAGCATTTATTGACTTCTCCCAACCCAACCTCAGCATTTATTGACTTCTCTCAACCCACAATTCCTTTTGACTTTTCTCATAATTATTACAACACCCTTTTCAATTTCTCTCATACACTATAGTTACACACAAAAAAAAAATTTTAAAAATAAGAATTTAGCTATAGATCTCAAAAAGATATAACATCTAAATTTAAATTATGATTTAATAATATAATTATGTATCAAAATTTTAAATCACTTAATGGGACAAATTAATCAATTTTCCAAAATTATTGATTTTTAATTTACAAAATAGATTAAAAAAAACTATTGACTGATTTATTTGTTTTTAATTTACAAAAAAAATTAAAAAAACTATTAACTGATTTATTTATTTAATAACCAAAGTATTTCATAATCTCTCCCTCCTAATCTCTCTCACAAATTTTCAAAAAAAAATATTAAAACTTGCATTCATTTTCTCTTCCCCAAAAAATCAGATAATAGTTTTTATTAAAGTTGTAGATATTTACCTATATTTTATATATTATATTATAACATAACAAAAAAAACTAAAAAAAAAAAATCTTTAAAGTTTATCTAAATAAACTTTAAATCTTATCTGAATAAACTTTAAATCAATAAAACTCACATGCCTATCACATATCTAACTCACATCATAACTTACCTAAATAATAATAATTAAAAACAAATGAAAACCGCAGATAAATTAAATTAAAAAAAAGATACCCACAACTCCATCTTAAATAAATTGAAAAAAAAATACCCGAATAGAAACCACACAAAAATAAAAATAAAAATAAAAAGATATATCTATCTATCTATCTATCTATATCTATACTATATATTAAGCAAAATGAAGTTTTTAACCCCCAAAGCTTGTGGGAGCTCCAATATGCCAATCCTAATTTTCTAATTTTTTATTTTTTTAAAAAGAAAAATAACCTCAGCATTTATTAATTTCTCTCAACCCACAAGATTTTTTGACTTCTCTCATAATTATTGTAGTGCCTTTTCCAAAACAAATAATTTGTATATTAAAAAATTTTTAAAACAAATATAAATATCTCTATCTATATCTATCTATTTATTTATATCTATCTCTAACCCACAAGTTTTGTGGGAGTTTCAATATCTAAACCTTAATTTCTTAATTTTTTTGATTTTTTTTGAAAAAAAAAAAAAAAAACTTAGCATTTATTAAATTTTTCAAAGTCTTTTTAATTTTTTCAATACACACACTCTTTTTAACTTTTCACATACCTATTGCAAATATTGAGTCTCCTTTTTGTTTTCTCCTTCTTGACTTCTCACTTCTACACTTTCAACTTCAGTAACCACGTATGCAAACAATAAGTTTTCTTTTGTTTTTTCTTTCTTGACTTTTTCCTTTGTTTATTGTTTTAATATTGTAGTTAGATAGCACATAAAAAATATTTGTGATTTGTCTAGCGAATAAAAAATTATAATTTAATTTTTTAATATAATTGAAGTTAGATAAATATAAATTTTCACAAAGAGAAAAATGTGATTATAATTAGTCGAATGATTTTTTTTTTTTAATGTGATTGTAGTTAGTTTAATAGTTCTTTTTTTTTCATTTATTTATTTTATTATGGGAAAAATGTGATGTGATTGTAATTTGTTCAATGGCTCTTTTTTTTAATATGATTGTTATAGTTAGTTCAATGATTTTTTTTTAATGTTATTTAATTTTTTTATTTACTATTTTAATTTTATTTTTAATATGATTGAAGTTAAATAAACATAAACACTCACAAAGAAAAAAAATGTGATTGTAATGTGATGTGATTGTAGTTTGTTTCAATGGCTTTTTTTTTTAATATGATTCTTGTAGTTAGTTCAATGATTTTTTTTAATATTATTTAATCTTTTTATTTACTATTTTAATTTTATTTTTAATATGATTGAAGTTAGATAAACATAAATACTCACAAAGAAAAAAAATGTGATTGTAGTTAATTCAATGGTTTTTTTTTAATATGATTGCAGTTAGTCAATGGTTCTTTTATTTATTTATTTATTTATTTTATTATGAGAAAAATGTGATACAATTGTAGTTTGTTCAATGGTTCTTTTTTTTTAATGTGATTTAATATTTTATTTACTGCTTTAATGGTTTTTCTTTACAATTATTTGTGAAAAAAATATTATTGTAGTTAGATAGCATAAAAATATTTGTGATTTGATTTGCTTTGATTTTTTTTCTAATTTGATTTTTAAAGTACCAATTATTGATAATGATTAGATTGTATTTTGAAAAAAAAAATTGTAATTGATTTTTTTAACTCAATGTGTTTTTTGAAAAAAAAAATTTGTAAGTGATTGTAGTTTGTTCAGTGACTCTAAATAATCTCAATTTGAATTTCTAAATTTTTTATTAAAAAAAAAACTCAGCATTTATTGATTTGGTCAAAATCTCCTGATCAACATTTATTAACTTTTTTCAATCCACATGTCTTTCCACATGCCTGTATTTATTGATTTGGTCAAAATCCCTTAATCAGCATTTAAAATCCCCTCATACAAATAATTATAGATACAATCTGTATATAGTTACTACAGCACCGTTTTTAACTTCTCTCATATACTATGATTAGTGATAAGCTTGTTAAATTATTTTTATAAAAAATCTTAAAAAAAACATAATTTATATATAAAAAAAATCTAAAACAAATATAAATATTTATAATTATCTCGTGCATAGTACGGGTGATAGGCTAGTATTTTATTAATAAGAAATAATTTGTTGAAAAGTCAAATTTAAAGGAGAGTATAAAACATTAAGTTCAGTAGATAAATTTTGTTGGCGAGAAATTCACCTAAATAATTTGGTGAAAAGTCCATTTATTATTTTGAAAAATATTTCATTTTCAATTTATCCGTTAATTTATCTACAAAAAATTTAATCCTCTTTTTAAACACAAAAAATTTAATAGTCAAAATTTAAAATAGTCTAAGTCAACTGCCATGCAGGATAGCTTTAGCCAAAACATGGGCTGGTTCTACTCCTAGCCGACCAACCTCACATATCTAAAAGTTTTTAGCCTTTTTTTAAGTTAAAATTCACAAAATGATAAAATAAATTAAAATAATTAATAAAATAAAATATCACATTAAATTTACAATTATTTCACTTTTTCTCTCACATACATCATATCCAACTACAAAAAAATCTAATCATTTTTCCAAACACAAAAATTTTACCTTACTAAAATAGTCAAAAAGTAAAATAACCTACTAAAATAACTAACTTTTCAAAAAAAAAATTATATTTAAGAAGATAATTGGAATTATTATTACTATTATTATTATTATTATTATTTTTTTTTTTTTTTTTTGTGTAGCCTTTGCCTAACAAGGCCATTGACTAGTAAGTTACAGAAGGTGGTTTTATGGTTTTATCAATTAAAAAAAAAATACCTAATACCCTACTACCCTCATCTCATTCCTTCTTCACCTCCTGTTCTTAGGAGTGTAAATTTAGCCCGGCCCAACTCATGTCATGCCTCACGGGCTCCCGCCAAAGGCTGTAAATTTGTGCCTGAGATTCTCAGGAAAAAAAACAGAAAAAAAAAAAAGAAAAAAAAGAAAAGAAAGGGAAGTGCATCAATGATTTGCCGCCTAAGATATGCAGGATATTGGCAACAAAAAGCTTCATTTCTCAGAAACAAGAACAGAACAGAATTATAAAATTCAAACAATATTCACGATGAACATATACTAGCAGATCTTACGTTTAAATAACGTCATTTCTACATTTTTATCCGGAGACCCTTCAAGAGGAAATGCAAAAGCATCCTAATCCCTATTATACAAGTCTTCAACTCGTTTAACTTTATTAATACATTAAATCTTCTTTGTGATTATTGTTCAGCTATATCTTTAATTTAATATATTTCATTTACTCATAAATACTTTGGCATCCACCAATGGTAAAGACAACGTAGGTTTTTGATTGGTTACAGCCTTCGCAAATGCATCATTCATCACCTCGCCAAAGTTTTGAATTACATTCTTACTTAGAAACTCAATAAGCTCGAACGGAAGTAAAATTAATCATATTAGAAATGAGACATCGTTGATGTTACAAAACTATTTCATTGCATAAGCCATAAAGAAATTTATCGAGCAGTGAATAAAATCAATTTAACATATCAAAAATGACACATCCTTGATGTCACAAACATTTCATTGCACAAGGCATAAATAAATTGACAACTGTTGAAACTATTACACCAAGAGAGGGGAAAAACAATCTTAACTAGAAGGAAGAGAAGGCTAGAAAGGAAACAAATGAAAACAACGAAATGGAGACGACACTAATGATTTTGCAACGAAATACCATCAAACATGAAATATGGTTTCCATGCATGGATGGATGGTGGACCATGGACAACCTCGCAAATTGCTAATGTCCTCACGACTCAGCGTCAAATTGCAAATCTTCCTAAAATTCTTATCCTTGAAGTTATAGGATATGACTTTACAAGGTATGTATAAGATCAAGCATGAATCCCCTTCAACTTCTCCTCCAAGGAAGCAAAGCACGTTGAATACAAAGGCCGTAGACCAGCCAGCGCGACGCATCTCTGGAAAAGCCGATACACCCATCTTAAGGTCAATGCGGTATTTCACAAACCACTCAGAATAGTCACTCTTCAACTCTAACACATCAAAATGACTAGTGGGATTTCGATAAAATTCCATTAAGCGTAGACGACCTCCAAACTCCCCAAAATACATTGGCACAATTGAGAGACAAATTGGCATCGGCAATGCAGAGAATTGGCTTCTATTCAAATCATAATATATGGATGCTTGTGAGTGGCAACAAGACCAATGGATCTTACCATTAAAGAAGACACCATTGTGAAAAGTTATCTTCCCTGAGCAAGCAAATGAAGCGTCGGAAAACATCCAAATCCGAGTTTCCGACGAATATACCGCAATTTGACAATTATGGTCGGGCCATTGTTTGGAAAGGACAGCAACTATTTTGTAGCGAAGTGAAACAGCGGGATCAAATGCCAAGTTGATAGAAGCTATGAAGTATCTATCATCCCCATTTGTAGGCCTAGGAATGGTGGTAAATTCCTTGGTGGTAGGGTTAACAACATAGTAACGAGGTGAATCAGGATATAAATCAGAAAAACACGTAGAACAGAGCAACAAGCCCTTACAAGACTGTGAAATTTTGACACGGTCATCTACGTACTTGAATGATTCAAGCTTTTTGTTCTTGTTCACAAAACCAGCGTGATATATGTGATTGAACTTGATAATACGGGAAGAAGGAGAGAAGTACCTGAGGAGAAAAAAAGAGGAAGCTGAAATTGGAGGGATCCAATTGTCAAGGACGAAAGGATCGGAAATCAAAGAGCACCAACTCTTGGATACGAGCTTGAATGTGATGAGGGGCTTTGCTGGTAGCCGTATGAGGATCTTCCTGAGGAGATCGTCATCTCCGATCACCTTCTCGGCGGAGCTGATGGTGACGGTGTTCTTGAGGCGGCAACGGCGTTGGCCAGAGGAAGACATGGCGGCGGCGGCGGCAGTGGTTGAGGTGAGTGATCTAGGGTTAGGGCTGGTTGTGATGATATAGGGAGGGGGGAGAGAGGTTGTGGTTCCATAGCAATTCAATTCGTCAGTATTCTCCGATCTGGCAATGCAATGCAAACGCTCTGATACATTAATTACATTTTTCTTAACAAAAATAATTGATATAAACTTGTCCCCATAATATTGTTTTGTTTGCAATAATCTAAATAATTGTATTTTTTAATTTTTTATAAAAAAAAAATATACAGAAAAAAAAAAAAAAAAAAAAGATGTTATGACCTTAAAAAGATACTAAAAGAATAAAAAGTGTACATTTTTAATATGCCCCAAACAAGTACTCATAGGTGTGGGATCCATTACGGCCATATGAGTGTTTGGTAATTTATTTGAGGAGAAAAACCCTCTCCAATTTAGATTTTATACTGGTTTGGGCCTCTGGGTCATTACGGATTCCGTTTAGGTTTTAAAAAATATATTTATTTAGATTATTTTTAAAAAATTTAGTTTCAACTTTTTTAATTTAATTTATGAAAATTAAATTTTTTATTTTTACTAAATTTTTTTAATATTTTAAATAAATTTTTTTATTTTTTAAATATACTTAATCATGATGTACTTAAAAAATAAAATAATATTAAAAAGAATAATGACTTTGACCGCCTTTTTTTTCCACCCCTTGAACCCCTCTTCACTTGATTGGCTACTTTTTCTTTCTCTTCTTTTTCTTATTCCTTCTCCTCCAATCACCACCCGCCACGTGTCTGTAGGGGGGGGTGGTGGGGGTGCACCAAGAATCCTCTAGAGTGTTTTTTCCTAAAGTTTCCGAGAATGGTGTATTGTGTGGTTGAGATTTAATACTAAAAAATTGATGTGACTTGTCATTAAATCTCAACCACACAATGCACCACTCTAGGAAACTTTAGGAAAAAAAAACTCTAGAGGATCCTTGCTCGGTGGGGGTGGTGATTGGAGGGGGTCTCAATCATCACCCTATTACAAATATCAAAAAATACATAAGAATATGAAAATGTACTGAATTATATATATACATATGTATTGTATATTTAGTATTTAGTGAATTTTTTTTTATAAAAAAATTACAAATATTATATTTTTAATTGTATTTTATATTAAGTGTATGTAAAAAGTAAAAAATGTGCTTAAAATATTTTAAAAAATCACAAAAAATAAAAAAACTCACTTGTAAAAAATTAAATTCAAAAAATTAAACTCAATTTATTTGTTTTAAATTGACTGATTTGAAAAAAAAAAATTATAACACAAATAAATTATCAAATATTTTACGAGTAATGCTAGAGATTTCAAAAATTCTATCAAAAATTTTACTAAATGTCTCACATGGGTGTGGGACCCACACGGGATCCACATTGTGTGGGTCTCACACCCATGTAAGATATTTGGTAAAAATTTTGATAGAATTTTTAAAATTTCTAACACTATTGATATTTTACACAATGTGAGATAGGGCACATGGGATCCACACTCACATGGAACCACATTAGCCTTATATATTTAGTAATTCATTGGGGATATGATATTTAACATTTCTATTTGAGTATTTAATAAAATATTTAATAATTCATTTAGGTCAAATATCTCAAATTAATTGTCAAATATTCGTATAGTTGTAGGACCCACATTACATAGGGTGAGACCCACACCATATAAGTCCCACGCCATGTTAGTATTTGATAATTCATTTGGGGTCATTAATATTTTTATATTTTTCCTCTCTAAATGTTACATATATTATCAAATATTCTATTAAACACTTATATAGTATGAGACTTATATATATTTCATCCACACTAATACGAGTATTAAATAGAATATTTGATAATTCATTTGAAATCTTAATATTGTTAAAACAATAATAATAATAATAATAATAATAATAATAAATAATGCATTTTTTATATATAAATGTCACTTGTTTGGATAAATAATTAAAAAAAAAAATTGAGAAAAGCATTTTGGGGCAATGATCAATAAATCCTAAAAGATGGACATGTGGACTAATTTAGTCTCATTTATTTTATAAACACGCAGAACTCCTATTTTAAATATTTCCAAAAATGGTGAAATTGAGAGAGAAAACTAACTAAATATTAATTTGTTATAATATTTAGGAGTACAATTTGGGCGGATTCTAACAGGTTGAGAGATTATTCAAGCTCAGCCCAAGTTGTGCTGAGAACTGCTCAGACTTGTCCAAGCCTAACTCGAGTTAGACCCGAATTGTACATAAATTTTATTTTATTTTTCTTTTTTAGTGCAGTTAAATTAATTAATTTGTTGAATTAGACTGTATTTATAATTTGTTTACAAAATCATTAATAATATTAAAATAAATAATTTATATAATGTAAAAGAGATGCTGTGAAGATGATCTTTACAATTTATAAGTAAGAAAAAATAAATAAAATTTTATATTGTAATACTTGTGTATATAATATATTCGATAAGATCTAACTATCTAAATTATTTAAATATCATCCAATGATTAATAATTTATATGTATATTTAATATTTTTATATAATTATATATTTAATTCGGGTTTCGAGTTAGGACTGAGCAAGTAATCCATAAAATTCGTAATCCGATCTAGTCCAGTCCAATTTAGTAGGTTTGGATTGGTTTTTTGAATCCGCAGTTTGGTTCTGTAGACACCCCATTTTTGACCACCCTTAAGACTTAGGCATTACTGATGGTTTACTTGGTGATGAAAGTTGTGCAGTGCAAAGGTTCGGTTTCTTTGGCAAAGAGAGAGTCAAATCCCAACCTTACACCCCATTTTGAATGGTTTTTAGACCTTAAAACCCTCTCTTTCAAAATATTTTTGAAAAATGATTCTCCGATGTTCCGACGCTCGCATTTTGTTAAATGTTGCGTTTTTCGATAAACCGAGTAAAGACAAAGTGGAAATGAATGAAAAAGAGATGAAATTTTTGAAAAATCTTTCAAAACACCTTGTTTAGGGGTTCGGAGTTGAAGAAAAGAGGAAATGAGAGAAGAAAACTAGTTTGGGAGAAGTTCGACATGAATTCGGGAAGGATAGAAACTGAGCGGCTTCACCAAAACAGGCATAACTTTTTTCACAGTTAGATTTTTGATACAAGGCTGCCACCATTGGAAATATTACTTCTGGGACTTCAATTTGGACACAAGAATGACCTGAAAAGGAGTCCAGATGAAGGAGTTATGGCCATTTGAAGTTGGACCTGGAAAGCAGAATTTTCCTGCCGACCAGAAGAACTGGCTGGCTGACCAGAAAAGTGGTTTGCAGGTCCCAAACTCAGATTTTTCGAAAATCTTTTCCCTCCAGCTGTTGTGCATTGCTCCAGATATTTCCAAACTCAAATATTTTGAACCAACTCTTGTATATTGCTACATATGAGGCTTTTCACTCATTTTGCAAGGCAAAGAAAGATTGAAGCAATTTTGAGAGCCTCTCTCTCTAAAAAAGTTCTCTCTCTCTAGAAATTCCAGAGCTAAAATTCAGCTTTTCTTTCTAGTTGGCTCTCTGTCTCGACCCAAACCCGTCCTTATGGGTTTAGCATCGCAACCGGCCAGTAATCCATGATTACCGAAGGCCTGCTTAACAGTAATGACAGTAATACAGAGTAAAGGGGCTGGCGGAAACCAAACAGTAAATAAAAGATATCCAATGAGCTATGAAGACCTGAATGCAAAAAGACTTTTATAAACAAGCCACATTCATAACCAAAACATATATACATACGTCATAAACACAAACATCCATGTTAGGGACCAAATCCCTAACTATAACTGTACAGTCTAGTCTTAAACACTTATTACAAATCAGAGACAAAATGGTGAAACTGAGACACCCCAAAACAGCCGTGGCTTGAACGGACTCGGAACCTCGAGGTGAGGCATGGTGGTTGGCTTGACAAAACAAGAGCTTAACTTGACGCTCTTAGCATCGATCCGGTTCCTGGGCACCTACATATAAATATAAACAGTGAGCTAAAGCCCAGTGAATAACATATGCGTAAAGGGGTTAAGAATGAATGTCCTTTCATTAATTAAAACAGTCATTTGCATCAGTAAATCAATTATTCGATCCGTGGCTCATATTTCATGCCATATCAGTCATTTAAAATTCATAACAGTCATACGTGGTACGTCCAACAGCAAAACAGTACAGTAGGTCTTAATAGACCGAACAGTCAGTTAATGGTCATCATAATAGTAAACAGTAGTAGTTCCAAACATGGGAACTGACAGAGATCTCTATAACAGTAACAGTAACAGTACAGTAATAGTAAGTTGCTATGGATACCACGAATATAGTTTACAAATAGGACAAACATTCATTTAGTAAGTAATATCATTCCAGAAAGCGATACAGTCAATCGTTCAGAAGTAGTTGTAATTGAACATATCTTTACAATATTGTTACTCGCAGAGTACTGGGCTAAAGATAGGCTAGCCAGCGTCCTCGGGTGCCAACCCTACACAATTGCAGAACGACCACACACTAAGTTACACATTTGGGATTAATAACTTAGCCCCATAACTCGACTCGGTGTGGTTCTATAACATTATCCTCATTAAGATGCCTTAAACTTGGCCTAGGAATGCCTAGGATGGAATGAGGAAACAAAAATGCACTTTAAAACACTTTTCAAAATTTGCTAAAAACAGGAGTCTCGCTCGAGCGTGGTTTTCTACGCTCGAGCGAGCTTACCAAAACAGAGGGGTCGCTCGAGCGTGGACTTCCTCGCTCGAGCGGTCTGTAAAAATGTAAAAAGTACTGGATGTTGAAAATCCCCGCTCGATGCTCGCTCGAGCGTGAGACACAACTTTTCGCTCGAGCGTAGGTCTCGTCGCTCGAGCGTACGTTTGCGTGCACCAAAAACCTGAGAGCTTGCAATCTACGCTTGAGCGGAACTCTGAACAAAAGATGGTCGCTCAAGCGTGGAATCCTTCGCTCGAGCGTGGAAGCCAAAATCTGGAATTTCTAGATTCGCCTCCAAAGCTCAAACCAAGCATTACACTCACCAAAACTCGACCTTTTGGGCTCATTTTCTGGAAAACACTTGGAAACTCTTACCACAACATGTTTTGAAGATCAATTTTGTAAAATCAAGCCCAAAGGTGAGACAATTGAACACAATTTCAAAGAAACTTTCATGAACTATATAAGAACATAACATGCATGAGCTCCTATGGATTCCAATGCTCCAAAACATAACCAAATGCATGTTTGAACTCTAAAACATGGTGAATCCATGGACTACAACCAAAATATGGACATGCATGTGGAAATTCATGAAAAACAACCTCAAAATTCAAGAATATGTACATGCATGCATGGATTAATTCTTGATTCAACTCTTTAAATTAATTCTTGACTATAAACTCC
This sequence comes from Camellia sinensis, assembly GCF_055761805.1. Lineage (NCBI taxonomy): Eukaryota > Viridiplantae > Streptophyta > Magnoliopsida > Ericales > Theaceae > Camellia > Camellia sinensis. Next base: position 47,916,862 of record NC_138964.1, read on the forward strand.
AAATTTCCATGAACCATGCATGAAACAACTTAAATTCATAATTGAAAGGGTGAATCTCCTACCTTAGGTCTTGAATTCCAAGTATAGAAGCCTAATTATGCAATTCTCCTTCAATTCCTTCTAAATCTCCAAGCAACTCTCAAATGAAATCAAGTTTCTCCTATCTCCCTCTCTCATGGTTTTTGGCAAGAAGATGGATGAAAATGGTGTATGAATTAACCCCAAACAATGTTTAAGAAAGTGGCCCACTCAAATGGCAAACATGTAATAAATTCAAACTATTGTAATTTAACATCATTTAATCTAATTTAATCTTTCCAAATCAAATTTTAATTAAACCTACCATAAAATCACATAAATCCTAATTAGCATAAAATACTAATCAATTTCTGATTCGGTCGCCGATAAGACCTTCAATTCGCAGTTCGAAATTAAAACACGAGCAGACCATTTAATGACAAACAGATAGAAATGCAACTACTGCAACACACTCATACAAACAGATCAGGATTTCATTCTAATTAGTTACTTATCATGCTCAATCACTGTTTAACACTAATCAGAGGTAAGGGTTGTCACAGTCTCCCTCTTGGCCTTGTGTTCATACAAGAGATATACTTAGAGATATATCTCTCATTTGCCTAAACATCCTTGATCAAACTTGTTCACCATTGGGCTGAGATTCCTTGGAGCCTCCTTTGAGTCCTAGAAGTTGGTTTTAGCTCAAAATTTTGGCTATTTTGCAGCTATGCTTCAAGGGTAAGCATCTCCCTCTTTTAAGCTCATTTTTGTACACTATCTTGGCCAACTTTGCATGCTTGTTTTGCCACCCTTTCAAACTGTTTTTGGCTTGGTTTTGAACTGAAAAAAACTCTGTTTTTCAGTCCTCAAAGTGGTGGTTTAAGCCTTGTTTGGCTAGGGGGTGTTCCCTCCCTTTTGTTCCTTGGCTTGTGAGGCCTTTTGTGCATCTTTCATCACCTTTCAAACCATCTTTGTTTGACCTTTTAACCACTAAAATTCAGTGGATTTTCAATGGTGAAAATGTGGTTTTGAGGCCCCAAATAGGAGGGGGAAGAGCATGTATTTCTCCTTCTTTTAAGCTTAGTTCAAGCACTTTTTGGTGACTTTTAGGACCTGCCATAACTCTGTTTTGGCTTAGTTTGGTCACCCCTTGCATGCTTAATACACTTGTAGTGTAAATTTTGCAAACTAGCCTTGTATGCCTTATGAGGTAGCATGTCTTTCTAGCATATTTTGGGTCCATCTCAGTAGGTTTTTGGTGTTGTTTTGACATGCCTTAGATCTGTTTTGGCTTGGTTTGATAGCCCCTTGCATGCTCTATGCACTTGTAGTGCAATTCCATGAACTGGCCTAATGTGTACCATGCTTTAGACCATCATTCTAGCATGATTTTGGCTTAACTCTAAGAAGCTTTTGTCCATGTTTTAGCATGCTCTAGCTCTGATTTGTGTTATTTTGGTCATGCATGCCATGCTTTGTATAGCTATAATGCATTCTAGCTTGTTAGCTTTGTGTATCAAGTCCACTAGCATGCATTACTTGGCCTATTTACATGATTTGGCATAATTTTTTATGTGATTTCAGTTCATGTTTCATGGTCATACACTTGCATTTGTCACTCTTTCAATGCGTTGGAGGGTTTGCCCTTTATGCCTTAAACATGAGTCATTGCGTATGCCTTCATGCCTAAGCTTGTGAGCTATCATTTCAATGTGTTTTTGGGGTTATTTTGCCATGATATAACTCTGATTTTTGTTAGCGAAGCCATCTCATGCTTGGTCCTGATAGGTGTAGTGTAATCCATCTTATTTACCTTGTATGCATCATGCCTTATGCCCTTCATGCTAGCTTATTTTGGCTTCCTTCTATACATGTTTTAGTATCATTTTGACATGTTCTAGAACTGTTTTAGGTTTCCTTGACCATATGCTTCATGTTTTGCATAGTTATAGTACAAATGCCTATGCTAGCTTCAAGCTTTGGGTACCATAGCATGCTTCATTTGTGTTGTGTACATGATTTGGCATCATTTACCATGACATTTCAGAGCATATAGGACTGCCATGTTCCCACTTCATTCACTCTTTAAGTGCCTTTGAGTGTTATGCATTGTTGCCTTGTTTGTGGCCTAGCATGTATGCCATCTTGCCTAGGTCCTTGAGCCCTCATCTCAACATGTTTTGGTCTTTGTTTAGACCTATTTGAGCTCTGTCCATGATTGGTTCAATCATTTGTGCCATGTATTGCATGCCTCTTGTGTAGTCCCTTTAATGGCTTTGTGCCTTAGACCCTCTTGCATGCTTTATTTGTATTGTTTGAATGATTTGGCATCATTTCACACTTGATTTCAGAGCCTTTAGTGTTGTCACACTTCCATGTTTATCACTTCTCCATCATGCTTGAGAGTTGTGTTCTTAGGCCTAGTTGATAGGCCATTACATTGAGCATGCTTGTCTTGATCTTCATGCCTTAGTTTCATCATTATGGCCACTGATTTGGGCATGGCTGAGGTCTATCCATATTTGGTGTAAGTCCACTTAGCATGTTGTTATTTGCATGTTGCTTGCATGCTCATCTTACATTGCATTGAGTATGCTTTGTTGTTGTTTGCATTATGTATGCCATGTAGTTGCATTGTGTTTTGCATGCCTTGCATTGCATTGCATGTTTGCATGCTTAAGTTGCATTACATGTTTGCATGCTTTAGTTGCATTGCATTTGTTTGGATTAGGCGTTAGTCCAAACACGAGGAATGAGGAACGTTTCATACTTGAAGTGATGAAACGTGCCTCAATTCTCGGTCGCCGACCCTCTTGATCATACATGATAGAGGTCAAGGCTTTATGTGTTTATGTGTGCATTTATTTTACATTGAATTGTGCAATTTGGCTTCTCGGCCATCATGCATCGAAATGCGTGATTGGTGGCCTGAGGGTCGAGAACCACACTCCCTTAAGCTTATGAAATGATAGGGATGGTGGTTGTGCACACATACCTTGCAAATACATTGCCATGCCCTTTCTTGCTCTCTGTTGCAGCAAACTGGAGAAGTACAGCAACAAGTGGTTGGTCGACCAGAAAAACTAGCTAGCCGACCACTTTTTCTGGTCTGCAACAAAGAAAAGTGGTCGACAGGTGGTCTCCCCCATCCCTTGGTGGTCGGCCATGTTCCTACAGGTTCCCATGGTGGAGTTGAAGCTTTGTGGAGCTTTGTGCAAGGTTCTGAGAATAGTTGCAAACAGAGGCAAATCGAGGCATCGCGACGGATTTCTGAACAAGGCGACCGGGCATGCATGCACTCCTCTTCCTGAGGACCTCTCTTAACTGCTTTCCTTAGCTAGTTTATGCTTTGGTTTTGTACCTAATTAGTTAAATGCGTTTAGCTATTCAATTTGGATTGTAATAACTAGTTAGTTAACTTGTTAGTTAATTAGCTTCGTTTTGTACTTAATTAATTAGCTTGTTAGTTAATTAGTTTTGTGATGTAATAATTAGTTTAATTAGCTTAGATTAGCTAGTTAGCTTCTTATTTGGACCCTCCGTCGAGAGGGCCAACTGTTGTAATAAGCGTACGTGTGTGTGATGCATGTCTTCCAACCTCCATTTCTTTCTCCCTTTTACTTAACCGCTTACGATGGTTAGTTTTAGGGCATATTTCGATTAGCATACCTTATGCCTTGCATGCATGCATCCATTCATCTGTTTTGCATCCACCGGGCTCGGCGCATCATACTAACTGCATTGTATTTCAATTCCGATTTGAATACATGTTATCAAGTGCTACATTTCACATGCCATCTTAGAATAGCTGAGCCTATCTGAGTTGCATTTTTGCATATGTTGCATTAGGCATTCTTGACATAGCTAGGATCATGCATTGATTACTAACTAGCTTCTTTTTTGGCTCGGAGCACACTGTGAGTGTTTATGCTTTAGCACCTTGCATGTGTGTAAGTGTTGCCATGTTAGCATGCTTGTCATGAGGCTAACTGCTTATTTGATTAACTACTTGAATGCCTGTGGGTGAAGGTTGGATTGTTTGAGTTGGAACAATTCATTGAAATTCGCGACTTAGCCTACTTGCGAGTAGCAAACTTTAAACCGTTTTCAAACAAACGAACATGCAATGTTTTGTTCCAACTTAGGCGATCTAGTCTATACTTGTATGCTGTGCGCATCACATAGTAATTCTAGGTTAATAACCGGAGTAAGAACACATGTGTTTTCAAAAACAACATATCATGTTAGTAAAGGCCGATCTTTTGATCGGGTGAGCGGGGGTGCTCATTGCATGACTTTCCCCTCTCGTACCCAAGTTCCCGAGCCGAGGCAACTTTGGTGATGACGGACACGTGTCCTTAGGCACGAGTCATGGTTTCCTAAATTTCCCAAAAACAAAACATTTAGGTGGCGACTCTGTATCTGGCAAAACAGTCCATGTTTGACACTTCTTTATTAAAATCAATTTCCCAAACGATTTGTCGGATTTGGACTCTTTGGTGATTTATAAGTCTTGCATTGCACTTTGCGAGATTAGATTCAGAATCATGACATTGAGTCCGAACTGTAGTAGCCTAAGAACTAAACGAATTTTAGCCCTCGCAAACGCGGAGCCGCGGGAGTTCTCCGGGGCGGTCTATAGGTTCCAGATTGAAAAATTAAAAATATGTAGTCCATGGATCAGTTCTAGATTGAACCCCGCGATTTCGGATTGGAACCGATTCGGACAGTATATAAATAGCCTATATTTATATTATACACCCTCCTGCATAGTATCTTCTCTTATTCCATATAAAACCTAAACCCGCATCCTATCTTCTTTTATTGATTTTGTTTGTTGGTTTTTAGTTTTAATTTATAATGGTCTAAATACATATAGTGGAATCAATTTTCGTTTGGTGGTTTAAATTCTAGAACAATATGTCACTATTGTGAAAGGACATGTTGTTATTGTGAAACTAATATGATGCTATGTTTATGTTTTTATAAAGTTAAAATGTTCTATATTTTTTTTGTTATTTAATTATGTGAATCCATGGTCTTAAACCGATCCAATCTGTATTTAAATGGATTAGTTCGGATTGGTTTCAATTTTTCAGGAACCGTAGATAACATATTGGTTCTACTTTTACTCCAATCCGAACTAATCTGAACCATGCTCACCTCTATTTCGAATTGTTCGGATTGTTCAATGTCTCTGCCCAAACCTATCCAAATTTAATTTGGGTTTCTGAATTTTTGTCCAAGTTTGTACTGAATTCAAAAATATTTTGTCTAAATCCTAAAAAATTTCAGATTAGGTTTGGGTTACTCAGGTTGAACCCGTCCAAGTTACCTCTCTAATAATATCATAATTATCAGTTTAGATATAAAACAAATAAAAAGGCTAACATTTATAAAAGACCAATTTAATAATATAACATGATATCATTTATATATATAGTTTAACTAAACCTTTTTTCTTCTATTTTCTCTCATATTTATCTAAACAAGAGAGAGAAGTCACATTATTTTCTCTTCTTGTCTTCTTTCTTAACTTACATAATTATTTCTCTTGGTTTCTTTTGTCTCTTAAGTTACCAAATTTCCCACATGACTGACTGTTTTATAGCGATCCCAGTTTTTCCCCTTCATGTATCGTATTCTGGACTTGGGTTCTATGGTTGAGTATTGTTGTATATGTCTCTTTTCCGTCCTTTAATTCCTTGTATTCGGGTTTTGGGATGTGTTAGGTGAATTTGGAACAGGTTGGTTGTGAGTTAGAACAAATGGTTGTTGCCCAGAATTTGCTTCTTCGCTCGAGCGAGGCTTTTTGCGCTCAAGCGAGCTTTGGGTATTTGCTTCTTCGCTCGAGCGAGGGTTTGTGCACTTGAGCAAGTGTTGTGGGTCTTTAGGTTTCTTTTTTAGACGCAGCTTCTGCTCGAGCGAGCTTTCCTTCGTTCGAGCGAGCTTGGTCTGGTATGTCTCTTCGCTCGAGCGAGAATTTTTTTGGACCTGAAGGTTGGTATTCTTCGCTCGAGCGAGCTTTCTTGAGCTCGAGCAAGCGAGCCCTATGTTTTGAGTTCCTTCGTTCGAGTGAGCACTCTTGCGCTCGAGCGTGCTTCTGGGTTGCAGACTTGAAGCTTTGCATTGTTCGCTCGAGCGAGGTTATTTTGTGCCTGGTCGCTTGAGCGACCACTTCTTCGCTTGAGCGAGCCTCGGTTATATCAGTTGACAGCAGCGTGATGTTCATCACTTTTCATCATCTCTTACATTTCAAAACCCTAATTTTGGCACTCTCTCTCTCTAAACTCTCTCTCTCTCTCTCTAGAGATACACTTGGTTCTTGAGTGTCTCTACTCTAGTCCCTTTGCAAAAAAAGTAGAGCGTTGCGTGGGTTTCGTTTTGATCCGAAAAAGTTGGGATTTGGAGCATCTTCAAGTTTCTCTTCCTTCTCTTTTGAGCTCCTAATTTCGCGGTAGGGATAAACTACTCTTAGTTATGAGTTTTAACATAAATTTTAATCATTTTTGTATAAATGGTGGGTTATGGAAAGTTTGGGGAAAAGTTGGTGTTTTGAGTTTGAATCTATGTTAGAGGGGTTTTCTAATTGGGACTCCTTGGTGTATGTGGGCTCTTGAAAGTGGGTAATTTGTATAAAATAGATGGAATTTGGCCTTGGGGTCAATGTTTGAGAATTTGGGGAAAAAGCCCTAAATGAATTTAAATAATTAATTAGTATAATTAATTTGGTGAGTTGTGGAAATATGAAATTGAGTTGAGCATTATGAAATTGAGAAAAATATGAGTTGAATGGTGTAGTTGGATTGATTAATCACTCACCTATGAAAAAGTTGATAATTTATCTGTTTGGTAAGTTTATTATCTGTTTAGAAATAACTGCTTTGGGCTATTGGTAGAGGATAGTCTTGATTGTTGTAGACACTGCATGTTGATTAGGGAAAATTGAAACTAATCAATCGAATTATGTCATTGAATGTGAACGGTGGAATTAACACATATGTGAATTTGTTGGGTCATTGCATATGACTTTGTGTTTAAATATATTGTATATGTGTATTGTGTGGGAGGAGATAGGGGATGGGCTCCATTGCTTGGGAGGAGATAGGGGATGGACTCCGTGGATAATTAAGTTGGCTGGAGTGTCCAAGTTGCAAGTCCTGAAATCTTTTATATATGGGTGCCGGTTCCCTCGGACGTAGTTCCATAAAATGGCAAGAATATTGAAGTGTTGAATGATGTTTATTATTGAAGTGTTGATGTTTGAGTTGTAGTCTCATTCCACATTGTTTGGATGTTGTTGAACTATGGCATTGAATTGATTGGATAGGTAATGGAGGTGGATTGAAATATAAGTGTCAATAGTGGTTGATCATGGAAAGAATATGAGATGGGTTAGAATTATTGATCATTTATTAAATGCTAATCTTTAGTTACTTCTCATATTATGTTTAGCATATCTCTACTAGGCTTTGGCTCATCCTATGTGGGACATCATTTTCAGGTACAGGTGATATGCCGCCTCCAAGGTCTTAGCTTGGAAGGCTCGGGAGTTGAAGACTCTTTTTGGTTGTTCTTATTTTGATGTTATATGTAATTTCAAGCCAAGGTCTTAATCTGTAAAGAGTTAGAACTCTCTTTTGTTGTAACCAAGTGTTGACTTGAAAAGTTGTAAGCCCGTAGGACATTTACTTTCATTGTCAACATGTAACACTTTCTGGTAAATGATACTCTGATGTATGAAAGTATATTGTTTCTTATATAATTATGGGTATCATGAATGAATGATTTGGGGTTTTATTTTGAGGGCGTTACAATTTAATGAGAAATTATTCAATAAACCCGGAATACCACGTGGCTATATTCTAAGTCAATCATCAATTACTTAGCTCCATGTTATTCCCTACATCCCCAACATAAATCGTGAGCCCCTATCCCTCTCTACTAATCAAAACCTTATGGAATATAACGTGTCCATATTCTGAAAATACTGAATAATCACCCATGTTTAATGCTCAATACTTTTTTTTTTTTTAATTTTTTAAATCTCTACTAAAAGTATGTATGGAAAAAGAGTGATTCTACCCACACCATTATTTTACCTCTTTACACCTTTCATAGGAGCTTTTTTTTTTCTTCCAATTTTATCCATGTGTGAAATTATTTTTAAGGACAAAATACTAAAATTAAATATATTTTATTATCTCCTTATACCCCTTGGTCTTTAATCCCTATTCTTTTTCATTTTTCAAATTTTATTTTCTTTTACACATCTCTTTTAAAAAAAAAGAGAATCATAGTGTTTTGATCATCAAAGAAAGTAATGGATGAAGAAATGGCGGTGAAGAACTATCAAAAAAGTGAAATGGTGAGTTTTTTTTATTTATTTGGTAGGTTTTTGTTTCGTTTTTTAGACTGTTCTTCAACTTTTATTCGGTGTTTCGAAATCGAACAAAATAACATAGTCCAGCATCACATTGCTAAACAAAAAATATAAGCCTAGCAACCAACTGTCGAATAAAAGATACATTTCCGGTAACGTAAGGTCGAATTTTTTAAAATTGTTCAGCTTCTCATTACTATGTATTTTCAATTTCAGTTTTTTATATTTTTTTGCTTCTAAGGATTATACTTATACTCATTGTAACAACGCAAGTACTGCATTATTAGTGGACCACAGTCATGAATTCATCATAAACGAGATTTGTTAAGTGTTTTTATGAATACAATTTTTTCTTATTTTTAATTTATATTGAGTTTTATTAATAATTTGATGTATGAATGTATTAATTATGTTTATATTTTTAGTAGTCGTTAAGGATTAATTAAATGGGCTTCTGACGTTGGGAAAAAGATTGGATTTATCATTGTTATAAAGACATCAGATACGGAAGGTAATGACAGAAAATCAAGACTTACACTTGCTTGTGAAAAAAGTGGTTACTATAGAGACAATAGAAACATCAATGGGGAACGATTGAAGTTGACAGGTTCTAAAAAGTGTGGATGTCCATTTCTATAAAGAGAGAAAAAATTCCCTATAAATGATGAGTGGATATTGCATGTTTTATGCGAAGTGTACAACTATCTACCTGTTGAACATCTTGAAGGGCACTCATTTGCACACATTTGCTAGCAAATTATCTAAGGAAGAAACATCCTTATTAGTTGGTATGTCAAAGAGTATGGTGCGACCAAAAGAGATATTGGTTACATTGAAACGAAGAGATATTGGTTAAATAAAATCGTATCTTTTACTTCGAACAATTTCCGGAGAAGTTTTGACCATATATTTGCCACATAAAAGATGTACAAGCAGATGGCAATTGTGGTTTCAAAGCAATAGCAGGATTGATTGATTTAGGTGAAGATGATTGGTAACAAGTTAGGCGAACTTGTTGATTGAGCTACATTCGAATGTAGTGCACTACATGCAACTATTTATATTATGATTATTTTTTATAACAAAAATAAGAAAATATATGTGAAAACCCGCATTTAATTATTCTTAAAAGAAAATAAATTAATTAATTAATTTTATCCAGTATCTATCCGAAATGTATATTAGTGTAAAAGTTAGTTTTAAATTAACCCAATTCAATCACTAACAAAGACATTATTAAGAATAATAATTTTGTGGGTGTTCAATATTTATTGTTTATAAATTATTTTAATTAGGATTCAACATGATAATTATTCTTACTAAATACCTTAGTTAAAAATCTTAGTGTAATCAATTTTAAGCAACCCACACAAATACACAATTATATATATATATATAAATAAAATTTGCAAATTTCGGTGGCAACTTTGCCACATGCTTGTTTGCATGTTAATATAGGAAAGAAGAGCTCATTATGCTCTTGGAACTGAGGGAAAGTGACTACTTAGAATGAAGCGAGAGAGAGAGAGCCACAACAATGCCTTGTGTATATATATACATGCATGCTTGCATTTAGAGAAGGAGGAAAGAAAAGAAAATCTGCGAGGTGGAGTAAGATAATAAGAGGAGGAGGTTAAGAAGGTTGCATATTTTCCTACCATTTCACTATTCCATTTCAATCCTACAACTAAGTAAGAAAACCCTTTCAACCCTCTCATTTTTTTAAATGTTGAAATTTTTAGATTATATTTATATGATAAAATGACTAAACTTGTAAATAGAATTTTATTTATAGTTGTATGTAAATTTATGAATTGTATATCAAATATTTGAAGATATTGGTAGTCTTAAAATCATGATAATATTGTGGAATTTGGACTTGCATGTGTAGTATATGCCATTAAAAAGATTATTGAAGATTTTATTTGGCCCTTAAATCTGTCAGAAAATTTGTACGAATTTTTAGACAGTTTTATACTCAAAATTTGAAGATTATTTCTTCTACAAAGTTGTTGATAATGATGTCTAGTTCATTCAAAAAAACTTTCAACAATTATTTAGTTTTGTACGAATTTATAAAAAATTTTAGTTAAATCTGGAGCTGCAAGACATATTTACTATATGTTTGAAAATTCATAAAAAATTCTATATTAAACCAAATCTGTAATTTCTAAACAAAAAATGAAATTCGAGAAGTCTAGTTTCATAATAAAATTTTAGATTATGGAATTGATTTATAAATTTAAGTATGGAATTGTTCTAAGAAAATGTGATAAATCTATTTCATAAATTTTCTTGGAATTTTTCAGAATTATTTATAATTTATTTTTGGAAAATGCTTTCTGAAAGATTATCGTAACAAGTTTATTGAGTATTCTGTAGATTTATATGAATTTTAGAGTTGTATAAATAATTTATTTATAATTTTAATTGCGAGATATACATTCTGAAAAATTTTGACAAGTTAAGGAGTAATACAAAATTATCTCTTCAATTGTTTATTTGGACCAAAATTTGATATTGTGCTAGTCTAATCTTGTAGATTAAAAATCCATGCATGTGTGTGACTATGATTTATTTCTTCTTTTTGGTATCTACATTAATATTTCACACAATTGTTTAAATAAATTGTTTATTTAAATTTTGTACATTTGTTTATTATTGTGTGACGTGTGTAATATTTTATGTTGGGAATTTTAATGAGTTGGAACAACATTATTGGTAATTAAATTTTGAATTATTGTGAATAATTCAACAAGTAAAGAAACACGAAATTGAACCGATGCATTAAAGTTTAAAAGTGATGGGGTAAGCCCGGTTTAGAATTTTGCGCAAGTGAGTTGCGAACCGTAACATGGCACGGGAAGGTATTTCGGCTCTTATCGGTGTAGGCGATATAAGGTTAGTGGTGCGGGTGTCACAACATAGACCATTTCCTTGGGGCAGACCATGATGTCACGACTCGAGTACGTAACTCTGGTGCATGGGCATCATTGGTAGTTACAGTAAGTAACATTTGAATATTTGACCAAAGGGGAGTCAGAATTGCCCGTGGCCATTGCTTAGCGGTTGAGTGGAAATAGTGCTTCGCAGAGAGTTACTTAAATTTATCTGATAAACTAAATCTATGAGAATTTTAAAAAGAAAGGTAGGCATATTCCTTATGATGAAATACTGCTTCCGTTTGTTTTTTTTTATTAATTTATTATTATCTATTGTTATTATTTCAATTGATAACATTCATGTTATGCTTACTAAATGCTACTTGTTATTCTGTTACTATACATTATTCATTAATTATAGGTATTATTACCGGGGTGGGTATTTTCGGGTTGTAGTATCTTATTGAGCTCGTTGCTCATTGGCATTCCCTTTGCCCTGACGTTTTATGCCAGGTACCGAAGAAACCGAAGGGAACACCAAGGCCTTGCAAGGTGACATTCAACCTTGGTTAACTTGAAGAGTGCCAAGTTCCATGAACTATTTTTTAAAATTTCTAGTTTTTCTCTAGTTTTCTTTTTATATTTGTGTTATTTCTTTTATGTACTAAGATTAAGTTGTAATGTAAGAACTTTAAATTCTGGGTTGTTAATTAATGGATGTTAGTAATATTGGTGGCAATATTGATTTTAAGTTCTAAATCTTATTATGATGTCCTTAAATTTTGGGGCATCACAATATATGTATATTTTTGACATATTTATTTATTTTTTGTAAAAAAATTATATATTTATATTAAAAAATTCTTACACAAATAATTAAGTATATTTATGTATGAAAAAATTATATAATATTGGGTCGTTCTAAAATATAGAGCTTGTTCTAGTTCTAACTTGGGCTCGATTTAAAAATTGATCAGTTAATTGGTGAAACAGTTAATAACAATCAATTAAAACTTATGTTTAATAATTTGTTAAGTTATGATGGGTATGAGGTAATACTAGATCAACTACTAAAAGTAGTGTAGGAATTGGATTTAGTTGATTTTTATGCTATACATTAATCCAATTTTTCGATAGTTGTTTTGGTTCATTCATACCCAACCATCACATTGCTAACTTATTTATTTTTTAAAATGGTAAAAATATTGTAAAATTTTTTATAACCAAAAAAAAAATATATGAATATATATTTGGCATATTTATTAATATTCTAAAACTTCAATTAAGAAATTATATATTTATTCTTAAAATATTTCTAATATTAAATTATATTTACATCTAAAATAATTATTTAAAATCAGATAAAGCTAGTTCATAGATTTTATTTTTAGTATAGAACTTGATCAAATAAGTGAAGTCTCAAAACAAATCATAATTTTCAATTTAAATTTTATTAAATTTTTATTTAATACAAATTTTCAAGTAAATTGTTTTAATATTTTAAAAATAATTAATTATTTGTGAAACGAAGTTACCATAATAAAAAAAAAATACTAAAAAATTGTCTTTTAGTAGTGTAAAAATCCATCAACTAAAGAAATAAATTGATGTAATATATATATATATATATATTTATAAATTTTTGAAAACAAAATCAATGAATGTGGCTAATAGGAAGGGTGCTTATAATCATACACACTTAATTTCTTTTCACACCCATCACATGTATTAAAAAATTTATAATTTAGGCATAAATATTAGTACATATGAGTGTACAAAAAAAAAAAAAAATATGTAATTAAATCAAGATATTTTGAAGGTTGTTAATTTTTATTATGAATTTTAAAGATTTGTGAGCAGTTATATATATAAGGTATGAATAATATAGTAACATAGTAAGAAGCAAGTTTTAATATTTTTTTTAAAGGAAATAAAAATTAGGAGAGGATTAGGTTGGAAAGATTTAGAATGTATTTTTTTTATCTTTCCTTTTGAAAACTATAAATTATGGAATTATTAATATTTTGAAAACTATTACTTTAATGGATTAGCCAATACTACTTTTTAAATTTATTTTTTAATTTAATAAATCTACAAATTTATTATGAAATTTTGAAACTCCCACACTGCTCCTCACCAAAACCCCTTTTTACCTATATAATATATAGATATAGATAGATATGTAAGGTTGGTTGGCTAGCAGTAGAACCAGCCCATGTTTTGGCTATAGCTATCTTGCTTGGCAGTTAACTTATTGTAATATTGACTAGTAAGTTATAGAAGTTGGTTTTATGGTTTATCAATTAAAATAAAATACCTAATACCCTATTACCCTCATCTCATCCCTTCTACACCTCCCCTGCTATTCCCCACTCCTCCACCACCACTCTCTCATTCATCTGCGGAAGTCCACTACCCCCACTCTCCCAAACACCATTGAACCCTTCATATCATCATCCAAACAATTTTAAAAAATAAAAATAAAATAAAAAAAGTGGATTTGAGCCTTCCATTCCAACTAAACTGATAAATGTATCTTTCAGCATTTATCACACTTCCATTTCTTTCATATATGTGGTATCCTTGATCTCTTCCTCTACCCATCTTCTTCTTCTTCTTCTTCTTCTTCTTCTTCTTCTCTCTCTCTTTCTCATAGATCTGGCGCCTCTACAATGCTGCCAAAGTCCAACACTAACCTCTCTCTCTGCCAACTGCCATCACCGATAAACAACCACCTTTGTCGCATGTCTCTCTGTTATCGTCGTCTTCTATATCTCTTAAACTAAAAATCCCCTTTTTAAATTGTAACATTTGAATTAATTTTGTATTTGAAAAATTACTTTGACTAGACTTTTAGTTTACCTTAATTTCCTTTCACTAAAACATTGCAAATAAAATTTTTTTTTTTTGACACTCTTTTTATAAATTCAATTGTTGATTTTTTCTATCCAAAAATCCACACAAACTCTTGCAAAATGACTACATTAGCCACATATATATATGGTTTACATTACATGGTGAAAACGAGACGAACCAAACCCTTCTTCTCTCTCTTTCTCACTCTTTACTCACAGATTCGACCCCTCTGCAATGTTGCTGGAGTTTGACACCAACCTCTCTCTTTGTTAATTGTCATCACCGATGAACAACCACCTCCGTCGCATGTCTCTCTGTTATTATCATCTTCTATCTCTTTTCATCATCGTCACTCTACCACCCCATCTGATTCTCTGAGATCCTCTTATGTGATATTTTGTCTAGGTGCCCGCTCGAGCGAAAGAAGTTATGCTCAAGTGGAGAATTGTAGCTCTTAGAATCTCGCGAGTTTACAGGTGGGTTGCTCGATCGCAGGAAGTTACGCTCGAGCGGAGAATGTTGGCTTCTAGTTGTTTCACTGTAGCTCTGAAGAATTTATGGGGCTTGTCATTTTATGCTTGAGCGAAGGATTTATCGCTCGAGCGAGCCTTCTGAGATTGTGTCTTACGCTTGGGCGTAGGAAGTTGCGCTCGAGTAGTCTGTGCGATATCATCAATTTAAAAATGACATTCTAGATAATTTCTTTACCTTTTTCTTTTCTATCTTCCCTCCTCTCTCATCATTTCTGAAAACCCTACACTCTCACTCTAGAAAACCTTTCATTTCGCTAAGATTTGGCCAAGATCGCCTATCAAAAAGTGAAGAAGATTTGAAGATATTACTTTTTTACTGATTAAAATTTGGATTTACGAAGGATTCTCCTAGAAGCTTTGCTATCTTGCTTGATCATCAAGGTAGGGTTACCTTTAGCCTTGTATTTCTTTGTTTTTAAGAAGTAGTTGTGGTATTGTTGTGGCTTAAGATGAAATATTGATGTTTGAGTTGAAATAAACCCTTAATTTACATAAAGTAGACTTTTCCCTCTCTTTTAATTGAAATTTCTCAAACAATTTTTTTATCAAATATGCATATTATGGTAACGGAAACATGTATAAGTGTAGAGGTGGAGAAAGGCCCAAATGTAATAAAACCTTAATTTCAAATTTGGGTAGAGAATGGTATTTTAATTGAGGATTTCTTTAAAATATTAGGATGTTGTGAATAATGAGGAAATAAGATATGTGGATATTATTGTGGAGATGGAATTGTGATTTGAGTAGTGGTTTCCTTTGCATGTTATGTGATGTTGTATGTTTGACAATGTTGAGTGTTTGATGATTGAATAGAAATTTGATGAATTGTTCACTGAGCATAAGTTCGGGTAAGAGTTGTTTTGAGGTTGTGTGAGTTGTGTTGGTACCCGTACAGAAGTTAAAGGTGCCCAATTGTCCTATCTAGGCTTATCGCTAGACGAATGTGGGAGAATGATTTTTGGGTGTCCACTGGTCTTGCCGTGTTGTAGTTGGCAAAAGTGGAAAAACATATGATTTTTGGGTGTCCACGTCCTGCCATATAATTGTCGGCAAATGTGAGGATGGTTTTTAAAGCAAAAGAAACTTGTGTTTTGACTGGGACTCTTACATGGGACTCATGGGTTATTTTCTTTTAATGTGATGATGAATGATGTGGGATGTGAATATGCTTATTCAGTTATTATAGTGTTTACATGATTGACAATAATTTCATGTGTACAAAGACTCTTTATTGTGTTTTGTCTCAATGATGTCACATACTTATTCGAATAATTAAATACTTGGTTAAATATGTTCCTACTGGGCATGTAGCTCAACCCTATTTTTATCTTTCAAGAATTGATGATACACCACATCCTTGATGAGTTGGGGAAAATACAAGCAGTAGTTCAATTTGGGAAAGATTAGTTCGAGAATATTTTGTTGTTAATGTAGAATGCACTGTACCTAGACTTTTGAATTTGTTTTATTATTTTGTATGCCCTTGAGGCTTATTATTTTTGTAAGGCCATCTAGTTTATTGAACTGGAAAGTGAAACCAGGGTGTTTTGGGAATGTAAATGTTGAATTGTAATCTTTTAAATCCTAGTTTAATGAGAAAGATGACCCTTGAGATACATTATGGTATTTGTTTTGGTATGTTTCTGTATGTATTTGCAGGGCATTACATCTCAGATCTATTCTTTCAGACGCTCTATTGTACCCACACCGACGATGTCAAGCATCAAAACCATAGCACCGATCAAGCTCCGCTAATACGCTGCTGCTCCATCTTCCTTGCCGATCTGCCGATCTAAGTGAAGTCTAGGACGAGCAGCATGAGGAATTGCGATGGCAAAAGCTTGAAGAAGCCCTTGAAGTCAAATCTTTTTACCGCATTATCAGTGCATATTACACCACCCAATATGGTTCATTTGCTCACCAAATCCCATGACAGAATCTTCGGAACCTTGCCTCATGCTCTCTCTCTCTAGATCCCTCTAATAATCATCTATTGTTCTAAATCCTAGCTCTTATTACTAAAAGCTCAACCCAATCAGCCAAATCCAAAGATTCATCTTCGTTTTTGGTGTAAATTTCGATATTTTGAGCTCTTAAATTTGTTTGACTGTATTGATTGTCTATTGAATCTATATGAATTTTGATTTTTCAATTCAAGCTTGTTGGATTAGGGTTTAGTTAATGTGAATGTAGAAATGTCTCAAGGTTTCGATGTAATGAGGGGGACTCCACCTGGAATTTCGCTTCTACGAAACGTTAGAGGCAATGATTGGAGCCTAAATACATATAAATATATGGTTTTGTTGATTACTTTTATAGCATACTTGTTACCATGCTTCTAGAAAAACAAGTAGCATAGTGTGTTTTGGATCCAGACCCTAAGAAGATCAATGTAGTTCACCCTTGGCCAATTGGTGAACTCTTTGGTAAGAGAGATGTTGTGGGTGTTGTTGTTGTTGATGGATCTTAGGAGCAAACTATTCCAACAAATGGTGGATTCAAAAAAATTGGGCATATATTTTTAATAGATTGTAAAAAAATTGAACAGATAATTTTTTTAATAGATAAAAAAATGAACAGATATGTTGAAATAAAAAATAAACAGATAAAAAAAGTTCATAGATTTTGAATAAATAGAGAGATAAATCCATAGATTTTAAACAGATGGAGAAATAAACCCATAGATTTTGAACAGATAGGGAAAAAATTGAACAGATATGGAAAATAATTTGATAGATAGATATAATTTGAATAGATAGTAAAAAAAAGTCAACAGATAAATTAAGGGTAAAATTGAAAACAAAAAGTCCTCTAAAACTAATAAAACGACTTCTCATCAAACTATTTTATAAATGGTGGATCTCTTACAAAAAAAATATTTATTGAACCTAATGACTTAAACAATTGTTGGAGTGGACTTTTCAATATTTTTTTTCTTTCTTTTTTTCTTTCCCTTCTATTTAAGTTAATATCTTTATTTGAATTTATTAATTTAGATATTATTTTGATTTATTTTTTTCAAAAAGTGAGATTAAGTTGTTTATATAAATATTTATATTTAATTTTTTACCTTGATATTCTACAACCTCAACAGGGATATTTACCAATAACTCATCTCACAAACAAATACTTTAATTAGTCCGAACTTTTTTATATTGATCTATTAAGTCCTATTAGTAGATAGTTTCTTTTCGTGTGATCCTATTTTCGATTTTAGTAGTATTTTGGTGCTATATCCTTTTATTAATGTAGCAGGTATGATATAACACTCTAATGTGGCGATTATTAATGTGACACTCCAACGTGGCGAGTGTGATGTGACACTCCAAAAAAAAAAATTTTAAAAAAAACTCCTTAATGTACTTCTCTTAAATATAACATGTGACACTCCAACGTGGTAGATATAATGTGATGTTTTAAAAAAAACTAAAACTTCTTTGTGTACTTCTCTCAAATATGATAACATGACAGATATGATGTGACAACTAAAACTTTTTAATATACTTTCCTAAATGTAAAATGTGACACTTTGAATAATGTGATATTTCAAAAAAATTAAAAATTAAAAAAACTATGATGTCATATTTCAAAAAAATTAAAAATTTCTTAGTATATTTTTTTTTCCAAATGTGACATGTGACTCCCCAATGTGGTATGTATAATGTGACACTTTAAAAAAATTAAAACTCCTTAGTGTACTTTTTTCAATGTAATACTTCGACCTGACGGGTATGATGTGACAATAAAAATTCCTTAGTGTACTTTTTTTAAGTATAACACTCCATTGTGGTAGGCAAATGAGTCATTACACATCTAAAATGATTAAATAGATCACACAAAAAATATAAGACTATATGAATTGTAAGTCCAAAATATAAAATTTATTGGTCAACCTCTTTATATTAAAATCAATGGACATAATAACTCAATATTCACATAAATCATTTATCTAAATTGACTGTTTTACTGACGCGTTCGTAGTTCACAAGCTTATCATGTCTCTTTGATTGAACAATGTTATTGTGTTAAAATAAGTAAATAAATAAATAAAGTTACATTATATAGTTCTGAAAGAAGAATCTTCTAAGATTTTAAAAATTGACATATTTAATTATAATAATTACAATAAACGTCCATGAATTTTCATACCAAAAAGTAATAACACAGAAAATTTTCACGTGTGGATCCCATTTCTATGTCTCACATTTGTGATTGGTTATGTGAGAATTTTCTGTGCTCTTAACACTGCTGTTGTCCTCCACCAATTTTTATATTTCCTTAAAATTTTAGGGCAATTTGATAATTTATTTAACAAATAAATATTTACTTTTGTTGAAAAATATAAATGTAAATACTAAATTTAAAAATTGTTCATGATTTTTAAATGTTCTAGAGAGGTTACAATTTAGATTTAATAATGATACATTAATTTTAAATTGTCAAATTTAGATTTTGACTTTGGTTTCTATATATATGTTTTTGAAAATTTTATGACCTAAAATTGCAAATATTCCACCAAAAAATATTACAACAAATCTTCAAACTACAAAAAGAGAAAATTCCCTAACAGCAAAAATATGTCTAAGTCTAAACCAAATTCCTCTAAGAAATCTACTAATTGTTAGAAGTGTGGCAAACTTGGCCAATATGCAAACAAATGTCTCACCCAAAAGAAAATTCATGAACTTGATACTTCCGATGAACTCAAAAGCCAATTAGAATCAATTTTCTTCTTGATAAAGAACCCCAATCTGAATCTAAATATTCTTTTGACAATCCTTCTGATAATGATTTTCAACTTAATGAAATTGATAATGATATTATTATTTCTTCTGATGAGGAACCAGAAAATCATCTAGAAGAATCTCATGATTGCCCATTTCAATCAACAACTGATTATTACAAAGCTATTTTAGAAATGATTGGTATTAATGTGCTCACACCACAGGAAAAGATGATTCTCGAATTTATAGATAGTATAGATGATCTTGAGAAAAAACAACAAGCCATGTTTAAATACTCAAATTCAAAAAAAAAAAAAAAAATGCTTCAATCACTAATACAACTCAAAAGTTAAAATATGATACATACGATTTCAAAGATGTATTAGACAGAGTAAATAAAGTAACAACTCCGTTAAACACACCAACAATTCAAGATTTACAAAATGAAATTCGTAATCTCAAAATTGCTATTCAAAATCTCCAATCTAGGGTATTAGCTCTGGAAGAAAATCCCACCGATACAGATGATTTCCTGGCTGATACGACATTCCCCTATGAACCCCATCTCCAAGAATTATCCAATAAGAACCCTACAAAGAAACCATTGGTTATTAATGATTCTGTCAATACTTCTAAATAGCATCACATTTCAAAAATGGTATATAGAGATCAAAGTCGTCATACATGATTTCATTTTGACCGATCCAACTATCAAACCCAACCAATACAATTATTATGATTACCAGCAAGCCTGGTTCTACGTTTTTTACTTCCAAAATTGATTCTTCCAACATTCATGGTGGATCCGTTTTGGACCCAATTTTGAGATCACTACAGGAGAAATACCCACCTGGTTTGAACCTTGGTGGCATCAATTTGGACTACAATTTGAAGCTTTATTGAAACCTCTCAGAGAATCTTACCATATTTATTGAAAGGAGGTTAATCCCCCTTATCCAGAATTTTTATATTTCACCATTGATTTTAAATTTCCATGGATCATGGCATGGCAGTGTACTCTCTCTGTTGTTGTCAATACTACTTTCCTTGCTTGCCAGATCGCATCCAAATGGTGGAAAAATTATAAGATTCCATCAGAACAATATCTTGATCAATTACTTTCATTCTATAAGAATTGCAAGAAAAAGTCCAATGGTTTCTCATTTCAATATAAAGTATTGTTTGTTATGCTTTTAATTTCTGATTTGCGTCTTGAAATTAATGATAGTATTCTATATATTGTTGACTTACAAGAAGAATTAGCTAATCTACGATTACTCTTATCTCTTGCATCTGGTCAATCATTATCCATTATTGTCAATGCATTGTTACAATTAAAAAGAAAATTAAAGATGAACAAACTAATTTAAAATAACTTAGAAAATAATTACAATCTTTAATATATATCTAATCTAGCACTAAGATTATAATACCCTACCCTGGGTCTCCTTTGATATAAATGTAAATACTAAATTTAAAAGTTGTTCATCATTTTTAAATGTTCTAGACAGGTTACAATTTGGATTTAGGAAAATGTTTGGGACCCCACGGCCTCTACTGATGTATTGACCATTGATGTGTTTGAGTTTTTTTTGAGAGTTGTGTCTTACAGTGACATGAATAGTTTAGATCATCTTGGGGGTTGTGGGGGTTTCTATAACTACTGTTAGATTTAATAATGATACATTAATTTTAAATTGTCAAATTTAGATTTTGACTTTGGGTTTCTATATATATGTTTTTGAAAATTTCATGACCTAAAATAAAGGAAAACATTAACATATTGATTTTGGAACAAATGATATTGTGATATGTGTATTTTTAAGTTAAAAAAGTATGAGAAAATTGGATCAATAGTTTGCAACTCAAAGACTATACAGTGTTTTGCAATTTTAGATAATATGTATAGTATAGATTGAAAAATTGATTTACTTTCAAAATTGAAGTAATTTGATGACTATTACTGTCACAACCTGCTTCTGGTATCTAAGGAGTAGGCATCTCGACCGGCTAGTAACCATTACCTAAGGCCGTTTACAGAACAAATTTAATGACCAAGCGCACGCAAAAATAATTCTTTAAATAATGGTACCAAAATATACATAAGAGCTTCTATTTGTTTATAACACAAAGATTATTAATCAAGTAGGTTGATCTTTACAAATATTACAAAAGTGTACTGTGCATTTATTCTACAGTTCCATTCCCAAAATGAGCCATACACCTCTCTCTCTAATCGTTATTTTTTGAAAATTGGTAACAATTTATAATCATATTACATAGTAAGGAATATTATTGTGAGAATATAAAGGATATAAAATGGAGATTTTTTTTTAAAGATTCATGATATTAAGATTTTATAAGATAAAAGACATATAATATTTCATAATAGTGGGGATCCCTTAACATTTTTATAAAGAAAATTCGACACAGTGAAAATTTGTCTCGACACAGAGAAATTTCATCCGCACACAGAGAAATTTATTTGACTTCACGGAGAAATTTTATCAAGAGACCTTAGCTAATAAAAAAAACATATTAGACTATTCTTACTACCAAAAGTTGGAGATAGATGTTCATTAATTTTTCCATATAAAATCACCATATATAACTATTTATCATACAAGTTGGACCACTAACGAATGGGGTTAAAGTGAAAAATGCCAATAATTTAAGAGGTCTATTTATACATTTTTATAATTTATGGAGTCAATTTGTACACTTTTATAATTTAAGGGATCAAAATATTATTTATCAGTAGTTCAAGGAGTGTTCGTGTAAATAAATTTTTTTTTTTTCCACTTTCTTCTTTTCTTTCCAAAATCACTTAACCCAAATGGGCATGTGAAATAGCTTTCATCATGTTTGGTTCAAGAAAATTGAATTTACTTTTCAATTTTTTTAAAATATTTTACATAATATGTTTTTTTTTTTTTTTTTTTTTTTTTTTTTTTTTGTACATATGCCTAATCTAATTACACTTAAAAAATATTATATTTGTGAAAAAAAATTTATCAGATACAAAAAAAATAAAAATTCAATACATGTTCATATTTTATTATATTCATTGATTTTTTTTTAAAAATATTTGTATATAATTTTGTTTACTTTTTAACATATTGAGATTAAGGGTTGGTTTGGGATGTACTAAAAAAGTGCACTTTTTGATTTATTGGCTTATATGGGTTGGGTTTGGGTTGGGTTTGATGTGATGTGTTAGAGAGGTGATGTGATTTAAATAAGATGATGTGACTTAAATAGAATAATGACTTTTTAACTTTTTGTATTATTTAGTGTATCCCAAACCAAGCCTAAATAGATTTAAAAATAAAAAATTTGATTAAAATATTTAAAAAATTAATTTAGAATA
Organism: Camellia sinensis; assembly: GCF_055761805.1. Classification (NCBI taxonomy): domain Eukaryota; kingdom Viridiplantae; phylum Streptophyta; class Magnoliopsida; order Ericales; family Theaceae; genus Camellia; species Camellia sinensis. The sequence goes on from NC_138964.1 coordinate 47,939,631, forward strand.
TAAAAATACGTACTATTAAAAACTCGGAAAAGAAGTAAATCGTAAATGAAGAAGTGTGCTTCTCAGGTGTAGTTTGGAACCCTAACCCTTGATTTCTGCTTCGTCGTCCCGGACTCTAGCATTGCCATTCGGCTTCCTATTTCTTCCTCCGCAGGTACAACCACTACTCTCTCATCTCTATCTATGGTCTTTTTTTTAGTAACTGAATGAACAAAATGGGTACATAAGAAAGAATAATATTTAAGGCGAATTCGCATTGATTGCCTAGTACATTCCAGACAATAGCGCAACATTGATTTTTGAATTGCCATATATTCCTCCAATCCAACCCTCAAACTTGGATGTTTTCTGAGGAATCATTTGCTTACTCAACAAGTATCGTATTTGAAAATGGTGTCTCTTCATTAATGGAAAGATCCATTGGCCTAGTTGTCACTTCCAAGCATCAATCTATTATGATTTTAATCAAGATAGACTCTTCCCATTGCCAATGCCTCGTGGTCGACTTACAAGGGAGGAGCTATTGAATCTTGGTGAGTCTAGAGGTCATCGAAAGTTAATTGAATTTTATAAAAATTGCACTTAAGTTGGAGAGCGACTATTTTAAGTGGTTTGTGATATACCATGTGGACCTTCAATTGGGTGTATCAGATTTTCCGCAGAAGTATCGTATACACCCTGGCAGGTCGTGTGTATGTCTTATACATTCAATGTGTTTTGCTTCCTTGGAGGAGACGTTGAAGGGGATTTGTGTTTGGTCTTATACAATCCATCCATGCACGGAGACCATATTTCATGTTTGTTGGTATTCTTGCAAAATCGTTAGTGTTGTCTCCATTTCCATGTTTTCATTTGTTTCCTTTCTGGTCTTCTCTTCCTTATAGTTTAGAATGTTCTTCTTCCCCTCTCTTGGTGTAGTAGTTTCGACAGTTGTAAGTTTATTTATGCCTTTTGCAATGAAATGGTTTTAACATCAAAATAAGGATGTAATTCAAAATTTTGGCAAGGTGATGAGAAGTTGCATTTGCAAAGGCTGTGACCAATAAAGAACCTACATTATCTTTACTCTTGGTGGGTGCCAAAGTATTGATGAGTGCATGAAATATATTGAGAAACATGTCTGGACAATAATCACAAAGAACAAATAATGTCTTTAATGAACCTAAGCATGTTGAAGACTTATAATAGGGTTTAGGATGCTTTGTAATTCTCAATCCTGAGGAGTTTACCTTTGATAGTCTATTGGTCTAGTAATACTGTCTCCTTGGGGAGAGTATGCCGATGGTTTTATTTATTTGTGCATGGATGCCTTTTTTTCATGCTTGATTCCTTTTTGAAGTTATTAGGGTTGTCTAAATTTGTTTTCTTTTGTTCGTTTTTTTGGTCAAGAAGATCATGTCATTTCCAGCTATTGTAATTTTAATTGTTCTAAATTGAAGCATGTTACGATGATATGGTTTAGCACATGTCCATTGCTTTTTGTATTTCAGATATCTTCAAGTTTAACTTTTGTTCAAAATTTTGGTTTACCATCAACTAAGTGAAGTAGTGGTAGTGAGCACATGGATTTCTCTTAGAAAATTATCCTCGCTCATGAAAGGAAATAATATTAACTATTCAATAAGTGAATTGTTGTCTTAAATAAGTTAAACATGACTAAAGGCTGTTACATGGTTGAGTGTGACTTCAATTTTGGTTATTTTATAATTGGCCTTGAACATTTGCATTGGCAATTATTGGTTCTTTGTGATCTTGAGTAGTTGGTTTTTCATTGCTTGTCAAACTATTAATGAATTCTATTAATGAATTCTTTAATGTTTTTTTTTTTTCAGACCTTTGATTTCTATTAATGAATGTCAAGGTTTAGTTAAAAAAAGTCATATATTTGTTTATCTAATTGTTCAATATTTTAGCAACCATTCATCTCTAATCACAAAGTAATTCTCCATCCTTTTTCTTCTCTTATTGTACTATAAAATTCATTATTATTGATATGAAATTTGGTTTTGATACTTTCATACCACCACGATTCACAACTTTTTTGTTTCTTGAAAGTATCGATATATTCCCTTTTGAAGAGTCTCACAATAAAACTGTAGAAATGACGTCATTTCAACGTAAGATCTGCTAGTATATGTTCATCGTGAATATTGTTTAAATTTCTATTCTCGTTTTTGAGATATGACACTTTTAGTATCCATATCCTGCATACCTGAGGCAGCAAATCATTGATAGACTTTCCTTTTTCCTTTTTATCTTTTTTTATGTTTTCTACCCTAAGAATCTCAGTCACATACTTCATTTGTACCTTGGACAAAGCAACAAAATCTTCTCGTTAGTGCTTTTATTTCCCTACTCATGATAGCTGGAGCAACTGAATTTTCAAGCTCTTTGGGTGTTCAAAGCTCCTTTGTGCTCTCTTGGTGACAAATTGCTCTACCTTGTTTGTTTTCCCCTATTTTTTGGTTGCAAGGAAAAAGGAAACTTGAGTCCCTAACATCTAGGTTGACAAACCATCGGATTCCACTTGACCTATTAGGGCAGTGGTCTACTGTGATCTATTTGAATCCCAATCTATGTACTTTTTCTCTCTCTTTTGCGACCTCTCTTTCCTTGCTATTTTGTTTTTCTCTCAAGAATATGGTTCTATTTTAAGATTTCAGATTGTTGGTTACAAATTTAAAATTGATTTTGTTCGCTTCCTTTCAGTCTTTATTCTTTGTGACATGTCATATTTCAAACCAACCAAGTCAATTGGTCTGTTTATTTCTAGGTGGTTGTCAACGATGACATTATTAAAATTAATGTGTTTATACTTATAATACCTGAGGTTGATTGTCAACTGTTCTCTACATTTTTTTGCTCTGCTGTTACGTCGAAGAATTGTGAGCCTGTTCATATACACAAAATGGAGCAGAAAGTCATATAAAATCTAATTCCTCTTTTGCATGTTTTGATTGTATGGTTTATACTAGTGTCTAGTAAATCATAAAATATGAGTAGAATTGTATTAACATGAATAGTAATTGTTGTACTACCATTGTGAACCTAAAATGCAATTTCAACAACATTTTGAGCTTGTATTTTTTGTTGCGTTAAATTTGCAATTGGAGTCCTTTTTTTAGGGTCACTTTTGGTACCGTCCAAACTTAGTAAGTTTATGTTTGAGAGGTCATCATTTTTTAGATTTTAAACTAACAGCTCGTCCCAAGTGGATAATTAACTACATGTCTAGAATAGTATACTCAAACAACAATCATATGACAGTGAAAATAAAGTATAAAGTTCTTGTTAAGGAAAGAAAGTCAATCTATGATCATAACAAAGACATTAACTATGCAGGCATAAAATTATATATATATGAAGAAAGAAAGACATAAAATGAAAGAAGGAAAGAAGAAAAATTGAGAAATAAAATAAGAGAATTATATATAGAATGACAATATGCTATTTCACATCCCTAACCAATGACTAAGCCCCCAAGGCCATGTAGCAAAATGTCGATGTAAACCTAGTAGTCATTCATTAGTTGCACAAGGTCACCTAATAGGAGTTTAGAAAGTCGTGGTTGTAGGAAATTTTAAGTTTTAGGAATTAATTTTTTTGTTTCTCGTTTTTAATGGTAGTTAGGTTTCCTTTCTTGGGTTGTAATCTATGGAGCACGGACAATGCAAAATAGGCGCCGTAGTGGTGTCGGACACGGGGACACGCCAAATGGTTTGTCCCTTTAATTATATTATTTTTTTTTTGGAGGGGACATGGAAGGGACACGCCGGGGACACAGCAGGGACATGGGGACACGGTTGGCACACACCAAATGGCATGTCCCTTTAATTTTATTTTCCATTTTTTTTGTTGGGGACACTCCGGGGACACTTCGGTAACACGCATGTTCAAATATGGATAATCTATTAATTTGTTTAAATATAGTGGCTTATATATATATATATATATTATATATATATTGAATTAATGTTAGTTTTTTATTAGTTTTGATTGTTTGGTAATATAATATTAATCTACATAGCAAATATATATAAAAATAAATTAAAAAAAATTGCCATATCCCTTGCTGTGTCCGTGTCTCCGTTTTTTTGAAATCACCATGTCCCGTGGTTGTGTCCGTGTTTCATAGGTTGCAATCAAAGTTATGTATTTATTTAAAAAACACATCTTCTGCTGGATTTTGAGTCTTTTATGATTTGTATATTGGATGGGGCATTTTTTAGAAAGTGTTTTTTTTTTTTTTTTGGGATGTCTTTAGAGATTTCTAATGTCTATAGAAAGGGCCTCTTGTTGTAACATGATTTTGGAGTTGTAATGAAAGTTTTTCCTTGTTAAAGAATGAATGTGGAATTTTTCTACTGACTTGAGTGTTAGAACTCAAGCAGCCCCTAGTAAGGTATTTTTCTCTTTCATTTTCCTATTTGCTGAATTTCTGTTCCTTCAAATCTGTCAAACAGACTTTAATCATCACAATCCAAACTAATATCATGGAATTCATTACTTTACAGACGGTAGCCCTATTTTCCTCTTTTCAATATATACTAAGCTGTCCTTGTGTCACTCATTAAAGGAAGAGAAGGCATCCAACTTTGATGGTGGTAGTGCTGTTGGATGGACTGCCAGCGTTAAGTGGCATAGGTATTGTTGTTATTGTTAATGGTAGTTGTAGACGCCCCATTTTGTCCAACTCTAAGTCTTAGGCATTCCGGATGCTCCCCAATGATGAAAATGTTAATTTTCAATGCAATGGTGCTCTTGGATCACTAATGGGCCTGCTGGATTACCATTTGCTTGGCCAAAACCATATTTTGATAATATTTTCAAAAGGAAACAGGCCATGCATTTAATCAATGCCAAATTGTCAGTTTTTCAAAGAAAAGTATGTTTTATAATTAAAAAAATATCAATTTGGAGTCAGTTGAATGCATAAAGTAAAAAAATACTCAAAATTCAGAACAAGAGACTGAAACATAGTGGGGCCCACTAGTCAACCACATGCTGCCGCACATGCTTAGTCAAACCACAGGTCAGCAACTGCAGCTGCATTCATGGGATTGCAGCTCACAAAGGGACCTGCGGCCACAGATGCTTAGTAGTGATCACAAATTTGATTCTTGCAAGATTTTGTTTACCTTTCCAACTATGGAAGGGCAGCTAGTCGTGCGACTATGCATACACATGTTGGAGTTTCGACCTAATGTGTATTCTTGCCCCCAAGCCTTCTAAGGCTATATATATATAGCCCCTCTCTCACTTATTTTAAAAGAACAATAATTTTGAAAGAATCCCAAGTCATATTCTCACACACATACCCTAACTGAAATTTCAACACTATTCCAGCAGCCAAAACAGTGTTCTTAGGCTACCAAAGGCAAAGGAAAAAGAGGATTGAGAGCCATAACCTGAGGGGAGCATCCGTGGGCTCTCTTTTAGACTTTTTCTTGCATTTTCTTCAGTTTGATCATCAATCCAGTGGTAAATCTCTCTCTTTATGCAGTGTTTTTACTTAATTCTACTATGTCATATGTTTTTTTTATAATGGTTAACTAAAGCACATGCATTTTCCATGCCTTTAGAGTAGTTTTTAGGTTGTTTTTGCATTATCCTGTACCTTGCATGATTATTTAGGATTCATAACATATATATCATACATAAAGGCCTGGATAGTTGATCATCCTTACATGTTTGTCACTGCATTTATGCTGTCTTAGTTGTTTTATATGAATAAAAGAAGTTTTTGATGCATATATGCCATGTTTAGATGATTACCGGACCTTTAGGTTCACATTATGAATTGTTGAATTAGTTTTGTATTTAGGATTGTATGTACATGATAATACTAATCATGTTTTCATGGATTTAGTGCGGAGGAGTTATGTAAGTCATTCTCTCTTCTTTTGCATCCATTGTTTGTGGTTGCATTGCCTTTCCTTTAAAAGCATGCTTTATGTGCTATTTGTGATATATTTATGTTGTTTGCATGATTTAGAGTATATTTTCTTCCATAACCCTTTGAAAAATACTTATTTTCAGAAACTTTTCATTCCTTTGTATAGCCTTCTAAATATGATTTTTGGAAAGAAAAGATGCGAAAGTATGGAACATTCCAAAATAGATGATATACCTCTTTATTGTGACACATAGATGATAGGCTAGTTTAAGGGATTTAGGTGAAATAAATTGAGTAAGTGGAATTAAATATCGTACCTAAACTCCCGAACCAAGATTTTTTGTAGCGATGGACCAATGGCTTAAATTAACATGGAGTTAAGATTTTTTAGTTTCCCCATATAAATTAGGTCACACCAAATCTAGTGAATTGGTTTGATTTGGCAAAATGTGGGTTGTTCGACTTTGGTTATTTGGATTTCCATAGTCCCTCGATTTGTCCTTCAATAAATAAAATGGAATCCAGTAACTTGTGGGAAAAATGATTTATTGCCAAATTCAGACCTCGATGATTTACAGTTCAAAAAAGGAAAGTCACAGTAGCGCTTGTGCTCATGTGATGAATGCAAACTTGAAGTTGAGTGGAACTGGAGACAGAGGAAGTGCAGCTTAACATGAGTGTGGTGGTAGTGGCAACAGTTGCCTTTGTGGTAGTGGTGGTGGTCGTGTTGATGAGTTTCTCTTCTAATAGAACCTACAATTGCATAGCCAACCCAATCCTTGGGAGCATGTGTTGATTCTAAGATAGACTAGGCACCAACAATTTTTAGCAGCTACTTTTCTGATCTCAAGTTGCTCTTAGATAATTCTCGAACAACTTGTATACACTATTTTAATTTCATTCTCCTTCGTGGTGTATATTACCTAGTTAATTATTCCATTTGCTTCCAGAAGTTCTAGGACTCAACTCAACCAATGTGTAGTAGATATGCTGACTAATTTATGTCTTTCAACGTGGATTTCCATTATTTTGGTAAAACTGGTTTCTATCAGTGAAGATCTCATTTCATATGTTGAATTTGCTTTATAGTAGAATTTGGTTATGAGTCATATTGGAAGAGACGACTTGTATTGATTAGCAATCATGTTTGCTAGTAATAGATTTATGTCTATTATTAGTTCTTCAAGAAATTACTACTCACCCAAAAGAAAAAAAGAAAAAAGAAAAAAAAAGAAACGAAATTGGTTTCTAGTCAAATATGAAGCAATCAGAAATTACCTTAGACCTAACCCATGTTTGAAACAGAATGCAATAAGAGTTGATTGGATTAAATTATGGCTTCATCCAAACGCTTCCTTAATTAGAGTGTGGTTGTGACTTGGTGTGATGGCATGTTGGCAAGTACTACCCATCCCAAGCCTTGTGTCACGGGTTTGGGTTGCAACCTTGGCTTCACATGAATCAACCTCTCTACAAAGAAGTTGATGTAAGATTGCCTCCTATTACCTATTTCAGACATTACTGCAAGCGGGAGCTTGTGCATTGATTCAGTAGCCCTGTCACATGCAGCCCAAAGCGACTAGGTAATGCAAAGACTGCCTGTGTACTTTTTTTTTTTTTTTGTTCATTTTTTTTTGGGAATGATTACAAAAAAAATACAAAAAATCTAGGATTTGAGCCTTTTAAGAAAATAAATCCTGGGTTTCCAATTTTGTCAATTTAAACCCTAAACTTTTTATTTGTTTTCAATTTAAACCATTTGCTTAATTACGTAAAGTAAAATCGATCGAAAAATGTGTATTTTAGTCATTAAATTCAATAAAAAAAATATACATAAAATGTCTTAAATACCTTTTTTTTAAATATTGAATTTAATGACTAAAATACACATTTTTTATCGATTTACTTTACGTAAATAAGCAAATGGTTTAGATTGAAAACAAATCAAAAGTTTAGGGTTTAAATTGACAAAATCAAAAAGTTAGGATTTATTTTGTTAAAATGGTCAAACTTTGGGTTTTTTTTGTAATCCCCTCCCCCTCCCTCTCCCTATGAGTACCACTGTGTACTTTTAAATTATTTTAAATTAAAAAAAAAGGTAGAAATAGATGTACCTGTGCATTTTTGGAACATTTTAAAATTAAAAATGGGGATAAATTAAAATTTAAAGACATATATATATATATATATATATATATATATGCAATTATCTGTGCACAATTTGTGCACTACTGTTCATTATCTCTACACTTTTTACAGCTAAAAATGCGGCATAAAAATATATTTGTCTATCTTATTAATGCTTTGCAATCACTCAATTTAGTCAATGACTTTGATTGTATCGAAATTTCTCAATTGTATAATGGCTTGTTGCTCTGCTCATCCCTCTTGATTCACTTTGGATTATAACAACGGTTGTTACCATGTTCTCAGCCTTACTACCAAGAAATTTTGCACCATTCCCTGGCCTAGCAATGGGGATGACAGAAACTTCATTATTTCTACAAACTTGGCATTTGACCCGGCTATTTCACTTCACTACAAAATAATTGTTGTATGTTCCATAGAATGGTGCAACCTTGATTATCGAATTGCCGTATATTCCCTGGAAACTCGAACTTGGGTGTTTTTTGAGGTATCCGTTGTTTACGTAGGGAATATAGTAATAGAAAATGGTGTCTTCTTTAATGGTAAGATCCATTGGCCTTGTTGCCACTCTGAAACATCAATTTGTTATGATTGTAATCGAGTTGATTTCTTGCCATTGTCAATGCCAAATAGTCTGACAAGGGTGCTGGTGTATTTTGGGGAGTCTGGAGGTCATCTACGGTTAATTGAATCTTATAAAAGTTGTGGTCGTCAATTTGATGTGTTCGAGCTGGAGAGCAACTATTTTAAGTGATTTGTGAAATACCGTGTTGACCTTGAGATGGGTGCATATTCTTTTCCAGAGATGATTCATACGTGCATTGGCAATTCCGTGGGTGATAAATAGAGATATCTGTCCACAGTTAAATTAAAAATAAGGATATATACATATATGCATTATCTGTGCACAATTTGTGCACTTACAATTTTTTTTAATTAAAAATGGGACATACAAATATATATGTCTATTTTACAAATGTTTTGTGATCGCTCAATTTCGTCAATGACTCCAATGACATCAAAATTTCCGAGTCGTGTGATGGCTTGTTACTTTGCTCTTACCTCTTGCTTTGATCATAACAACACTCGTTACTACGTTCTCAACCATACCACCAAGAAATTCTCCATCATTCCTAGGCCTAGCAATGAGGATGACAGGAACTTCGTACTTTCCATTAACTTGGAATTTGACCTGGCTGGTTCACTTCACTACAAAATAATTGCTGTCCGTTCCAAAAAATGGTGTAGCCCTGATTGTTGAATTGCCATATATTTCTCGGAAACTTGAAGTCAGGTGTTTTTTGAGGTATCATTTGCTTACTTAGGGAATTTAGTAGTTGAAATGGTGTCTTCTTTAATGGTAAGATTCATTGGTGTTGTTGCCACTCAGAAACGCCAATATGTTAGGAATTTATTTGAGATGAGTTCCTGCCATTGCCGATGCGAAACAGTCTCACAAAGGTGCCAATGTATTTTGGTGAGTTTGGAGGTGTATATGGTTAATTGAATATGATAAAAATTGCGGTAATTAGTTTTATGTGTTGGAGTTCAAGGCAACTATTTTAAGTGGTTTGTGAAAGACTGTGTTGACCTTAAGATGGGTGTATCTATTTTTCCAGAAATGATTCGTGCGTGCATTGGCATTTGACCTGTCTGTTTAACTTCACTACAAATTAATTGCTATCTGTTCTAGAAAATGGCACAACCCTGATTGTCAAATTGCTGTATATTCCTCGAAAACTCGATGTTGGTAAGGTGTCAGGTGCTTACTTAGGAAATGTAGTAGTTGAAAATGGTGTTTTCTTTAATAGTAAGATCTATTGGCCTGATTGTCACTCAGAAACATCAATATGTTATGATTTTAATTGAGATGAATTCTTGCCATTGCTGATGCCAAATAGTCTCACAATGGTGCCAGTGTACTTTGGGGAGTCTTGAGGTTATCTACGGTTAATTGAGTCTTATAAAAATTGGGGTTGTCAGTTTGATGTGTTGGAGTTAGAGCAACTATTCTTAGTGGTTTGTGGAATACCGTGTTGACCTTGAGATCGGTATATCTGCTTTTCCAAAAATGATTCGTAGATGCACTAGCAGTTCCATGACCTATGGAGTGGACGTGCTTTGTTTCCTTGGTGGAGAAGTTGATGGGGATTTTTTCTTGATCTTATACATGCCTTTGTGAAGTCATCGTATAACTTCAACGATAGGAGTTTTAGTAAGGTTTGTGATTTGAACCTGTTTCCTGCTGATATTACTCGGACTTGGATGTTTTATAATGTATCAGTTGCTTACTTTGGGAATATAGTAGTTGAAAATGGTGTCTTCTTTAATGGTGAGATCTATTGTCCTTGTTGCCACTTAGAAACATCAATATGTTACGATTTTAATTGTGATGAATTCTTGCCATTGCTGATGCCATATAGTCTTACAAATGTGGTAGTGTATTTTGGGGAGTCTTGAGGTCATCTACGGTTAATTGTATCTTATAAAAATGGCGGTTGTGAGTTTGATGTGTTGTAGTTGGAGAGTGACTATTCTAAGTGGTCTGTGATGTGTTGACTTTAAGATGGGTGTATCTACTTTTTCAGAGATGATTTGTGTGTGCACTAGCAGTTCTGTGGGGATAAATAGAGATATCTGTCCACCGTTAAATTAAAAATAAGGATATATACAAATATGCATCATTTGTGCACAATTTGGGCATTATTTGTGCACTATTGTGCATTATTTGTGTAGTTTCAAATTTTTTAAAACTAAAAATGGGACATACAAATATATTTGTTTATTTTACAAATGCTTTCTGATCACTCAATTTCGTTAGTTACCCTGATGGTACCAAAATTTCCTAGTTGTGTAATGGCTTGTTGCTCTACTCTTTCCTCTTGCTTCACTTTGGATTGTGACGACACTCGTTACTACATTCTGAACCTTACCACCCAGAAATTTTCCAGCAATCCTAGGCCTAGCAATGGGGATAACAAAAACTTCATAGTTTCCATGAATTTGACAATTGACCCAGCTGTTTCACTTCACTACAAAATAATTGCTGTAGTTCCAAAAAATGGAGCTGCCCTGATTGTCAAATTGACATATATTTTCTCAAAAACTCGAATTTGGGTGTTTTCTAAGGTATCTGTTGCTTACTTAGGGAATATAGTAGTTGAAAATGGTGTCTTCATTAATGTTAGGATCCATTGGCCTTGTTGCCACACAGAAACATCAATATGTTATGATTTTAATTGAGATGAATTATTGCCATTGCCGATGCCGATGCCGATGCCGATGCCGATGCCAAATAGTCTCACGATGGTGCCAGTGTATTTTGGCGAGTCTTGAGGTTATTTACAGTTAATTGAATCTTCAAAAATTGTGGTTCTTAGTTTGATGTGTTGGAGTTGGAGAGCGACTATTTGAAGTGGTTTGTGAAATACCGTGTTGACCTTGAGATCGGTGTATTTGCTTTTCCATAAATGATTCGTACATGCGATGGCAATTCTATGACCTATGGAGTGGACGTGCTTTGCTTCCTTGGAGGAGAAATTGAAGGGGATTTATGCTTGATCTTGTACACGCCTTCGTGAAGTCATATCCTATAACTTCAAGGATAGGAGTTTTAGGAAGGTTTGCGATTTGAACTTGTGTCCAGCTGATATTACTCGGACTTGGATGTTTTATGATGTATCATTTTGCTTACTTAGGGAATATTGTAGTTGATAATGGTGTCTGCTTTAATGGTAAGATCCATTGGCCTTGTTGTCACTCCGAAACATCAATCTATTATGATTTTAATTGACATAGACTTTTCCAATTTCAATGCCTCATGGTCGATTTACAAGGGAGCTACTGTATTTTGGGGAGTTTGGAGGTCGTGTACAGTTAATTGAATTTTATAAAAATCACACTCATCATTTTCATGTGTTTGAATCGGAGAGCAACTATTCTAAGTGGTTTGTGAAATATCGTATTGTTTTTTAAATAATCTTTTTGTTCAAATTATCTTTAGCTTTTTGTTTAACAACGTTAGTATCAAAGTGGAAATGGTCATCGATGATGACAACCTCCTGAAGCAATCTTGATACACCTATCGGCGAAGCCTTTCTTCTGATTCATGCTGGTATGCACGAGATGGCTCACTCTAATCTCCGATCATTATGTCCTTGATTGGAAGCTGCCAACATTTGCTTGGGGTTTCTTTCTTTGTAGGTGCTCTTTACCCTCGTCTAGTCTAATGTAATCAGATTTAATTACGTCTGTCTACTTTCAAATTAAAAAATGGGGAGAAATTGAAACCATTATTAAATTAAAAAATAAGAACATGCATACGTGTGTGAGTGCGCACTATCTGTGCACAATTTGTGCATTATCTTGGCACTACTCTGCATTATTTGTGCATTATCTTGGCACTACCCCCAGTGAGGTGACGCGCCCCCATTGGCTGACAACCAAAAAAAAAAAAAAAAAAGCAGTTTTTTTCGCCCAATCACGGACCTCCACCTCACTAGGGGTTGACCCCCAGTGGGGGTATAAAGCATTTTTGTTTTGCCTTAGACCTCAAATAGGCCTGAGCTGGCTTTGAATGACACTCGTTACTATGTTCTCAACCCTGCGACCAAGAAATTTTCATCATTCCTAGGCCTTGCAATTGGGACGACAAAATCTTCGTAGTTTCCTTGAACTTGACATTTGACCTGTTTGTGTCTCTTCACTACAAATTACTTGTAGTTTGTTCCAAAAAATGGTGTGGACTTGATTGTCGAATTTCCATATACGCCTTGGACACTCGAACTTGGATGTTTTCTGGGGCATCATTTGCTTACTTAACGAATAGAGTATTTGAAAATGATGTCTTCTTTAATAGGAAGATCCATTCGCTTTGTTGCTACTTTGAAACATGAATTTATTATGATTTTAATCAAGATGAACTATTCCCATTGCCATTGCCTAATCGTCAACTCACAAGGGAACTATATTGTATTTTGGGGAGTTTGGAGGTCATCTATAGTTAATTAAATTTTATAAAAATTGCACTTGTCATTTTTGATGTGTTTGAGATGGAGAGTGACTATCCTCAATTGAAAGCTGTCAAAATCTGCTCCATTTTTTTACATTGGCACCGTGATGTCCGTATCAAAGCTTGACTAATCCCAAGGGTTGCATAGGCTCTCACCAAGGAGTTTTCTACAAGTGCACCAGGGTTAATTAAAGGGTTTTCTCCTTATCAGATGGCCCCAAGGAATTGTTAGTACCTAACAGGTTTTGATCCTGAATCTTGGAGGGAGCACACTCCCAAGACCCAATGCCCTACCACCAGGCCAACCCCTTTCTTCCTTTGTGGATACTCATTGCTCTCTTTCAAAATGGGACAGATATCTGTTGAATTTTCTTTAAGAATTTCATATTCAATATGATATTGTTTTAAAGATCTTCAAAAGAAGAATCCAAAAATATGAATATTGCCTTAGCCCTTGAATCACCACTTCCATCAACACCACAATGTCTTCCTTCAACGGTTGCCACCACAGTCAATGCCGCTGCCGCGTTAGTATTAGCACTGTCGAAATGGTCATTGGTGACAACAACCTCCTAAAGCAAATCTTGATTCGACTACCAACAAAGCCTCTCTTGTCATTTAAACTCATATGCACTAAATGACTCACTTTCATCTCCGATCATGAAGTCCTCAATTGGAAGCCCCAAAAATTTGCTTCATCTTTCTTCCTCTGCAGGTTGTCTCACTCTCTTCCAACAAAATCATGTTTCATTACATATCTCTCATCAGAAACATTGGTTTTGTAAGTAGAAGAAGCCTTCAAATGCTCTGCAATCGCTCAATTTTGTTAATGACCCCGGTGGTATTAAAATCTCCCAATTTTGTAATGGCTTAATGCTCTGCTCTTCTTCTTGCTTCAGTTTGGATTATAATGACCCCGTTACCATGTTCTCAACCCTACCACCAAGAAATTTTCCATCATTCCTAAAATCTTGGTAGTTTCCATGAACTTAGCATTTGACCTATCAGTTTCACTTCACTACAACCTACTTGTTGTCCGTTCTAGAAAATGGCACAGCCTTGATTTTTGAATTGCCATATATTCCTCAGAAACTCGAACTTGGATGTTTTCTGAGGTATCAGTTGCTTACTCAACGAGTATAGTATTTGAAAATGTTGTCTTCCTTAACAGTAATATTCATTAGCTGCATTATCACTCTAAAACATCAATTTATTATGATTTTAATCAAGATAGGCTCTTCCCATTGCCAATGAAGCATGGATAGGAGTTTCAAGAAGGTTTGCAATTTGAAGTTGCCCTTGTGTTTTTGACAATGTACGACTTCATCCATTGTTCACCATCCATCCATGTAAGGATACCACATCTTATGTTTGAGGGTATTTCTTTGCAAAATCATTAGTGTCGTCTCCATTTTCTTATTTAGGTTTGTTTCCTTTCTAGTCTTCTACCATGTGTGCATCGATATGGAACCTTTAATGCCTACATTAGCATCCCTTGCCCCCGACTCAAGACCACCACCAACAGGGCAATGTCTTTCTCGGGAAAGACCGCCACTAGAACACTTTTCTCTAGCGACCGGCAACCCCGCTACCTCTGTTCTGATGCAGCTGTTGTAAACAATGTTGGTATCAGTGCCAAAATTGTCACAAACAATGCATACAAATATCTATCCACTGTTAAATTAAAAAATATGGTCTGTGTGCGTATATGTGCACCATCTGTGCACTTTTAAGTCTTTTTTTTTTAAATTAGAATGGATCCTATTTTATAAATTAGAAAATGGAGATTCATATATATGGTGTTGAAATTCAACAGGTAAAAACTTTGGTCAATAGTCCGTTTTGGATTTTTTTTTATTTATTATTCCATGTATTTTTTAAAAATATATACGCACTATTTCCAAAAAAGAAAAAAAGAAGAAAGAATGAAAGAATATATATATATATATATATATATATATATATATTTGGCTCTAGCAATCTTCTACCACGTTTGTCCATCGATATTGCAGCCCCTTGACTCTTCCTACATCACCAGCCCTAGCAGTCCGTGACTCACCACCACCGCCATGTCTTCCTCCACCAGAACTCCTTCCTTTTGCAGCTGCCAATGCTGCCGCCTCCCTTGTATTTGAGTCATGTATGATACTCCTATAATCCCTAAATGCTTTTCCATGCAAATTCACATGTAAGCATAGTAGAGGTGTGCATATGTACAATTTATAATTGGATATGATAATTATAACAGTTAATTCAAAATATAAATAAATGAAATAGTCGGAGAGAATTGAAATTGTTTATAGAGATTAAAAAGTTTTTGGGACATTTTTTTATGTGATATCAAAACTAACAAATGTGTTTCCTTTTATGCATTAGAATAAATAACTTTTTAACCAAGAGAGGATAAATGCCTTGTTTATTAGGGACTATTTCGGGGCGAGGCTCTGAAATGTGTTAAATGTCTCGATAAAAATGCTTTGACATTAAGCATAGTAGAGGTATGCACACCTCTACTATGCTTTGACATTATGCTCTACTATTCTTATGCCTGAATAGTTAATATCTTTCTTATTATTAACTTTCTCTCCTTGACAAGAACTATGTTGTTTATTTTCAGAGTCATATGACTGTTTCAGTATACTATTCTAGACATGTTGTTAACTATCTACTAGTTTAAGCATGGTTTCAAACATTGGGACAAGCTGTTAGCTTTATTGGTATCTCCTTTTGGCACTAAAAATGTGTAAGGTTCAAGCCCTTGTTGTGATATGGGTGCATGTTTCCCAAAGAGAAAATATGTCTCTCGTTTGTTGGTTAGGGTGCTTAATTTCTCGATGCAATGATAATTTTGTTTGTTAGGTTTTGAGCGCATTTGTGCTTCTAGACCCTGATGCCAAGAACACAAAATCTGATAATCTCCAATTTTTCCCTGTTTTACTAATCTATTGCCAATATGTTCTTTCAAGTTTCAAACTTTAGATCTCTGTTATCAGGATTAGATGATTCATGATTTGATTCACGATTTGATTTGCAATTTTTGAAAAATCTATACCAATATATGGGTGAATCTATTTTAGAAGTGAATCACTAGTGAATCACACTATTCACAATTGATTCACGATTCGATTTATTTTTTACAATTCATACAATTCTTGAAGCTATCGAGTCCGATATATTTTTTACTTTTTATTTCTCTATCTTTTTATTGAAAATGACATAATACAACTTTTAATAGCATAAGTGCCAAAATAACCAATATATGTACAAGATTTGTTGTTATTTTAGTGATCATGAAGTTTTTAATATGATCCAATCAAATTCAATCAGACCCAACATGTTTTTAACCTTTATTCTTATTTTTTTCCTTTAAATAATCATAAAATATCTTCTAATGATGTTTAAGATTAAAGTAACTTATTGTAGACACCCCATTTTTGACTGCCCATAAGACTTAGGCGACTCAGGTTGATCACTTGATGATGAAAAAGTTGCACTGTACAAACGTTCAATTTTGTCAACAAGAAGCCTCGGTTTTGAGTTTCAAAAGCCTAGAACCTTGCACCACCTTTGGACCAAAACCTAATTTTTCCAAGCTAGACCACTCAGAGGCCTGCTGGCCAACAGGTAGTCGACTGGCCACAAATTCGTGGTTGGCCGTCCCTCACCTGGCTGGCCGGCCGGCCAGGTTTCCCAGCAAAATAGATATTTGTTGTCAGCTGTCCCCCTATGTGCATGCATTGCACCAACTAGCTCAATATAGATATTTCCAAGATAGCAACCTGTTTTTCTATATATACTTGACCATACCTTATGTTTTTAGATTAGAAAAAATTACCAAAACTTAAATTCTTGAAAACCTCTCCCACTCTCTATCTTGCAACACACATACACTACCCAAACACTTCCTAGACCAATATTTTAGCTCTCCTTACTGAGGTTCTTGAGTCTAAATCTCAGCTCTTGAGGGTGATCACTTGTTGGTTTGTGAATCAAAGAGTAACCTCTCTTGAAGAGGTATAACTTCTACCCTCTCTATACTTCTTCCCTATCTTTCCTTGCTATTTTTACACTGTTTTTATGGGCTGAAACTTGTGAATTAAAGCTACCAAAGGTAGAGGGGTTAACCACCTTTCTTTGAACCTTATCCTCTAAGCTTTTGTCCTTATGTTTTCCACTTCTTTCTCAACTTTTGGTCATTGATTTTTAGAGTTTTAAAAGGCTAAAATATGTGGTTTTGAGGTCCAAAAGGTGGAGGGGTTAGCCACCTCTCCTTAGGCTTGCTTTCTAGCTTTATTTCTCTCTTATTTTAACTCACTTTTTCTAGCTTTTTCATACTAATTCCAGTACTATTTTTGTGAGTTTTAGGATTGTTTTGGTGTGTTTACTTCATTCATGGTTTGTATAGTATGCTTGTAGTGTTGTAGTCCTCATAGATTTGGTGGTTTAGGTCTTAGACACCAACCTATTTGAGTTGATAGCTTTTATTTCCATAGGTTTCATACATGTGCTCACACTTTGCATAATCATCTCTACAACCTTCCTCCTTTCTTGGTTTTCTTTATTTGAGAGTCGTTTCAAGCGAATGTTGTTTAAAGTATGAGAGCCCGCTTTACCGGTTGTTGGCAGGAAGGTTCGCGTATAGCACAATCACATTCCATAACACCTGCATCTCAATTTCCTTCCATTTATTCTCATATAATTACGCAATTATGTAGTTAATCAACAACACATAATGTTTCATATCAACCTATTTCACATCAATTCTACAACAAGTAATATCATCATCCACCAATGGCCAAGGACAAAACCTCTAAATATTTAATAATAATATTATAATTTCTTAAAAATAAGTTAGTGTGATTCTTATAACATTTCCATACCTCAATATTACCAATATTGTCTAGAGTTAGATTAACAATTATATCATCTCATAATGTCCACAATTGATTCCACTATTTTTAATCAACAAAATTTACAACGTAGGTTAATTTCATGATCATCATTTATTTCATTCTCTCTCTACTTTCCATTTCTAGTTCACAATGATTCTTACAATCATTTATTAATTACTTTTTAACTATCACATATTTCAATTTACTAATAACAATACCTAGCTCAACCATTCATGAACATTAACTCTTTTTTGTACTTCATAACCAACAAATAAAAATTAAGGTTTTTTTATTTTAAACTTCACAACTAACTTTTAATAGCATCAATTCATCATATATTAACATCACAAGATCAACCATTTAAATTTCATTCTCTTCCCCTTTCACATTTCTTATTCACAAAAAAATCAACATGACTTAATAGTTATATAAGAAAAAAATCATCTTCTCTTTTCATTCTCATAAACATTAAATTAAAAATTAGGAATTTTTATTTCAACCATCATAAACATGTTCTCTTAGCTTAAAATTTTCATAATCAAGAACAAAATATACGATTAAACTATTTGATTCAAAACCCAAAATCTCATCTACATGTATTTCGAAAATCACTTTTAAACTCATTTTTTTTTTATGCAATAGAAAGTACCACATATCTATCTATAGTGATATATTGAAAATAATCAAAGAAATTCTTACCTCAAAATATAAAGAAAAGCAAATCTGAAAATGGAAAGCTTGTCAGATCAAGAATTCGAGACTACCGTTGCGAAGAATATGACGAGCTCTCCAATGCAAAATATCACTCTAATGACTCCCATTCTAACCTCAAAGCTTGAGCAATAATGGTGGAAATTGGAGGGAGAGAGAGAGAGAGAGAGAGAGAGAGGAACAACTATCTGGGAAAGGGCAAGAAAAGGGGATAAATTACACTCACCTCCTTTGAGGTGTCTGACAATTACAGAAACCTCTCCTATAGTTTCAATAATTACAAAAACTACGCTTACTTTTTTTGACATTATCAAGATTCCTCCTTTCCGTTAATTTAAGCCAAACGGTGTTAACTTGGTTGCGCGAATGACTATAATACCCTTTAATTGTAATTTACCTATATATTAAATTATCATTTCATTTCTCACAATTTTTTTTATTTTTTTTATTTCCTTGACTTTGTATTTTTTTCTACCACTATAAGTTTTGAACTGTTATAAGTTTTTTTTTAAAAAAAAAACAAAAAAATCAGCCATTAATGAAATTAAGAAAGAATATCCATGTTTGTTATTTGAATTAAATTTGAGATTTAATGTAATAAAAATAATTTAAATGAAAGAAACAAAGATGGAGATATAGATTTTAGATATAATAAATAACAAATTATTTGAGTATTTTATTATTTTTAAATAATTTATTTCTTCAAGTAAAATTCTATTTTAAGTAGATGTAAGCAATGACAAATTTAAATAGTTTATTATTCTCAAATAATTTCTTTATATTTAATTCCCTATCATCTAATTTTAATTTACTATAACGTGATTGGATATTTTTTCACTTTTATATTTATCTTTAAAAATTTTATTATTAAGGTGAGAAATATTGACTTATTTTTTTTATGATAATTAAAATTTGAGAATAATATAGAATTGTGAAAAGATAAAATGATAATTTGTTTTTTTTATATATTTATGAGGTAACATTTGGTAATTTTTATAAGTCAATTTTTTTATTATAAACATGAAATGTTATTATGTTTATTTTTCTTAAAAAAAAAAATTTAATACACAAATATGTTTACAAAACAAAAGAAAAAATCATGTTTCATAAGTTGCTATGGTATTGGGTGATGCTAGCTAACATTGATGAAAGAAAAAAAAAGTGATGAAAAAAATTAAGGAAAAAGTGTAGAGAAGAGAACAAATAATAATAATAATAATAACAATAATAATAATAATAATAATAATAATAATAAATTATATGGTGTTGCTATTTGCTGCAGTGACATTATGAAAAAATGAATGAGAAAATAAATAGAAAGAAAAATGAAAGAAATAAAATAAAGAAAATGGAAAGAAAGGGATAATTTCTCCAAATATGCATTTTTCATACCCAAAAAAAAAAAAAAATCAAATACCTATATGTATTTTTTAAATTTTTATTCAAACTCTAATATCTCAAAATAATTATTTATAAAATTGGTGGTCTTTTTAAAAAATAAAACATCTCTTATACTTTGTTTTGTAATTTTCAAATAAATGATTGTATTTAATCTAGTATAAGGTTTAATGGTAATCAATTTTATAGCGTTTCTGGTTTAAACCCGACCCATTTGATTTTTGGATTTAGGTTTCTTTTCATTATATAGTTGTTCTTACCTTGTTTCCAACAATTTATCCTTGAGTTGGGCTATTGGATTGTGTTGATTGCGTTTGGAATAGGTTGGTAGGTTGTTTTTCAAACTTTTGTTGTCTAGATTTTTATTTCTTCACTCGAGTGAAGTTTCTTCCACTTGACTGGTCTTTGTGAACATCTAGTATTTTTACAGGTCTGCAAAACTATTGGGAGTTTGTATTCTTTGTTCAAGCGAAACTTCTTACGCTCGAGCGACGACCTCTGTTTGCAAAACTATTAGGAGTATGTATTCTGCGCTCGAGCGAAGGTTCTTGTGCTCAAGCGGAACAACTTATTGTGTTTGGTCGGTCGAGTGACACATCTTGCACTCGAGTGAACTGTACGTATATCAGTTCGTAAAATCACTTTTCTAAGTCACTTTTTCACCTCTCTCTCTCTCTAACCATTTGAAATATTTCCTCTCTCTTTCTCTCTAAAACTCACATATTTCCCTCAAATACACCTAGATTCGTTGATCTTTTCACATGTGTGCCTTTGTTTAAAAGATAGTGCTCAACGTGGGCTTCGTTCTAACCAGAGCAAAGTTGGTTTCTGGCATCTTTAGGTTTCCTTCCTTCCCCCTCTCTCTCTCTCTCTCTCTCTCTCTCTCTCTCTCTCTCTCTCGTGTTCTAGCTTGAGGTAAGGATATTTCCCACACTTTTTATGAGTTTTAACTTAGTTATTTGCCATTTCTAAACCCTATTGCGAATTTGGAAAATTTGGAACAAATCTAGGGTTTTGTATAAAAATCAAAAGAGGGATTTTTCAAATGGGTTCTTGGAAATGATTTGGATGTTAAAAATAATGTTGAGTTGGGTGGAAGTGATTGATTTTTGATACTTGGGGTTAATTTTGAAAATAGTAAGAATTTTGCCCTAAATGCCTCAAATGTTGGTTTTGTATAAATAATGAAATTGATGTTGAAATTATGAAATTGGATTGGTATTGATGAGGATGGTAGAGTTGGATATGTATTATCACTCATCTCTTGAAATTTGGAAAGTTTATCTTTATTGATAATTGTTTATTTGTTTAGAAATATCTATTTTGGGCTACCGGTGGAAGATAGCTATGAGTATTGTAGAAATTGCATATGAATTAGGAGAATTGAAACTATTTTCTAATTCATTTACATTGAGCATTATCTCATACTTATACATTGAAAATGTTACTATTTTGGAGAAAATGGGTGAATCTAGGAAAGGAATTATTGTTACATCAAATAAGTTGGCCTGTGTATCCTGGGTGAAAGTCTCGAAAACCATGCGTATACATAGGTGCCGGTCCCGTGGACGAAATTTCCGTGAAATGGAAATAGTAGTGGTTGTATAGCCTATGTTTACATGGGTCCTGGCTTACGGTTTCCTCCGGACAAAATTTTTAGAAAAGGTTGTATTGTTTTGAAACTCCCAGAGTGTGATTCACTGCCCCATTTTCTATTGTAATAGAAATGATTTATGAATCGATATAAATACTTTGCATTGCATAGTTTTGAAAAGAGGTATAAAAAATATTTTTGCACGAGCATTGCATCTGCATTCACCTTACAGCTTTGTTAAGGTTCATATGCTGTGTTGGATTATTTTTACTGGGCTTTGGTTCACCTTACATGGGAAAAACATTTTAGGTGCTGATGATATGCCTCCGCTAAGGCAATAGCTTAGGATGACTTGGAGCGAGAGCTTCTTTTTGTGTATTTATTGTATTTATTTTGTACAAGCTAAGGGTTTTAACTGTATTGGACTTAAGTCCACTTTTGTTGTAACCAAGTATCGTCTTGGAAAGCTGTAAGTCCTTAGGGCATTTCTTA
Source organism: Camellia sinensis (assembly GCF_055761805.1). Lineage (NCBI taxonomy): Eukaryota > Viridiplantae > Streptophyta > Magnoliopsida > Ericales > Theaceae > Camellia > Camellia sinensis. The sequence continues at coordinate 47,961,773 of NC_138964.1, forward strand.
TCTGTTTAACTTCCATTCCTTTTCTTTTGTTAGCAACATATGCTATAGATTTAGGGCCAGGCATTATGAATGTATACCGCATATGTTTGCCTTTTGTAAACACAATTGTATTTAATAAAAGATAGTCACTTTATCGTTGTTGTCATTTATTGATATTGTGGATGGATTATTGTATATATATTTTGGGGCGTTACAACTTGGTATCAGAGTGTACCGAGTTTGAATGCTTTGGGTACGTGAGAAGTGGTTATTACCACAATGGGTTTATCTCGCTTGATAGAGATATTTGTATGTATGGTATGCTTATGTGATAACATGCTTATGTGGTTATATGGGTATGAGATTTAATTTCTAAAATATTGATTGGATCTACGGGTTTCTAGAAGTCCTATTAGAAGACTACTTGATCACTGCTGTTTCTAATTGAAATTCTAGTAATGCCGCGGGATGGTCATTATCTAGGAAGGAAATTCATATGTGTTTATGTGACTACGTGCTTATGTGGAGTGAATTACTGTTGTCCATCGCATTAGGATGTGAGTGAGTTAGCTTCGACACATTCGTAAATGTGCTAATCTCTTTTGTGGTAGGCCTAGAAGGCATGAGGTGCTTTTACTGGAAGAGATTTCGGTGCAAGAAGAAGGGGTTAGTCAAGCCAATGTAGCCGAACTAGTTGGTCAGCAGACCATGGGCGCTTTGTCCCATGAAATGGCCGATGCTTTGTGGGACTCCATGGACATTCTTAGAGCTGAGAATCAAGTCCAGACCCAGGTTGCTGAAGTAGGGCCGTCCTTCTTGAAGAGGGAGTTCTTTCGGTCCAATCCAGATGAGTTTTTGGGTGATCCAAAGGAGCCATTGAAGGCGAATGAGTGGCTAGAACAAGTGGTGAAGACGTTTGAGATGTTGGGTATTGAGGATGACTGATTGAGGGTGACCTTAGCATCTTTCCAGCTGAAGGGAGATGCAGGTCAATGGTGGAAGGATGCGCATGGGCGCATTAGAGTGACTTGGGAGGCTTTTGTCAAAGCCTTCTAGGATAAGTTCTTGCCTCTCACTGCTAGGGGGAAGTTGAGAGATCAGTTTCTGAAGCTCAAGCAACTTAATTTGCCAGTAGCCGAGTTTGAGGTAGCTTTCACAAGTCTCTCTAGATTTGCATTGGAACTCGTGGCAACAGAGAAAAGCTGTTGTATCAAGTTAGAGAAGAGACTGAGGAACAGGCTTCTTTTCAAAGTAGCTGGGTCGATGATTAGGGACTACGGACACCTTGTGGAGGCGGCGTCTCATCTTAAGACCATAGTTCTGGTAGCGGAGGAGCAAATGAGGGGCTCCAAGAGGAGTCAGGAGGTTCAGGGGGAGAGTCGGGACAGTAAGAGGTAGAAAGGTCCCGCCTCGCAGTAGTCCTAGGCTGCACAGTCTAGATCCACCTTTCCTGTGCCGAGTTCGGGTTTAGGTAAAGGTAATCCGGAAGGTTTCTCTTGTTACAAGTGAGGCCAGATAGGTCACAAGTCTCCATCCTGCTCGTAGAGAGGAGGAGGGCAACGGTCCGCACTAGCAGCGGCTCATTCTCAGAGCCAGAGTCGAGGGAGAGGGCAGCCACCTACTTGTTATTAGTGTGGGCAGTTAGGGCATATGAAGAGGTTTTACCCTCAGTTAGGTAGCACACTCGGTGCATCTGGTTCGAGGCAGACATAGAGCCACCAGCCTGCACAGTCAGTACAGGCCTCGAGGGCCAATCAGGAAGCCTTTTCGACTCAGTCAGTGCATCAGACTTATGCTCTGAGGGGTGAGCAGGTGGAGTAGAGACCTACAGAGCGTGTGTATGCTGTTACCATGCCAGACCTAGTGCTAGCACCTTCAGTTGTGAGAGGTACTTTCTTGTTATGCAATTCTATTGCTAATGTATTGATTGATACGGGAGCATCCTATTCTTTTATTTCTTCTGCATTTGCATCGACATTGGGGTTAGAAGTGGCTCGGTTAGCATCTCCACCCAGTGTAGAGTCACCTATTGGTGGTGAGATTATCTTGGAATAGGGGTGTCAGGGTTGTGAGATAGAGGTTGCCGGTTGCCGGTTTCCTTTCGCATTTGTGTTGGTTGACACGTCGAGTTTTGATGCTATATTGGGTATGGACTGATTGTCATCGTAGCGGGCTGTCATAGATTGTTATTGTTAGAGAGTTACTGTATGTACCTTGTGCGGTGATTGTTTTTATTTCATGGGGGACAGAGCTGATAAAGTTTTATCACCGATATATGATTCATGTCGTCGTAATGAGCTTAGTTATCTTCTTGCGACCTTCTTGAGTAGCGAGTGTGACGAAATCCGAGTTGATTTGTCGAGGGTAGTTTGTGAATATCTGGATATTTTTCTTGAGGATCTCACTAGTTTTCCACCCCATCGTAAGATTGAATTCTCTATTGACTTAATGCCCGGCATGACACCGATTTTTATGGCACCTTATAGATTTGCACTCGCCCAGTTGAGTGTGTTGAAGATTCAACTCCAAGAATTGCTAGATAAGGGTTATATTTGCCCTAGTACTTCACCTTGGGGAGCATCGACTCTCTTTGCCAAAAAGAAAGATGGTTAGTTGTGACTTTGTATAGATTACCGGAAGTTGAACCGGGAAACTGTTAAGAACAAGTACCCAATGCCTCGCATAGATGATTTGTTTGACTAGTTGAAGGGGTCTTGTTGTTTCTCTAAGGTAGGCTTGAGATCGAGTTATCACCAGTTGAGGGTAAGGGAAGAAGATATCCAGAAGATGGCATTCTGTACGCGGTATGGCCATTTTGAGTTCTTAGTGATGCCTTTTGGATTGACCAATACACCAGTCGTGTTTATGGATCTAATGAATCGAATATTCGGTGAGTTTTTAGATCATTTCGTAGTCGTCTTCGTTGACGACATTCTGGTTTACTCACCCTCCGAGGAGGAACACGATGAACACTTGCGAGTTGTGCTTGAGTTGCTTAGAGCCCACAAATTGTATGCTAAGTTCGAGAAGTGTTAATTCTGGTTGAGAGAAGTTAAGTTCTTAGGCCACGTAGTATTCGGGAAAGGAGTGACTGTAGACTCTTCGAAAATAGAAGCAGTGCAAGATTAGAAACAACTCCAGAATGTCTTTGAGATCCATAGTTTCTTGGGGTTGGCCGAGTATTATCGTCGGTTTGTGAAGGACTTCTCTACACCTTTGACTAGACTAACAAGAGAGGTGATCAAGTTTACGTGGAATGAGACTTGTGAAAAGTCTTTTCAAAAGCTTAAGGTTAGACTCACTACTGCTCCAGTGTCAATTATTCTGGAGAGGGATTTGGGCTATTCTGTGTATTGTGATGCATCACGGGAAGGTTTGAGTTGTGTTTTGATGTAAGAGGGGGAAAGGTAGTGGCTTATGGCTCACGTCAATTGAAAACACATGAGAGGAACTACTCTACCGATGATTTAGAATTAGTAGCTGTGATCTTCGCTTTGAAAATTTGGAGGCATTACCTTTATGGTGAGAAGTTTGAGGTGTTTTCGAATCACAAGAGTCTAAAGTACCTGTTTTCACAGAAAAATCTAAAATTGAGGCAGATGAGGTGGATGGAGTTTATGGAAGACTATGACTTTGAGTTGTACTATCATTTGGGAAAAGCCAATGTAGTGGCTGATGCCTTGAGTAGAAAGTCTTTTAGCAGTGTAGCGAGTATTGCCATCCGAGAGTAGGAGATGTTAGGTGCTGTTTGTGAGTTTGACTTACATCTTGGGGAGTTCGTTGAGTCTGCAACCTTGTTTTCGGTAGTTGCATAACCTATACTTGTGAGTCGAGTTATAGAAGTGCAGAGGGGTGACCTTGAGGTAGAAACCCTTCAAGAGAAGATCTCTAGTGGAAAGGTAGAAAGAGGCTTGAACGTGTACTTTGACTCGAGTGCTAGATACCTTGACCTCTTTTCGTGCTGGAGTCTTACCGAGAGGAAGTACTCCAAGAGTTTTACCATTTACGCCGTGCGGTGCATCTGGGAGGCACAAAGATGTATCACGACCTTAGTTGTCAGTTTTGGTAAAAGGGGATGAAGAAGGACGCAGCCGTGTTCGTGTTGAAGTGCCTTACTTGTCAACAAGTAAAGGTCGAGCATCAGAGGCCAGTGGGTTTGTTGCAACCCTTGCTTATAGCTGAGTGAAAGTGGGAGCATATCACGATGGATTTTGTTATGGGTCTTCAGAGGACTCAACGGGATAATGACACCATTTGGGTGGTAGTTGACCGATTGACTTAGTTAGCGCATTTTGTACCTATGCGCACGAATGACTTGGTAGACTTTCTGGACGACCTTTACATTAGGGACATTGTTCGACTGTATGGGGTTCCTTTGACTATTGTCTCGGATAGAGATTCGCGTTTTACGACTTGGTTGTGGCAGAGCCTGTAGAATGCTGTAGGCACTAGGTTGACTTTCAGTACTGTCTATCATCCTCAGACCGACTGGCAGTTTGAGCATACTATTTAGATCCTTGAGGATATGTTTCGAGGTAATGTCCTTGACTTTAAGGGGTCGTGGGAGGGGCACTTTCCCTAAGTGGAGTTTGCCTGTAACAACAGTTTCCAGTCGAGTATTGGTATTGCACTGTTTGAGGCCTTGTACGGCCGACTGTGTAGGTTTCCTGTTCATTAGGCCGAGGTGGGCGATGCACCTATGTTAGGTCCAGAGTTAGTCCGGGAAACGACGGAGAAAGTTGCACTTATCCGTAAGAGGTTAGTCACAGCTCAGAGTCGTCAAAAGAGCTATGCCGACCGTAGGAGGAGACCGTTGTCCTTTGAGGTGGGAGATTACGTCTTCTTGAAGATATCACCTAGACGGGGTTTGATGAGGTTTGGAAAGAGCAGGAAGTTGTCTCCTAGGTTTATTGGGCCTTTTGAGATCCTAAAGTGGATTGAAGAGGTAGCTTATCGTTTGGCCTTGCTGCCACAACTTTTTGGGGTGCGTGATGTGTTCCATATCTGTATGCTTAGGAAGTATAAGCTGGATCCTTCACATGTGTTGGATTGGACTGAGTTAGTGGTTAACGAGAATGCCTCGTATGAGGAGAGACCGGTTAGAGTTTTAGATACTCGAGACAAAGTCTTGTGAGGCAAGACGATTCATTTGGTAAAAGTGTTGTGGCGACACCACGGGGTTGAGGAGGCCACTTGGGAGCGTGAGGCGAAAGTCCATGAGAAATATCCGGACTTGTTTATTGATGTTTGAACATATATTAAGACTTTGTTATGTCAATGAAATATAAAGATTGTATATGTTTTGAAAATATGAATCGTATATTCAATAATGAACATATATTTATCTTGTTGATGAAAATGGATGCCGGTGGATAGGTCGTGGTGATGATTTGAAATTATTATCAATGTTGTAATTGGTCAAAACATGGTTTTAAATGTTTGGTTTAAATTTCGGGGATGAAGTTCCTTAAGGGAGGAGGTTATAACATTTCTGGTTGAAACTCGACCGATTTGACTTTTGGACTCAGGTTTCTGTTCATTATATAGTTATTCTTGGCTTGTTTCCTACTATTTCTTCTTGAGTTAGGCTATTGGGTTGAGTTGATTGCGTTTGGAACCGGTTGGTAGCTTGTTTTTCAAACTTTTGTTGTCTAAATTTTTGTTCCTTCGCTCGAGCGGTCTATGTGAACATCCAATATTTTTGCAAGTTTGCAAAACTACTTGGAGTTTGTATTCTTCGCTCAAGCGAATATTCTTGTGCTCGAGCGACGACCTCTGTTTGCAAAACTACTGGGAGTGTGTATTTTATGCTCGAGCGGAACAACTTATTGTATCTGGTCACTTGAGCGGTCTTTGTGAACATCCAATATTTTTGCTTGTTTTTCAAACTTTTGTTGTCTAAATTTTTGTTCCTTCGCTCGAGCAGTCTTTGTGAACCTCCAATATTTTTGCAAGTCTGCAAAACTACTTGGAGTTTGTATTCTTCGCTCAAGTGAAGATTCTTGTGCTCGAGTGATGACCTCTGTTTGCAAAACTACTGGGAGTGTGTATTCTATGCTCGAGCGGAACAACTTATTGTATGTGGTCGCTTGAGCAACACATCTTGCACTAGAGCAAACTGTGCGTATATCAGTTCGTAAAATCACTTTTTTGAGTCACTTTTTCATCTCTCTCTCTCTCTAACCATTTGAAATATTTCCTCTCTCTCTCTCTCTCTCTAAAACTCACATATTTCCCTCAAATACACCTAGATCCGTTGATCTTTTCACCCGTGTGCCTTCGTTAAAAAGATAGTGCTCGATGTGGGCTTCGTTCTAACCGATGCAAAGTTGGTTTTTGGCGTCTTGGGGTTTCTCTCTCTCTCTCTCTCTCTCTCTCTCTCGTGTTCTAGCTTGAGGTAGGGATACTTTCCACACTTTTTGAGTTTTAACTTAATTATTTGTCATTTCTAAACCCTATTGTGAATTTGAAAGATTTGGAACAAATCTAGGGTTTTGGATAAAAATCAAAAAATGGGTTTTTCAAATGGGTTCTTAGAAATGATTTTAATGTTAGAAATAATGTTGAGCTGGATGGAAGTGATTTATTTTGGATACTTGGCGTTGATTTTGAAAAGAGTAAGAATTTTGCCCTAAATGCCTCAAATGTTGGTTTTGTATAAATAATGAAGTTGATGTTGAAATTATAAAATTGGATTGGTATTGGTGAGGATGGTCGAGTTGGATATGTATTATCACTCACCTCTTGAAATTTGGAAAATTTATCTTTATTAATAATTGTTTATTTGTTTAGAAATATTTGTTTTGGTCTATCGGTGGAGGATAGCTTTGAATATTCTAGAAATTGCATGTAAATTAGGAGAATTGAAACTATTTTTTTCATTCATTTGTATTGGGCATTATCTCATACTTATACATTGAAAATGTTATTGTTTTGGAGAAAATGGGTGAATTTGGGAAATGAATTATTGTTACCTCTAATAAGTTGGCCTGTGTGTTCTGGGTGAGAGTCCTGAAAACTGTACATATACATGGGTGTCAGTCTCGTGGATGAAATTTCTGTGAAATGGCAATAGTAGTGCTTGTATAGGCTACGTTTACATGGGTCCTAGCTTACGGTTTCCTCCGGACGAAATTTTCGGGAAATGTTGTATTATTTTGAAACTTTCGAAGTGTGATTCACTGTCCCAATTTCTATTGTAATATAAATAATTTATGAATCGATATAAATACTTGGCATTGCATAGTTTTGGAAGAGGTATAAAAATGTTTTGGCACGAGCATTGTATATGCATTCACCCTATAGCTTTGTTAAGGTTCATATACTGTGTTGGATTATTTCTACTAGGCTTTGGTTCACCCTACATGGGAAAAACATTTCAGGTGTTGATGATATGCCTTCTCCATGACAATAGTTTGAGAAGACTTGGTGCGAGAGCTTCTTTTTGTGTATTTATTGTATTTATTTTATTTATTTTGTACAAACCAAGGGTTTTAACTGTATTGGACTTAAGTCCACTTTTGTTGTAATCATGTATCGTCTTAGAAAGCTATAAGTCTTTAGGGCATTTCTTATATGTTTAACTTCCATTCCTTTTCTTTTATTCGCAACATATGCTATAGATTTAGGGCCAGACATAATGAATGTATACTGCATATATTTCTCTTTTGTAAACTCAATTGGATTTAATGGAAGATAGTCACTTTATCGGTGTTGTCATTTATTGATATTGTGGATGGATTATTGTATATATATTTCGGGGCATTACAAATTTATTAGCTTTTTTTTTTTTTTTTTTTTTTTTTTTGTGTTGATAAGGTAATGTTTGATTATTCTACACACACACACACACATATATATATATGCTTGTCTTAACAATTTAGAATTTTTAAAATTTGTATAGAATTTAATAATTTTGTTTAATATTATTAAAATAATGCATGGGTCTTTATTAGTTTTTTTGTAAAATCTCAGGAGATATGTATGAAAATTTCTGTTTGAATATATAAGGGCAATTTAGGAATTTTATACCCCATAGTACATGACGTCAACATGACGTCAGCGTATTATGTTAAATAAATTAACAGTAGATTAACGGTAGGAGAATCTTAATTATAGCTTCAAAAGTAAGGGTATTTTTATAATTATTGAAATTATAGGAGATGTCCTTGTAATTATTAAAAATCTCAGGAAAGGTGAGTGCAATTTAATAAGAAAAAAAAAATGAAGAAGAAAGAGAAAAGAAAAGATAAAGGAAAGGGGGGGGGTGAGGGTAGCCCCACGTGGGTTGCCTCTCTGCTTATTTTTTTATGTTTTTATTTTTTTATTCAAATATTGATTTATTTATATGCACATCTATATATGTAGGGAAATTTATTGATAAATCCCATTTAGAAGTGTTTTAACCCAAAAAGTCCATGAAGAAATTTATTAACCCATTTAGTCTCATGTATGTATAGTTTTATTCCATAAAGTCATTTTTCTTGATTTATACTCTTTTTTTAGACTCTTATGCCTTTATATTTAATTTTGATACCCTTACAAATATTTTTTGAACGGTTAGCAATTTTATGATGTAAATATTCATATTTTAACATTCACATTGGTAAGAATGTAAAATTGGCCCGTGACCCATGGGCGGTCCGAAGATCGCCCCCGGGCTGGGGTGGGCCCGGTCCGTTGACAATGTGAATATTCACATTGACATGTTAACATTCACATTGATAGAAATGTAAAATTGACCCGTGGCCCGTGGGCTGCCCGGGGTGGGCTCGGCCCGGCCCATTGACAATGTGAATTTTCACATTAACATGTTAACATTCATGTTGATAGGAGTGTAAAATTGATCGGCGGCCCGTAGGCAGTCCGAAACCAGCTTGCGAGCTCGGCCCGGCCCGGTCCGTCCCGTTTACAATGTGAATATTCACATTAACATGTTAATATTCACATTGATAGGAATGTAAAATTAGCCCGCGGCCCGTGGGCTGCCCGAAGCTCGCCCGTTGCCTGGGGCGGGGCGGGCTGTAAATATTCATATTTTAACATTCACATTGGTAAGAATGTAAAATTGGCCCGTGGCCCGTGGGCGGTCCAAAGCTCGCCCCCGAGCCAGGACGGGCCCTGTCCGTTGACATTGTGAATATTCACATTGACATGTTAACATTCACATTGATAGAAGTGTAAAATTGGTCCGCGGCCCGTGGGTGGCCCGAAACCCGCCCGTGGGCTACCCAGGACGGGCCCGGCCCGGTCCATTGACAATGTGAATATTCATATTAACATATTAACATTCACGTTGATAGGAGTGTAAAATTAACCCGCGGCCCGTAAGCTGCCCGAAACCCGCTCGCGGGCCCGATCCAGCCCGTTTACAATGTGAATATTTACATTGACATGTTAACATTCACATTGATACGAGTGTAAAATTGGCCAGCGGCCCGTGGGCGGCCCGAAACCCGCCCGCGGGCCAGGCCTGGCCCGTTTACAATGTGAATATTCACATTGACATGTTAACATTCACATTGATTGGAGTGTAAAATTGGCCCGCGGCCTGTGGCCGCCCGAAGCCTGCCAGTTGCCCAGGGCGGGGCGGGCTGTAAATATTTATATTTTAACATTCACGTTGGTAAGAATGTAAAATTGGCCCTTGGCCCGTGGGCGGTCCGAAGCTCCCCCTGGGCCGGGGCGGGCCCGGTCCGTTGACAATGTGAACATTCACATTGATAGAAGTGTAAAATTGACCCGCGGCCCGAAACCCGCCCACAACTCGTGGGCTGCCCGGGGCGGGCCCGGCCCGGCCCGTTGACAATGTGGATATTTACATTAACATATTAACATTCACGTTGATAGGAGTGTAAAATTGACCCGCGGCCCGTAAGCGGCCCGAAACCGGCCCGGGGGCGCGGCCCGAAACCGGCCCGGGGGCTCGGCCCGTTTACAATGTGAATATTGGCATTGACATGTTAACATTAACATTGATAGGAGTGTAAAATTGGCTCGTGGCCCAGAGCGGGTTCGACCTGTTGACAATGTGAATATTCACATTGACATGTTAATATTCACATTGATAGGAGTGTAAAATTGGCCCGCGATCCGGGGCAAGGTCATTTGGGCTCAGGCCCGAGCCCAGCCCGAGAACTTGGGCTAGGACTTGGGCCATCACTTTGAAGCTCGGCCCGCATAAGGCCCATTTAAGGCTCGGGCCGAGGCCCGGCCCGCCAGAGGCCCGGTGTCTTTTTTGTGGAAAATAATAAAATTTTGGGAGAAAAAATTAAAAAGAATTAAAAAAAATGGCGAGGCTCACCCAAGCCCGACCTAAGCCCAAGTCTAGGCCCAAGCCCCTTGGTTCGACCCACTGGGGCACCCAAAGCCTGAATACCTTTGTGCCAGGGCTAGGGCCTAGGCCTAATTTTTTGGCTCGTGGGCCGGTCCGGCCCGACCCGAATTTTGGCAGACACCCACGAGGCTTTACATGGGTTGGCCCTGGCCCGAGCTGGGCCGAGCCCCTACACATTGATGATATGAACATTCACATTGACGGTGTGAACATTTACATTGACAGTGTGAACATTCACATTGATGATGTGAACATTCACATTAGGGGTACTTTGGCAATTATGTCACCCATAGGATGTGAACATTTACATTAGGGGTATTTTGGTAATTATGTAACCCATAGGACTTATTGAAACATAAGAAAAAAATGTGGACTAAATGGAACATAAGTAGATGAAAAGGGTATTTTGGTCTTCTTACCTCAAATAGGAACATTCACATTGACGGTGTGAACATTCACATTAGGGGTATTTTAGTAATTATGTCACCCATAGGATGTGAACATTCATATTAGGGGTATTTTTGTAATTATGTCACCCATAGGACTTATTGAAACATAAGAAAATAATGTGGACTAAATGGAACATAAGTAGATGAAAATGGTATTTTGGTCTTCTTACCTCAAATAGGAACATTCACATTGACGGTATGAACATTTACATTGACGATGTGAACATTCACATTAGGGGTATTTTGGTAATTATGTCACCCATAAGACTTATTGAAACTTAAGAAAATAATGTGGACTAAATGGAACATAAGTAGATGAAAATGGTATTTTAGTCTTCTTACCTCAAATAGGACCTAATGGAATAGTAAAAAAGAATATGGGTTGGATGGAATAAAGCTCTTAAAAAAAGGATTTATCAAAAAAGCTCCCATATATGTATATATATACATCAATTAAAATCATTTTAATAACAATTTCATATTCTGTAATATAAAATAATATAATTTTTCTTATCCCAAAATATATTTTTCCATTTAATAAAACACACCATAAATTTACATTTTAAACATTTATTATAATACAGTATAATAAATAATAACAACTCTAAAAGTGATACCTTCCATTCACATAATTAAAAAAAAAACCAAACAGTTAAACATGTGTTACATGAACCCAAATTAGATTGATTCTAAATTATGGCTTTTGAATTAAATTTCCACCGATGAACCAAATATGCTCCAAATATATACAAAAGTAAACTCAATAAATTTTACCTCAAGTCATGATTCTAACATCAAATCTCAACACAAAAATTTTGCTATAAATTAAACTGAACACTGTTCAATTCGTAAATTTTCAGAAAATAAAGACTCATGCATAAACACTTCATAAAATTTTCATAATGTTTGAGCTATACAACTATTTTTAAAATTTTACAAAAATAAGATCTTCAACTCGAGAGACACAAATTTTACCCTAAACTTGTGTAACAAATTAAAAATTGTGTTTTAATTATCATAAACCCAATTACAAATGATCTTTTAATATTATATATATATATATATATATATATATATATATATATATATATATCACTAACCACGTGGTGCAACAACCACCCAATTGAATTATTTAATGATTTTATAAATATTAAAAAAAAAAAATCCAGTCATTACAACTATTCACCAAATGAATCCGCCGAAATTGAATTGACAATCTGCAACACTATACAAACAGCAATACAAAGTGTATTATTGTCCCTTAGTCTCCCAAACCACACTATCACCAATTTCCACCCATCAGGTTTTGAGAAACAACATACTAGCTACCAATAACTAGTGAGTAAATGACCAGTGACACTCTCAACACTAAACTATAGTGAATCAAATGGATCTCTCAACACTAAACTATAGTGAATCAAATGGATCTCAATTTGTCAAATGAAAATGACATTTTTTTTTTCAAAAACAAATTGCCAAATGAAAATGTCATTTTTGGGCCTTATTAACATGTGAGATGCGGAGAGAGAGTGCATGCATGGCCAAATGTTGGCAATTGTAAATTTATGCTTTGTTGTTTGGGTAGAAAATATTTTTTTATGGTTAGTGGTGGTGGCGGTAGAATGAAGGTAGAGGTAGAGCTGGTAGCATGGTGGTGGGCCAACGGTGACGATGATAGCGACGATGACGGTGGTGGTGGCCATGGTGATGATGGTGTGGTGGTGGAGGTGAGGGTAGCGGCGGTAGTATAGTGACATTAATAAGACTGTTCGGAAAATATATTCTGCCTTTTAAAAATAAAAAATATATATCTAAATAAGCTTGTTTTTTGTTGATAAGAAAAATATTTTTCATTGACTTTCGTTTTCTATTATTCCAAACACGAGAAAATACGAACCAAGCAAAAGGATCCAATCCAAGATCTTCAGTATGGGAAATAATATCTTTATCTTTACTACTTAAATAGCACACAACATATTTATTTTTAAATCAAAATTAAAATTTATATTTTACAGATTTAACAGCACACTCATCAAATAGACACACACCTACTAGCATATATATACATTCTAACCTTTGATGTTGTAGGAAAATGTTTGGTAGCTCAAAATTTTGTGGCTCAAATGGCTCAAATCTGTCAAAACGACGTCGTTTTAGACTCAAAATCTGTCAAAACGACGTCGTTTTGAGTGATTTGAGCCATTTGAGCCACAAAATTTTGAGCTACCTAGCATTGTTGGATATTTTATTTGCAACTTCCCAGCATTGCGTAATGCATCAGCTTAACCAAAATTCACCATGGCCCCAAAAGCTACGCTACTTAGATCAAATTGAAATGCACTGAATTCCTTGAACATATTGGATTTGACATGCATGTCACCTAGATATATTTTGAAAACCATATATATGCTTATTAGATAGCTTCAATTAATGTATGAAAACAATGGAAAAAAAAAAAATGAAAACAATGAAACATTTTTGGTGTTTCTCAATTTTAATGGGAAAGGATTATCTCCCGTCCACAGTTTTACTAGAGGGGTGTTATTGAGGTTCATAGAGCCACCGCATATCCTATTTTGATAATTTAAAAAAAAAGAAAAAAGAATCATTATATTCATAACTATATGATTTCATTATATTTGTTTAAAAAAACGAATGACAAGTATAATTTTGAAATTATCCATCATTTTTTTAAAGACCAACATGAAAACAATTATATGGATATAAATATGGCATTAATCTGAATTTTATCCTAAATGATCTACACAAAAAAAAAAAAAACTTTACAAATTGTATAATTCAAATCATCAAAATAAGACCCATAATATATCTTACGAACTGATTATCACACTTGTAATTCAATAGCAAATTAGATAGAACTCTTTCCCATATTAATAATAGAAAGCCAAAAACATATAAAAGGGCTTGTTTTCTTCAAATTTTAAGAGACCTATGCAACTTACTCTAAACTGTACAACCAAAAACATATTTGTTTTATTCATTATTTGAGTTGAGGGGTAGAGAGGAATAGAGGTGTTTAGTTGTAAAGGGTGAGCTGTCCAGTAAGTGTGAATAAGAAAAAAATAGGGGTTTAGTTGTACAATTTAAATTTTCTAAATTCTTAAATCCTTATTTTTATCCATTAGATTAAATTTTTACTATTGTTGATTTGCGAATAGTGTCTCTAATTAGACCATATGAACTGAAATAAGAAACAATAAATGGATGCAACTAATAATTTAGGAATGAAGTAAAAAACCGTGACTATAGTTTACTGTATAACAAAATATGAAAATGTATTGAATTTTAATATATATATATATATATATATATTTTTGTATTTTTGGTATTTGGTGAATTTCCCCCCCCCCCTCCACAAATATGATACTTTTTAAATGTATCTAAATTAGATGTATTTAAGAAATAAAAAATTTGCATAAAATATTAAAAAAATTCACTAAAAAGGAATACACAAAAAAAAAAAAAAAAACACTCAAGTTTTTGAAAAGTGAATTAAACCAAACAAGGTAAAGATATTATTTTTTCATCCATATAACTAATGAATTGTTGAGGGGATTGTTTACTGTGCGGATTGTAATCCGCACAGTAAATCCAATCCGATGTTTGTTTTTTTTTTAGTCCGCCGGACATGGAGTCCGGCCGAACTCCTTATCATCCATATGGGGGATTATATTATCCTAGGGGAGGCGGTTGTGGGATAATTTTGGGGGGATTATTTACTGTTGGGATTAGGTGTTGAAATGACCAATTTGACCCTCTACTATTTAATTATGTATTATATTTAATAAAATTCAATAAAATTTAAATGTCTCAATTTAAAAATAAAATAATTTTATTTAACTTTTTATTGATGTTTTATTTATTTATTTTTAAATAATTTTTTATAGATATTTTATTGATGTTTTATTTTAAAATTTTGTTTATATTTTATTTAATTTCATTATTTAAATGTTAATAGATGTTTTATTTAATTTCATTGTTTAATTATTATTATTTTTAAAAACAAATTTATTTAAAATTTTAATTAAAAAAATAATATAAATTTTTATTGATATTTTATTTATTTAAAAAAAATAAATTTATTTAATTGTGTAAAAAATAAAATAAAATAAATTTTTATTTAATCTAGCTAAAAATAATTAAAATATTAAAGATATGTTTAATATTTATATTACTTAGTAAACAATTGAAAAAGGATAAAATAGTCTTTTGTTCATTTATCCTATCCAATCCGTCCAACCAAACGTTGGATTCACTAAAAATAGTCTTTTCCAGACATCTAATCCCATGAAAAAACAAACACAGGATACATATTTAATCCAACCAAATAGTCCGGGGGATTCACAGTCCTAGGACACAAGTCCGATGAATTCTAATCCCCCCTTATCCAGTCCATCCAATCAAACACACCCTTAAGTGTTAACCCACTGTAATTAGGAGAGGTCGGTGTAAATTTACCTAACCAAGCACTCGTCTTCTTTTTCATTATTTGAAGTAGAGAGAAATATGGGTGTTTGGTTGTCTAAATTGTAAAATTATTTTATTAACCATTAGATTAGATTTTTAGCATTAATGATTTGGACTATTTGTCTCCAATCGGACCATATGAACTGAAATCATCAACAATAAATAAATAGATGCAATTAATAATTTAAAAATGAAGTAGAAAAAGTGACTATAGTTTAGGGTATAAAAGTAAATTTTAAAAAAAAAGACCTACTAAAAAAGTTTCCAAGTCTTGTCCCTTTTTGAATTGCAGTTATTAGAGTCAATAACAAACCTTTATTTTCACTGCTCATTTATTACGTCCATGATTTTATTTTTTTAATTTTTCGCATGATGATTTCCAATCAAGTGCTTTGTATAAACATCAAAGGAAATAAACTAGCTTTATTATGTATGACACAAATAAACTGCTAAGAAACTAAAAACAGACTAGATAACAACCATAACCAAGCCATAGTTTTTCATGATGAAGCAAAGAATGCAAAAAATCATTATAATACTAACCAAAAGGACACCACTTGCATTCACTAATTTCACCTTCCTCTGTTCCTGTGAGCATGCTTTTTAAATCTCTTTCTGCTTTCGTTTCGTTCACCTTCAATGATCTTCACAAGCTATTGAGGTTTTCTTCTAAAGAACATAAGATATCCCATAACAAGTCCCCATACTAGCCCACATCCATAACCCGACAATATGACATACCAATTGAATCCACTTGAAGAATACGTATCGTCTTCTTGTTGTGGTGTGCAAGGGTCGCTGCATGTAACTGACAATGGAAGTCCACATAATGCCAAGTTACCAATGTAGGAATCATTTAAAAATGTATCAAATTGGTTGCCTTGTGGTATCGGTCCTATTAGTTGATTCTGCGAAAGGTTTAAGACTTCAAGGAATTTCAAATTATTTAATTGTTGAGGGATCTCCCCAGTGAGTTTGTTGGAAGAGAGGTCTAACCATTCGAGCATTGTCAAATTAGCCAGAGATGTTGGAATATGACCTGTAAGGCTATTGTGAGACAAGTTGAGCCCTCGGATTGAATTTAACTTTCCAATGATCTGTGGAATTTGACCTTCGAAATTGTTTTTCGATAAATCAATTACAGTGAAAATGGTTAGGACTTTTACCATTTCTATGGTTGATCCTTTGATTACCATAGTCAAACAATCATGATAATGATATCGATACTGATACATAGCACCAACAACACCAACAACAGTCTTCTCTATGTATTGCAATTTAAAATTGGCTTCTATGACATTCATCATTGCATCGAAATTCTTGAAATATGTTTTTGGTAGTGGACCAGTAAAATAATTGTCTGACAAATCCATAACTCTCAAGTTAAGGAAGGGAAATTTGGCTTTGGAAGCTGGCATAGGTCCATGGAATTTGTTAGAGCTCAAAATTAGAACTTGCAACCAACGTAGTTTTTCCAACCAAAATGGAAATTTGTCAGAGAACTTGTTACATCCAAGATCTACCACTCGTAGCATTTTGCAATTGACTAAGGATTTTGGTACTGTACCCTCAAATCCATTTCCATTAAGGTTGATAATTTTGAAGGAATTTCCCTTTACAAATGTATTAGAAATGGTGCCAGAAAAATTATTCTTCCGCAGATCGAGCACAGAGAAATATGTGCTGAAGTTTCCTAAACATTGTGGAATAGAACCATTAAAGCTATTACTAGACAGGACAAGTAATTGAAGGGAAACAGCATGACAGAGCATGTCTAGCTTACCACTGAAGTTATTTGATGAAAGAATGAGACTAGAAAGGTTCACGAGTTTGAAGGTTGAACTTGGAAACCTACCATATAGGTTGTTATTGCTCAAATCAATAACAATTAAATCAGTGGATTTGAACTCTTTTACATGGCCAGTCAATTTGTTATTACTGAGGTTGAAGTAATTCAATGCTGGTAAGCTAAAGACCCTAGATGGAAGAGGTCCTGTTAGCTGATTATTCGACAAATCTAACCCAAGAAGTGATGTTAGGTTTGCAACCAATGATGGGAATGGACCGCTGAAGTTATTTGAACAAACATATAAATAAATAAGACTTTTTGCATTAGGTAAAAAATCTGCAATTTTACCTTTAAAATTATTACACTGAACTCCCAATCCGACGAGATTTCCAAGGTTTGAAAGTGAAGATGGGAGCATGCCGGTGAAATTGTTAGATCCG
The DNA here is from genome assembly GCF_055761805.1 of Camellia sinensis. Classification (NCBI taxonomy): domain Eukaryota; kingdom Viridiplantae; phylum Streptophyta; class Magnoliopsida; order Ericales; family Theaceae; genus Camellia; species Camellia sinensis. The sequence goes on from NC_138964.1 coordinate 47,979,254, forward strand.
ATGGCTAAACCAGTCATTTCCGTAAGGTTTCCAAGCGACGTAGGGATGGATCCATAAAATTTACAGCAGCGGCATACAACGTTTTCAAGGACTTCAAATTCCCAATTGAGTCGGGTAGTTCTCCAGAGAAATTAGTGTTTGAAAGCACCAAGTACTGGAGGGGACTGCTTGAGTTTATAAACTCGGGAAAATAACCAGTGAGAGCATGATTAACCATTATTCTCAGCTCATTCAGACGTGGTAAATGGAATATTCCATCAGGAAATTTTCCACGCAATCCACAGAAAGAAAGATCGAGAAGTGTTAAAGAAGTCAGATTGAGCAAGGAATTCGAAACCACTGAAGATATGTTTACATGTCTAAGATTAAGTTCTCTTACCTTGGTTAAGTTTTGAACAAGTAATTCAAATCCAGGTTCTTCCAACCTCAAACCTTGATTGTAAGAGAGATCAAGTGAGACCAATTTGCTCAGAAAGGAGACTTCTATAGGGACTTTGCCAGAAAAAACAGAGCTAGAGAGGTTGAGGTGTGTCAATCTGGTGAATCGACCAAATTCAGATGAGATTCGAGACTTACCAAAGTAATTGAAAGCAAGGTTGAGGCTTTGGAGGTGAGGAAAGTAGTGGAAGATGGTGCTATTGGGGTGGATGGGGCCGCTGAGCCAGCTGCAACTGAGGTCGAGGCCAATTACTTGACTTGTGTTGTTGTCACACTCGACCCCATCCCATGAGCAACAATCAGAACCCTCCTTCCACGACTCCATCTTCGGGTAAGAATGGATTCCGTAGCGATGATAACAGAAATAGTCGGAAGCATCATTATCGAAGGAAAATTGTTGCTTAAATTGGAGCAATGCAGAGGTCTGTTGTTGAGTGCAGAGTTGGGCATGCAAACAAGTCATCTGGAAAAAACAAAGAAACAAAAAGAGGTGAAAGAGTTGATTGTTAGAGACCATCTTTGCTCCCAGATTCAAAAACAAAGGTTGTAATGCTTGTTGACTATTAACAGGGGAGAGGCCAAATGCTTTATAGGCAAATGTAACGTGTTTTTACTCATCAAGGAAGACTTGACTTTGTAAATGTTGATCATAATCAACCGCTTAAAATGCTATACGAAATAAAAGTTTGACACATCTACTGTGTCTATACTTAGAAAGACAATACATCACAACATAGTATACATAACATAATTATACTGTTTTGTAATAAACAACACAACATGTTGTAACTTTTATCATTGAATTGATTCGTAATATTTCTTACCACAAATAATTTGTAACATTTACACTACACCGTTCATAACATAACCATAACAATATGTAATTTGACTTTCGGATGTACACCATAAATTTGTTCGTTCATAATTTTTAGACAAAACGACACAAGACACTCCCCACAAATTATGTGACTTTTACGGTAGAAATCGTAATTTTGTTATGACAAAAAGGTGGGTGCATACTAGCATTTTCTTAAAAATTTTGTGAATTACTAGCTACTTTTTTAAATAAGGATCTCTGTATATCACTTTTTTTTTTTTGAAACATTTTTATATCACCAGCCTAGATACCTGACAAAATATCATTTGTTTATATTAATTTCTTAATAATTATCTTCAAATAAAGTAACTATTAATTAGTATTTGGCAATACAAAATGATAATAGATAATCTGCAACATATAACATTTCTCTTTTTAAAAGTTATCATTTGTTATATTAATTTCTTAATAATTATCTTCAAATAAAGTAACTATTAATAAGTATTTGGCAATACAAAATGATAATAGACAATCTGTAATACATAACATTTCTCTTTTTAAATTCATTTATAGGGCCAGTAGCTAGTAAGTGAGAGACCATAGATAAAATAAACCTTAAAAAAAGTTGGAGCAAGGAAAAATCCTATCCAGTCCAATTTTTGTATTAGAAGATATTGTTTGGACCTTTGGCGTCTATTACAAATCTAATTTTAGTGATGTAAGTTATTCATCTCATACGCTTTATTCAGTCAAAAATTTTAAAAATTGATATGATAATTGTAGCTACATCAATTTAAGAGGTCTTTTTTTTTTTTTTTTTTGGAAGGAACATTTAAGAGTTGATTATGAGACAACATAGTTGATTAGATCCCATATTTGAAAAAATTATTTGGTACTTCATGGGTGTTGGCTATTCATGCTCCCCACTAATCATCATATATCATATCCCTTCCTATTTTTCAATTACCTAACACAAAATTATGAGTTCCACCTTTTTCTCTACACAAAATTTCAAAGACACCACTGCAGTGTGCCAGTACCACCAAATAACTTCTCTCACATTCGCAATCCGAAGCCTACAAAACTAAGCTAGTCTTCACTCATGTCTATGGAGCTTAACCGTATAGCGTGTTTCACTTGTCAAGGAGCATTTTAACTCCATAAATGTTGATCATAATCAATTGCTTAAATGCAATAGTATAACGATTCTGGTAGACCCGACCCATCTTGCATTTTGGACTCGGGTTTCATGATTCTGTATTATTGTTCTTGTTTTTTTTCTCCTTTTCCCTCATTGAGCTTGGCTATTAAGTTGTATTGGTTGCGTTTGGAACATGTTGGTAGCTTCGTTTTCTAACTCTTGTTGCCCAAAATTTTACTCCTCCGCTCTCACTTCTTGCACTCGAGCGGGATTTGTGAACTCTCATTACTTTTGCAGGTCTGCAAAACTATTGGGAGGGCGTATTCTACGCTTGAGCAATCTCAGCTCAAGTAGCCTTTCTCAAGCTCGAGCATTAGTCTGCTGTCTATAAAACTACTGGAAGTGCGTATTCTGCGCTCGAGCGTCACTTCTTGTGCTCGAACGGAACCACTTGTTGTGTCTGACGCTCGAGCATCACTTCCAGCGCTCAAGCAGACTGCGCGTATATCAGTTCGTAAAAAGGTCATTTTACATCATTTTTTCATATCTTTTTCTCCCCAAACCCTAGATCTATAGCCTCTCTCTCTAAAACTCACTCTCTCTCTACATTTTCACCTAGATTAAGTACTCTTTGCTTGCTACATGTCACCTTTGCATTGAATGGTTTAAATGTAGCACCAACAAAATCCTTATGTACTAAACGGACATCAAAAGAATTTTGACATAATTTTAAAAAAATTTATCACTGAAAACAAAAACAAAAACAAAAAATTTAAATATAATTTTTTTAGATGAATGTCAAACCATTTAGGAAAATGAATGGGTATGATGTTAAAATGTACTGATGTAAATGTGAGATAGCTGTTTTTAAAACTCTGCCATATGAGGCAGTAAATGAAGTTGGTGAAAACTTGCATGTGCTATGGCATTTATCTAATTTCATTCACCATATTAAATTAAACCAAAAATTAAGCGTTGTGTCTTAATTAAGTAGGACAGACTATATGAATTTTTTTGTCATTTTATTTTATCAATAGTTATATATTCAGTTAAATTAAATAAATATATATTTTCTCCCCTCATGTAACATCTCCATTTATAGTGATTGTATCACTCTTTCTACCATTATATCAGTTGGGCTTTTATTATATATCATCAAATCATCGTAACTTATTCTCTCAATTTTTTTTAATAAGTGCTACTCCTACTATTTTATGAATATATTTATTTCTAATTTTATCTTTCAAAATCTTATCACACATCCATAATTTTGCTAATTGAAATAAAATCAAGTTACAAATTATGCCACCACACATGAGAAAATTTTATCTTCAATATGTTATTATCTTCAATAGGAACTTTTGATCGTTATTATTCAACTTCTGATTGTTTTTAATTCCAAATGTTAGGACCACTAATGCTGTGTTTGGTTGAGAGATTTGAGGAGGGATTTGGAAAGGAACATGGAAAAGGTAGGTGAAATGTGAAAAAAATATACTTACATTTCACATAGTTTCACACACCTTTTCCCTTTCCCTTTCCAAATCCCTCCCCAAATTTCCCAACTAAACACAACATAAGGGTTAAGGACTTCAGTCACTAGTCGGAATGGATTTCAAGGTCACATCAATTGAGAACAATTTGCAAATTCCAACAGATACATATAATAAATGTATAAAAAATAATGGAAATGAACTCCTTAACCACATATAATTGTTTACCACAAATGTTTTCTTTACCATGCATAGAGGGTAACCAATTTGTCTAATATGAAACTTGACTTCAGTTATCCTATACATAATTTATTTTCTCATGTCATAGCCACTGTAATAGTGTTAAAATTATAAATTTTTTAAGAAAGATTTTGCAAGGAGGAATAAATAATAAAATAATAAAAGAAAAACAAGTAAATAAAATATAAATCTTTTTTTCATTTTTTCTTTTCTTTACCTTCCTCTAGCAAATTTCTCTTTTTCAATGAAATACACTTGTCTAATACAAAAAAAACTTGACTTTAGTTATTCTATTTACAATTCATTTTCTCATGTTAAAGGCATTTTGGTGGTGTTAAAATTATGAATTTAAAGAGGGATTTTCCAAAGAAGAACAAACAATAGAAGAAAAAAAATAGTAAATGAAATATAATTTTTTTTTTAAACTTGTTTTTCTCTCTTGCAAATATTTTCTTCTTGTTTTTTTTTTTTTTTTTTTTTTTTTTTTTTTTTTTTTTGGGGGGGGGAAAAAGAGGAAGGAATCTTAATGAAATGCACTTCTCCAATATGAAGAATTGACTTAAGTTGTCTTATTTGCTATTCGTTTTTTTGTGTGATAGGCACTGTGTTGTTATTAAAATTATAAATTTTAAGCAAACTTTATAGAGAAAATAACTAAATAAAAAATAAATGAAATATATATATATTTTTATACTTAAGTGTGTAATTGTTTATGACAAATGTTTCCTTTACCATGCATAAAAGAGGACCTTTTTTTTTCTTTTCATATATATATTTATTTGGAAGAGGTGAAAAAATCTTAATGAAATACACTTGTCCAATACGAAGACTTTCCTTTAGTTGTCCTATTTATAATTTGTTTGCTCATGCGATAGGCATTATTGTGGTGTTAAAATTATGAATTTTAAGAGGAATTTTGCAAAGAAAAATAAATAATAAAAGAAAAAAATAGTAAATGAAATATATTTTTTTCACTTTTTCTTTTATTTTCCTTTCTGTCTCAACAAATTTTTCTTCTACTTTTTTAATGAAAAAATGGGAAGAAATCTTAATGAAATACACTTGTCTAATATGAGACTTAACTTTAGTTGTCTTTTTTTCTTTTTTTCTTATGTGATAGATAGACACTATAATGGTGTTAAAATTATGAATAGGAAACTAAATAAAAAAATGCGACCTAGTAAGTGTCTATGCCTACGTAGATATGGATGGATATACAATGGACAAATATTTTTGAGGCCTACCAAACTTTCAATTACTTCTCAATCTTAATCTGTCGTGCTTAGAGGGCAAGAAATTAGCAACTAAATGTTCAAATTGAAGTCAATGATGTGATTATTTTCATTTTTTTCTTTTCTTTTCCTTCCTCTAGCAAATTTCTCTTTTTCAATGAAATACATTTGTCTAATATAAAAAAAACTTGACTTTAGTTATCCTATTTACAATTCATTTTCTCATGTTAAAGGTATTATGGTGGTGTTAAAATTATGAATTTAAAGAGGGATTTTCCAAAGAAGAACAAACAATAGAAGAAAAAAAAATTGTAAATGAAATATATATATATATATATATATATATATATATATTTTGGGAAAAAGGGGAAGGAATCTTAATGAAATGCACTTCTCCAATATGAAGAATTGACTTAGGTTGTCTTATTTGCTATTCGTTTTTTTGTGTGATACGCACTATGTTGTTATTAAAATTATGAATTTTAAGCATACTTTATAGAGAAAATTACTAAATAAAAAATAAATGAAATATATATATATATATATATTTTTATACTTAAGTGTGACAAATGTTTCCTTTACCATGCATAAAAGAGGACCTTTTTTTTTCTTTTCATATATATATTTATTTGGAAGAGGTGAAAAAATCTTAATGAAATACACTTGTCCAATACGAAGACTTTCCTTTAGTTGTCCTATTTATAATTTGTTTGCTCATGTGATAGGCACTATTGTGGTGTTAAAATTATGAATTTTAAGAGGAATTTTGCAAATAAAACAAAATAATAAAAAAAATAGTAAATGAAATATATTTTTTTCACTTTTTCTTTTCTTTTCCTTTCTGTCTTAGCAAATTTTTCTTCTACTTTTTTCATGAAAAAATGGGAAGAAATCTTAATGAAATACACTTGTCTAATATGAGACTTAACTTTAGTAGTCTTTTTTTCATTTTTTCTTATGTGATAGACACTATAATGGTGTTAAAATTATGAATAGAAAACTAAACAAAAAAATGCTACATAGTAAGTGTCTATGCCTACGTAGATATGGATGGATATACAATGGACAAATATTTTTGAGGCCTACCAGACTTTCAATTACTTCTCAATCTTAATCTGTCGTGCTTAGAGGGCAAGAAATTAGTAACTAAATGTTCAAATTGAAGTCAATGATATGATTATTCAAACCCAATCAATACTCATGTGGTTCAGTGAGATTCAATTGGCGCTATTTTTATCTATCTCGGTGGTTAATTTTATGAATTTGACTCTCACGGGAGAAAACTGTTGTGAGATGTCTTATATTCACTATATCTTTAGCTCGGGGGTAGGGGCTGGGCACCCTGCCTTATGGGCATGTAATGTTAATTTTGGCCCTTATTGTTTTCGCCCTATATATTGTATGAATGTATATGTTTTAGGGTTATAGAAAAATAAAGAGAGCTGTTGAGTGTTTTGTAATCCTTATTGCGTATAGTGGATTTTGATCGTTTCTCTGCCGTGAACGTAGACATTTCGCCAAACCATGTATATCTTGTGCTTGTGTGAATGCCTGGTCTTCTTATTGTTGTTTATTGTAGGATTGGAATGAGTTCTTGCATAACAAAAACATTGTAATTAGTTGTTAAATTTGTCACATACATCTAGATATGAATGGTTGAATTTTCTTATATAATTTGAATCTATGCGTCTCGATTATCTTTATTGGTAAAATTCTAAACATAAGGGTTGGTTTGGGGTGTCCTAAAAAAGTACACTTTTTGTCTTTTTACGAAAAGATGTGCAGAAAAGTAGAGAGGTGATGTGATGAAAAAAAGATAAAAAGATAAAAAGATGAATTATATAGGTTATGCCAAACGAGGCCTAAATCTCAAGCACTTAGCTTTTCTTGTGCAAATTATTTCATACCCATTGAAAAAGAAAGAAAGAAAAAAATAGTGATTATTGAAACTCTTAAAAGCTTCAAGGCATGGCCTAATCACACAACATTTAAATTTAAATTTCCATTTAAATTTTATTTAAGCATCTTGCGAAGAATAATTTGATGTATTTATTTTAAGTGTTGTGTCTTAATTAAGTAGGATCGACTATATGAATTTTTTTTGTCATTTTATTTTATCAATAGTATATATTCAATTAAATTAAATAAATATATATATTTTTTCCCCTCCTCTAACATTTTCATTTATAGTGAGTGTGTCACTCTTTCTTACCATAATATTAGTTGGTTTTTGTCATATATGACCAAATCATCGTAATTTATTCTCTCAATTTATTTTTAATAGGTGCTACTCTTGCCATTTTACAAAAATATTTATTTCTAATTTGATTTTTTTAAATCTTATCTCACATCCATAATTATGATAATTGAAATAAAATCAAATTAAAAATTACGCCACCACACATGAGAAAATTTTATCTTTAATATGTTCTTATCTTCAATAGGAACTTCTCAAGTTCTGTTCACTAGTTGGAATGGACTTCAAAGCCACAACAATTGAGAACAACTCGCAAATTCCAACACACACACACACACACACACACACACACATATATATATATATATAATAAATGTATGAAAAATAATGGAAATGGACTCTTTAACCATATATAATTGTTTACCACAAATGTTTCATTTACCATGCATAGAGGCTAACGAATTTGTGTAATATAACGTCTTGATTTTAATTGTTCTATTTATAATTTATTTTCTCAAGTCATAGGCAATATGATAGTATTAAAATTATGAATTTTGAGAAAGATTTTGCAAGGAAGAATAAATAATAAAATAATAAAAGAAAAATCAGTAAATGAAATATAAATCTTTTTTTCACTTTTTCTTTTCTTTTCCTTCCTCTAAAAAATTTCTCGTTTTCAATGAAATACACTTGTCTAATACAAAAACTTGACTTTAGTTATCCTGAGAGGGTAATTTGTGTAAACAAATTGGGCTGAGCAAAGGAAATGGTCTTAGAGAGTTGAGCTGAATAGTGGGCCGAGGTAAGGGCTTGGATAGCCTGGTTTCAGGCCGCGTGGGCTCTAGGTCGGCCAGCGAGAGGTTGATGGGGCTTGGACTTGGCTATAGAGGGACAAATCTTGGCGGACCGAGTTGGCTTCAATAAAGAAAGCCGAGCTAGGTTTAGCTTGGCACCTCATCAGTTGGTGGTTTTTACTGTTTGGTCAGAGGAAAATCACAGCGAAGTAGTTCGGTTGGGGAAAGCAGTGGCTAAACAGAGCGTTGCCATCTCACTTGGCTTGCAGTAATGAGGGTGTCCTAAGGATAAGCATTATCTTTGGGTATGAGACTCCTAGGAAGACTCTGCTAAGGAGAGTTAGAGTTTTACTAGGATCGTGCCAGGCAGAATCTATAAAAATTCATGGCATAACCTATGCATAGGTATTGCAATTCTCACTCTAGAATACACAGAGCTTTACTGTCTCTTGTCAACTTGCTGACTTAGGCATCGGAGGGGTTTCCGGCACACACCCGCCGGCTAGCTCACATTTGTGTTTTCAAGTAATAAGACGACGACGTTTGGAGGAGTGCAAACTTGATCAACAGGATTATATGAGACAGATTATTTCGTGCTCGTATAATTGGCGCCATTTGTAAGAAAATCACAGAGAGCAAACCTTTTGATTGAGGTTTTCTTCAACTGATTTCAATGGCATATAACGAAGACTTACCTCAGTCTGCTGCCGATAGATAAACTCCAAAAGGGGACAGGAGGTGTGAGGATTTGCCTTTTGTTCAACCCATGGAAGATTTAGACCCTTAGCGGCGAAACCCTCATAGGGGCGCGCGAGAAAAATGGGGCTTAAGCTCTTATCTCTCTCAATGTCCAGATGGACAGAGGCAAATGATAGATGCCTATGTTCTGGAGGGTCGCGTAAGAGAGAAAGACGAATTGATAAGGAGAGTGACAGCAAACATGGAGGCCATGAAATACCAGATTAAGGGCAAATGCGTGGTAGGGGGAAATCCGTGAAGACAAAACGTGTTCTCGCCACTTAGGAGATCACGACAAATGAGTACGTCTTCACATTCCGAAAACAGAAGCCTCAGAACAGGCGTCACGCAATCAAGAACTTCCAAGACTCGTTACTCTAGGTCTAAGAGAACGATGACTGAAAGGTCTTACACAGAGGGAAGCAGTTATCGACCCTCACATACACACAAAACGACCTCTTAGCACACCGAGTTGCCTAGATTGGCGGACCGACAAACCGTACTAGAAGAAAGGGCTCGAATGAGGGAAGATGCCCAGACACGTGACCCCCAAAGGGTCTTTGCTCTGCAGCGGTTGGCTCCTAGGACACATGGAAGTGTTGAGATTGGAATGCCAATGTCACGCCTTGCTTACGAACCAGTAGACAAAGCGTTAGCAAAGCTGTAGAGCTTGCCATTCATTCTGGAAATAGAGAATGCTCCACTGCCCTTGGGCTTTTAACAGCCTAAGTTCACAACCTACGAGGGGAAGTCAAACCTCTACATGCACTTGAGCCACTTTTGCCAGGTTTTGGCCATACATTGGTGAAACGAAGCCCTAATGTGCATCTTGTTTTCGTCCAACTTAGGCAATCTGGGCTTGACTTGGTTTGAAAGGTTGCCAGAAGGTAGTATCACTTCAACAACTTGCGAAGGCATTTGTCACCAAGATTAAGATGAACACCAAGACCTAAGTCAAAATCGATCAATTGCTTGCCATTGAAATAGGCGAGAAAGAAACATTGAAATCTTACAATAACAGGTATTGGGAGACCTTCAACCAGATAGGCGACTGTCTCACCAACATAGCTATTGCGCAATATAAAAAGGGTTTGTCGGTGGGCCATAAGTTGAGGGATTCAATGATGATAATGCCACCCCTCACAATGGAAGCCCTGATGGAGAAAGTGCACTAGCATATCAGGGTAGAAGAAGATGACACTCATGCTAAGGCAAAGTCTGGCACAACAGTGACGTCAGACAAAAGCTTGCTGCAAAAGTTAACATGATTGGGAGGACCGACCGAGCAAAAATAGTCGCGACGGACGGCCAAATAGTGAGGACCCCCATACAAGGAGGTTGAGAGTCCGCACCACCATCACCATGGTGTTCAAGAAACCTATCTACCGGATTCTTAGTGAAATACGCGACGAACCTTTCGTTCGGCGGCCAGCCATGTTGGGGAAATACAAAGGGGCTACGACAATAGATATAGGTACACCTTCCATGACGAGGTGGGGCACTAAACTGAGAATTGCACGCCTCTAAGACAACATTTGGAAGAGTTAGTGGCTGCGGGCCACTTGGATCAATATATTGAAGGGGGAGCTCGGCCAAACCCTTCAAACCATAACGAGCCAGATGGGATGCCAGTAGAAGGTCCATTTCAAGCCGTGATCAACGTGATAGATGGGATCATTGAGCCTGAGCGAGTTTGCGAGCTTAAAGGGATGATCAAAAATGAGGAACACGTGAGGGAAATACTGAGTGTACAACCAACCATAAAAACAAACGAAGATGGAGGCTAAAAATGTCATCACGTTCTCTGATAGGGACGTAGCAAGATTGCAAAGCCCTCACAATGGCGCGCTAGTGGTTACTTTGCGCGTTAAGAATTTTGATATCAAACGGATCTTGATAGACCACGGGAACTCGTGGGAGATAATGTACTATGAGACCTTCAAGCAACTCAAATTGGAGGACAAAGATTTAGCACCCATGAAATCTCCCTTGGTCGGTTTCAACTCCATGCCAGAATGGTCGGTTGGCAAGATAATTTTGTCGGTCAAAGCTGGAATGATGACAAAACAAGTGGAATTCTGGGTGCTGAAAGGCCCTTCTATTTACAATATTATTTTGAGAAGAGTATGGTTACACGTCATGCGAACGGTAGCATCAATCTATCATCAGGTGATGTGATTCCCTAATGAAGCTAGAGTGATTAAAGAGGTCTTAGGAGACCAAATCATGTCCAAGCAATGCTCCGTGACCATGAACGGAAGTCGAGCTACCAAAGGGTTCGTGCAAATGGTAGAAGAGTCAGAAAACAACAAGTTATTCACAGATGTCGGCAAGGAAGCCAAACAGAAGGCAGTGAAAGATCTGGTGGAGGTAAAGATAGAAGAAAACGTCCCAGAAAAGTTCTTTTTGCTTGGTTCATCTTTATCCAGCACCGAGAGAACAGAGATCATGGAATTCTTGATCTCTAACATCGAAGTGTTTGCCTGAACGCCGTACGACATGCCTGGCATTGATCCGAACTTCATCTACCATCAACTTAATGTCAACCCAACCACCACACCAATTATACAGCAAACTCGTTGATCGGCACTTCACCACTCTGAGGTAGTGGCTAAGAAAGTGGGGAACCTGCTGGAAGTAGGGGCAATCAAGGAGGTTCACTATCCCAAGAGGATCTCCAACACAATGGTGGTGCCAAAGAAAAATGGAAAATGATGCATTTGTGTGGACTATAAGACGGTCAACAAAGTATGCCCAAAAGATAGCTTTCCTATACCACGTATAGACTAATTGGTGGACCTAACTGCAGGTTATAACTGCCTTAGCTTTCTTGATGCGTACCGTGGATACCATCAGATTGCCATGTATGAACTGGACCAGGAAGTTACATCATTCACAACGCCTAAGGGGTTGTATTGCTATAAGGTCATGCCCTTTGGCTTGAAAAATGCAGGGGTAACGTTTCAACGAATGGTCTCCAAAAGGTTTGAACCATTGTTAGGAAGAACAATGGAAGCTTACATTAACAACATGGTGATCAAAAGTAAGAATGGAGCAGACCATTTCAACAACCTAGCTGAGATGTTTCAAATTCTGAAGACCCACAAGCTATGACTGAATGCATCCAAATGTTTATTTGGCGTGGGGTCAGGCAAGTTTCTTGGCTTTCTTGTAACTAACTATAATATAGAAGCCAATCCCTCTCAGATCAAGGACAGGCAAAATCTAAAGTGGCCCAACACAGTCAAGGAACTGCAGCACCTTACGGGCCTAGCTGCCGCACTAAACTGATTCATACGTCGGTCGTCAGATAGGCGTCAATCGTTCTTCCAGGCACTAAAGGCCAAGTTTGAGTGGGACGACGAATGTGACCGAGCTCTGGAGAGCCTGAAAGAATACATGACCTCTCTGCCACGGTTGGTAACCCTAGCAAAGGGAGAGGAACTTTTCTTATACTTGGCAATTTCCCATCATGAAGTGTAGACACCCCATTTTTGACCGTCCTCAAGACTCGGTTGTGCTTGCAGGTACATCCAGCCACTAGCTCAATTGCTCGTCGGGTATTTGACTTTCGCGGCGGAACGTCACAGGTTTGAGCTTTCCAAACCCTGTATCCTTTCTGCCCCATTCTTGGACCATGACTTGGTCCTTTTAGAATGCTTTTCTTGGTACACTGTCGGCCATGGCCTGGCACTGCCGGCCATGTCTTTGTTGCTGCCGGGCATTGATGATGCCTGCCTGTAACGCCCTCAAAATAATAACATTAAACCCATCAAATAAGACATTCATTAACATATGAATAACCACATTCTTCTATTCATCAGAGTTTCATTACTAAAGTATTACATGTTAACAACAAAAGGAAAATGCCCTATGGGCTTACAGCTTTCCAAGTTAACACTTGGTTACAACAAAAGAGTGCTAACTCATCTACACATTAAGCCCTCGGCTTGTATATACATGTAATACATCAAAAGGGAACTAAAACAACAACAATCTGCTCGCCTCTAGCCTCCCAAGCTATGACCTTGGAGGTGGCATGCTACCTGTACCTGAAAATGATATTCCCATATAGGGTGAGCCACAGCCCAGTAGAAATACACTAAACCAACCATGAACAATGACTAAAAGATTAGCAATTGATAGATGGTCAACACTGATACATCCACAAAATCACATTTTATGTTATCCGACTTATGAGTCCAAGTTACTTTTCATTTTCCCTTTTTCAACAGATAAGCATGTTAGCTCTATCATCATTTCAACAGATATGTATAAAAACTATATCCCACATTCACAGATAAGCATATAAGCTATATCCACATTCTCAACAGATATGTATAACAACAATATCCCACATTCACAGATAAGCATATAAGCTGTATCCACACTTCACAAAGATAAGCATATGAGCTGTATCTACGGAGTTCATCCCCTATCTTCTCCCAATACTATCCGGTTTAGAGGTACATCCCCCATCTTCCCCTAAACCGCGGAGTACATCCCCCATCTCCTCCTCTACACACAACGTATACAAACACATTGGTTCTATATACAATCACTCAATACATATAGTTAATCTATTCTATCAACCGTCAAATTTCATGACACATTCCATTGATTAGTTCCCGTTTGCCTAATCATCATGCATTGTCTACAACAATCACGACTATCCTCCACCGATAGCCCAAAGCAATTATTTCTAAACAGAAAATAAATGCACAAATGGATATTCAATCAACATTTCATTTCGGTAAGTGATAAATAATTCAACTACACCCTTTAACCCCATACATTCCCAATCTCAACAATTCCATTTCATTTCCTCATTTCCTACAATTAATTTTCCCAATTAATCAATCAATGTAATTAGGTCAATTTCCATAATTAACATTTACAACCCTTAGGTCCCTTTTTCATCAATGATTCAACATTAATTCCATTTCTCTATGCCAAACATGCATCTAGGTTTATTATAAATAAAACCCCAACCTTTGTAAAATAACACAAAAGCCCCAAGCCTTCACAAAATTACCAAACCAACCCCAACATCTCAAAATATCAAAATTTAAAGACAAAATCCATAGAGAGGAGTAGGATATCCCTACCTCAAATTCGGAGCTCCAAGGGAGAAGATGACAAAACCCAACGTGCTCCAAATTTCGAAAATTTCAGATTAAAATGTAGCCCTCGACGATCAACAACTTTTTTGTAAAGGCCAAAGATGAGCAAATCACTCCTACTAGATCAAAACCTAGAGAGAAGGTAGAGTTCTAGAGTGAGAGGCTCAACAATGGTGTTTTTGGAAAAGTAGGAAAGAGAAGAGAAAGTGAAAAAGTGATTTGGAAAGTCAAAACTCGGAACTTAAACCCAGTCTCCCCGCTCGAGCGTCAAACACCCCGCTCGAGCGCCACTCACAGACTCCCGCTCGAGCGTCAACAATCCCGCTCGAGCGGCGGATACACACTCCCAGAACTTTTACAGAACCAGGTCTCCGCTCGAGCTTCCAACTCCCCGCTCGAGCGGCACTCACACAATCCCGCTCGAGCGGCCAATACCACGCTCGAGCATCCAACACTGCACAGGAAATACTGGATGGGTGCAATTCCCGCTCGAGCGCCAAAAGCCCCGCTCGAGCGAACAGGTCAAAATCTGGGCAACTAGTTTTGGTTTCTAAACTCAACCAACCTGTAACAAACTTGCCCAACACATCATATAACTCAAATACGAAGTAAAAAGGATGTAAATAAGATAATAATCAACTACCAACATCCACGGACACACGTCCGGATCACTGTACAACAAGGGTAAATCCGGGATCGCTATAACGCCGGCCATCAATAAGCCACTGCCGGCTACCACTGATAGCCGGCAGACCCCCTGTCTCAGTTGGTTTCACTCCAGATCTTTTGAGCTAGCTGGAATCATTTCATCTCCCCTCCATACACGTGTATGGAGGGATGATGCTCTTGCCAAGCTTCTTGAAGAAGCTTTGCATTGTTTTCCCTCTATATAAGGAGAGGCCCTCTCTCCTTAGCAGAGGTTTAGCCATTTTAGAAGAGATATAGCTTTCTCTCTCTATATTTCTTACTCTCTCTCTATATATATATATATATTGTTGTTAGTTTTGTGCCTTTTTCTTGCACTTTTGCTCTACAACACATAGAGACACACCACCACCTTTGGGCTGAAGTTCTTAGGAGTGCTACTTGAGCTCTGAAAGTTGGTTTTTGGCCCCTGAGGTTGCTGGTTTCGAAGTTAGACTTCAAGGGTGAGCTTTTTTCCCATTTTAGCACTTTTTTGTATCTCATTTTGGCCATTCTTGCATATTGTTTTAGGCCTTGCTTTCAACTGAAAAAAGTCTTGTATTTAAGTGTTTTTGGTAGTTGTTTAAGGTCTTTGTGATGTTGAGGGTCTTCAACCCTCTTGTTTGCCTTGTTTGGCCTTGTTTTGAGCCATGCCTTAAGGCCTTTGAACTAGCCTTGGTTTGGCCTTTTAACCACTGAAATCTAGTGGATTTTCAGTGGTAAGCATGTGGTTTTGAGGTCTCAAATCAGAGGGGGTGGCTCCCTCTCTTCTTGTTTTTGTTTGCTTGAGTTTTTGGCCTTCCAAAGGACCGTGCCTCTCCGTATTTTTGAGGCTTGGTTCAGGCCCTTTTTTGTGACTTTTAGGACCTGCCTTAAGTCTATCCATGGTTGGTTTGGTCATATTTTGCATGCTTCTTACATGTGTAGTATAATCCCATTTGTGGCTCATCAAAGTAGCATGTCTTTCTTGTATGTGTTGAGTCAATTCCAACATGTTTTTGGTGATGTTTTTCCATGACATAACTCTGTCCATAGTTGGTTTGGTCATCCTTTGCATGCTCCATATACTTGTAGAACAAATCTTGCTTACTAGCTTTATGTGCATGATGTTTTGACTCATCATCCTAGCATATTTTGGCTTTGCTCTAGCGTGATTTTATTCTTATTTTGGGCTTTCTTAGGACTTTTTTGGGCTGCCATGGCCATATCACTCATGTTTGTATAGCTATAGTGTAAATGCTTTGACTAGTTTTGGGTTTCGAGACCCCTACCATGCCATACATGTGATGTTTGCATGCTTTGCCATCATTTCAAATGTTATTTCAGTCCATGAAATGTGGTCATACACTTGCATTTGACATGTTTTGAATGCCTTGAAGAGTTTGTGCTTTATGCCTCAAGAATGAACTTTTGTACATGCCACTAAGCCTAAGCCTTTGGCTCATCATATCAGTGCATTTTTGGTCTTGTTATACCATGATGTAACTCTGTTTCATGTTGTCCATGTCATGCCATGTATGGTTTTAATAGGTGTAGTGCATTACCCCTTTTGTAGCCTTGGATGCTTCATGCCTTTCAGACTTGTGTTCTAGCTTGTGTTGGCTAGCTTCAGGCTTGTTTTTGGTCTTGTTTGGACCTGCCTTGGGACTATTTTAGGTCCCCTTGGCCTTCTGGGCTTGTTTTGTATGGCCATGGCTTAAGTCCCTTTGCTAGTTTTTAGCTTATGAGCTTCATGCATGCCATGCTTGTGTTATGTGTGTGATTTGGCATCATTCCTAACATCATTTTAGAGCATGTAGTATTGTCATACTTTCATGCTTGTCAATCTTTAAGTGTGCTTGAGAGTTGCCCTCTTTGTGCCTTAATCCTTGGGCCAATTGGCATGCATGCTTGTCTTGTATTTTATGTCATCAATTCATCATTATGGCTACTGATTTGGGCCTATTCGAGAGCTGTCCATTTTGGTTTAAGTCCATCCTTTGCATATTGTTGCATGCTTGTCTTGCATATTGTTGTATGCTTGCTCCATCTTTGCATGTTGTCGCATGCTAGTTCCATTACATGTTGTTGCATGCTTATTACGCTGCATTTGCATGCTTAAGTCATATTGCATGATTGCATGTTCGAGTTAGCATGGTGTATGCCATCCTTGCATTGCATTGTTGTTTGGATTAAGTGTTAATCCGAGCACGAGAAACGAGGGACGTTTCATACTTCAAGTGATGAAACGTGTCTCAATTCTCAGTCGCCGACACTCTTGATTATCCATGATAGAGTTCTAGGCACTTATGTGTTTTTATGTGCATTCATTTCTTATTAGTTTGCACAAGTTGGATATTTAGCCATCATGCATCGAGATGCGTAATTAATGGTCTTAAATCCGACTATGCCTCTCCCTTGATGTTTCGAGGTGATATGGGGTGGCATAGTGCGTATATATCCTTGGGAGACCCTTCATTTTCTCTATTTTGTGCTCTGCTGCAGCTTGGTGTCACAGCACATCAGTGGCCGGCAGTGCCTTGTAAATGGCCGGCAGTCCTTCATTTTTGGCCGGCAGTGCCCACTCTTGGCTGGCAGGTGGCTGGTAATAGCTTCTTATAGCCGGCAGGCCATTGGTGCAATCCCCAGCATGGATTTGGTAAGATCCAGCAACAAGTTCTTGAGGACACCCTGCAAATAGAGCCTCTAAAGAGCATCCGGAGAGCTTTCGGGACAAGAACCGAGCATGCGCCTTCTGCTTCTTTGAACAGAGTCGGAGCAGCATTGTTTGTTGCTATTCATTTGTAGTTAATTAATTAATTTGTTAATTGGTTAAAGTTTTGTAATAATTTGTTGTAGCTAGTTATTCAATTCAATTTTGTAAGAATTAATTAGCTTATTAGTTAGTTAATTAGTTGGTTTGTATTATTTATTCGGACCCTCCGTCGAGAGGGCATATTTTGTAATAAGTGTGCGTGCGTGTGTGCATGTCTTCCAACCCCCATTTCTTTCTCCCTTTTACTTACCTGCTTACGATGGTTAGTTTTAGGGCACATTTTGATTAGCATCCTTATGCTATGCATGTTTGCATCATTCATCTGTATTGCATGCACCGGGCTCGGCGCATCATACTAACTGCATCGTATTTCAATTCCAATTTGAATACATGTATCAAGTGTAGCATTCACATGCCATCTTAGGATAGTCGAGCCTATTTCTAGTTGCATTTTGCATGCGTTGCATTAGCCATCTTAATATGAGCTAGGATCATGCATTTGATTACTAACTAGCTATTGTTTTGGCTCGGAGTACTAGGTAAGCTTTTACGCTTTAACATACTGCATGTGTGTTATTGATTGTCATGTTAGCATGCTTACCATGAGGCTAATTGCTTATGTGATATAAACTGCCTGAATGCTTGTGGGTGAAACTTGGATTGCTTGAATTAGAACAATTCATTGAAATCCGCATTTTAGCCTACTTGCGAGTAGCAAACTTCAAACCATTTTCCAAACAAAACGGATATGCGATGCTTTGTTCCAAATTAGGCGATCTAGTCTATACTTGTTTGCTGTGCGCATCACATAGTAATTCTAGCTAATTAACCGGAATAAGAACACATGTGTTTTCAAAAATAAGATATCATGTTTAGTACAAGCCGATCTTTGATTGGGCGAGCGGGGGTGCTCATAGATGACCTTCCCCAATCGTACCCAAGTTTTCGAGCCAAGGCAACTTTAGTGATGACGGACACGTGGCCTTAGGCAATGAGTCAGGGTTTCCTAAATTCCCCCAAAATAAAATATTTAGGTGGCAACTCTGTATCTGGCAAAGCAGTCCATGTTTGGCACTTCTTTCTAAATAAATCAGTTTTTCAAAACAATTTGCCAGATTTGGACTCTTTGGTGATTTATCAATCTCACATCGCACATTGTGAGATCAGATTAAGAACCGTGACATTTTGACTCCGAACTGTAGCATAAAGCCCAAGGGCGTGTCTACATGAAGTTAACGCAATTTTGGTACATAAGAATGCAACACTTGCCTATCTTTTATGTGAGAAAGACATTGCTCGGAGCCAAAATGAGGTACTTGCCGTAAGAGAAATTTGCCTTAGTTTTGATGATGACTTCAAGAAAACTGTCGCACTACTTCCATGCGCACATTGTGATTGTCTTAACAACATTCCCCTTAAAGGCCTTGTTTGAGAGGGCAGACTCTTCTGGGCGAATATTGAAGTGGGCCGTGGAGTTAGGACAGTTCGATGTCAAGTTCCAAACAAGAATCGCGATAAAGGCCTAAACTTTGGCAGATTTCATGGCAGAATTCATTCCAAGAAGTCATTATATTTCCCGGTCAAATTAACTGGGGAAATCGAGCACAATAGAGGAAATACCATAGGAATAGAGCAGCCCCTGTAGCAAGCCACTCAATTGCACAGCGAGCCATTAAGCCTTACAGTAGCTGCATCACTGGAGGAGGAAGGAGCAAGTCGCACGACTACAAGCGCAACATGCGGGGACGTGCCTAAAAACGAAATGGTAAGGTAGCTAGGCAATGAGGATCAAGTCCAAACAGAAGACAAGGACTTGGAAAAAGGCATCGCCGAAGTCCCTGATCCAAAAACATCCTCCGACCCCTCCACATGCTAGAAACTATTCGTAAGAGAGATGTGGACACTCTTTGTTGATGGAGCATCCAATAGACACGGGGCAGGACTAGGGATAGCCCTCATCTCACTAGATGGCTTGACCATTGAACAAGCAATCACACTCGGATTTCCAGCATTCAATAACGAGGCAAAGTACGAAGCATTGTTAGCCGGTTTGAAGTCAGCCTACCAGATAAAGGCCACCGAACTAATAGTTTACAGCGACTTCCAACTAGTAGTCAACCAAATATCGAGCGACTATGAAGCTAAGGATAATAGAATGGCCGAGTACCAAAAGATGGTCAAAAACGAGATCATGAAACTCAAAGTCGTGAGAATAGAACAAATCGGCCGAGAAGAAAATAACAAGGTAGATAAACTGGTTGGTTTGGCGTCAATGGTAGACACGTGTATCCCAAACCCTTTACTAATTGACTTCCTTCCAAGACCAAGCATTGAGGAACCTAATGTGATCGAGGCATTCTGCACTGAGTTAGGTCCCTTCTGGATGGACCCCATCATGACCATTTCGAAAGATAGAATCCTGCCTGAGGACAAGAAGGAAACAAATAAGATTCGAGCAAAATCGCAATGGTTTTGGCTTTCTCCATTTCTAGTGCTATACAAAAAGTCCTTCGCTAGACCATACTTGAAATGTTTCCATCCTAGCAAGGTCAAGGTATTCTTATTCGAAATTCACGAGGGCATTTGCGGGAGCCATCAACGGGGGAGATCTTTGGCCTACCAAGCTATTTCGCAAGGGTATTGGTGGCCATATATGCAAGCAGATAAAGAGAAGCACATCAAGAAATGCAAAAAAGTGCTAGAAATTTGTGCATCAAATCCATCAACCAGCCAGAGAGCTTCTACCACTAACCAGTCCTTGGCCTTTTGCAATGTGGGGCTTAAATATAGTGGGACCACTTGCAACTATGCCAGGCAATAGAAAACTCTTCATCGCAGCAACGAACTACTTCACAAAATGGGTGGAAGCAAAGGCACTTGCATTCATCAAGGAAAAGGATATCAACAAGTTTGTTCGGCAGAACATCATCACCCGGTTTGGAATTTCCAAGGCCTTGATATCTAACAACGACACCCAATTTGATGGAAGAATCTTTAGGGGTTCTTACGAAGAGCACAAGGTAAAATTCTACAACTCTACGAAGGCATACCCTCAAGCTAACGGCCAGGCCGAAGCCTCCAACAAAGTGATCTTAGATAGTCTAAAGAAGAGGCTAGAAAAAGTGAAAGGAAAATGGGCTGAGGAACTTCTCCATGTCTTATGGGCTTACCGAACTACACCTAGTCAGTTGACTGGGGAAACGCATTTTGCCTTGGCCTACGGCATGGAAGCAGTGATCCTTTTGGAAGTTGGCCTCCCCACCATCAAGAGCGAAAATTTTGATCCAGATTTGAATGGCGAAGCAATTACTTTGGAACTTAACCTAGCCGAACAATGAAGAGAAAGGACGCTAATTCACATCGCATTGTATCATCAAGAACTATCTAGAAAATATAATAAGGCGGTGCATCTAAGGAAATTCAAGATTGGTGATTGGGTACTGCGCGAAGTCATGGGAAACACTCTACTACATGGTGACGGAAAACTAGGACCCAACTGGGAGGGGCCATACAAAGTGGTAGGGCTAGCAGGAAATGAAGCTTACCACTTAGAAGACAAGGACGACCGAGCTATCCCAAGGCCTTAGAATACGGCCAATCTCAAGATATTTTATTTCTAGTAATTGTAAACTTCCTATCTTTTTGTCTGGCATTTAATAAAACAGGTAGACAAGTTGTTTCTGCAAAATTTTTTAATATTGGTATTCATTTTGGTTTGTAAAGAACCTTTGCCCAATTGAGGGCAAAGAAGGTTGGCAGATTGACCAATATAATTTTTTGCACTCTCTGGCCGAGATGGTTAACTTAGCCAAAGAAGGTTGGCAGGATTGACCAACATAATTTTTGCACTCTTTAGCCATCTCGGCCAAAAAAGGTTGGCAGGTTTGACCAACATAACTTTTTGTACTCTTTAGTCGAAATGGTTATCTCGGCCAAAGAAGGTTGGCAGGTTTGACCAACATAACTTTTTGCACTCTTTAGTTGAGATGGTTATCTTAGCTAAGAAAGGTTGGTAGGTTTAACCAACATAAGTTTTGCACTCTTTAGCCGAGATGGTTATATCAGCCAAAGAAAGTTGACAGGATTGACTAATACCATTTTTGAACTCTTTAGACGAGATGGTTATCTCAGCCAAAGAAGGTTGGCAGGTTTGACCAACACATCTTTTTACAATCTTTAGCAGATATGGTTATCTCGACCAAAGAAAGCTAGCACCAACACAACTTTTTGCACTCTTTAACCAAGATGGTTATCTCGGCCAAAAAAGGTTGGCAAGATTGACCAACACCATTTTCAAACTCTTCTGACAAGATGGTTATCTCGGCCAAAGAAGATTAGAACTATCATGTGTGGCCGAGCAGATGAGCTCGACAGAGTATGCATTCACAATGGAGGAGCACATTCAAAAAGAGACAGAGAGATATAATTGGCAAACAAAAAGTTAAAAGTTTTTCATTGATAAAGCAAGTGATTACAAAAGAAGGGGCATGTAGCCCGGTTACAGTGCAAAACTAAGAGAAAAGCACAACAAAAACCAAAAACAAACGGTAGAGCAATTACGCCAATAGATCATCCAGTTCCGCTTCTAGGTCAGCACCAACTTCAACACTCACTAGCTCAGCTCCATTACCATCCTCTAAAGTCAGATCGGTGATGCCTTCTTCGATGATAAGGCTTGGCTCGGCTCGGTCTGGCTTGGCACTAAGCTTTGGCAACCGAGATCATTGGTCAATGGAAGAGCATTGTCCGACGCTGGAATCTCTTCTTTTATCTCCAAGAATTTTTGCTGAATGACATTCGCGTAATCTGTCATGTAGCTCGATATGTAATGGAGAGAGAGAATGAGGAAAATTGCAGAATCATCCGCCTGGCCGAGTTTTTCCGCCGTTGCCTTCCAACCGCACTTGAAAAAGATATCCTTGGCTGCTTCAAATTGCAAGACGTAGGTTTCTTTGCCCTCCTTGAAACCTCGGGCCTCAGCATCCCCCATCTTTTTCTCTAGCGCGTTATTTCGACATTTTTCTTTTTCTCCAACTTGGCGAGCTCGCACAAGTAACAATCTTTTTTCTCGGTGAGGGCCTTTTGTTTATCCTCTTTAGCCATGCAGACTTGCTCGGCTAGTTGGTCTCAGTCGACAGTCAACTCGGCCAACTTGGCCTTAACCTCTTTTAATGCAGCTGTCTTGGCCTCCGCATCAGCAATGGCCGACCGAGCTGTCCTCCGTAGTTTAAGCACACGTTGGTAAGCAACGTGGCTTTTTTGCATAGCCTAAGATTCACATTAAAGTTATTAGAATAACTGAGCAAAAAGTCATAAGCAAAATGGAAATGGATGTGCAAGGGAGTGACTTACTACCACCATAGACTTGGCAGCTGACGAATTTCCTCGAGCTAGGTCAGTTGATCGTGTCGTTTCATGTCGGCTGGCAGGCACAAGCTTTTAGATAAATTGAAGGACAACATATGGTCCTTCTCAGTTGCCACCGAATCGATCGTGGTCACAGCGCTGCCCTTGAAAGTCACGGCTGGTGCCCACACTAGGGAGAAAAAGAGTCAACAGGGCCAGAGCGATGGCCACCTGGAGAAGGTTGGGTTGGCACCTCGGCCCCAAGTTACTCAGTCTGCTCTTCATCCACTAATTGTTTTTCAGCTGATGAAGTGCGAGGCCTCTTGCTAGGACAAGATGAGGTAGCCTTGGTGGAAGGGAGGGCAACAATGATCTCGAGAGTCTGACTGAATGGAGGTTGCTCGGCCTGAACCTCGACGTTAGAGGCAGAGGCCTGCTCAGTGATTAGAGCTCGGACGACTCTCCTCTTAGCCATCTATTGTTCTTCAGTAAGGGGAATTAAGTTAATTTGAGGAAGGCTGGGGTCTGGCTCGGGCGAGGACTCCAAGAGAAATTCGGTTACTTTAGTCATTCTCCTACCACTGTAGCAGTAGGTCGGCTGAACATCGAGCAGTTCGGTCCAATCCCGGTGTCGGTAACGTAGCGTGGCTCATAGTGTGGCTTAGATCGCGCAAGCGTAGTTTGATGTAAGCTGGTTCAAATCTGCAAGAGAAAAAACAAGGGTTATCGGGCAGAAGGAGTTGAAATAGCAGAGGAGATAAAACTGGACTATCCTTACCAGTTGTTCCCTTATTCCAATTGATGTTGTAGCCCGATATTGGGGCTTCTTTGTCCTCAAAATTGCCAAAGGCCCAAAGAAAATCATTATCGTTTAAATCCTTGTCTGGTGTGCGCTTGACGATTTTCTCTCGGCCCTTTCTGATTCCAAGGTAATAGATTCAACTGTTGTCATTTTGGTAGAGCAAATATTGGTGAAATAACTCAGCCAATCTGACGTTGAGGCCGAGGTGACGATCGAGCTCAGTGATGCCATTTATTATTCTGTATGTGATGATAGATAATTGAGTGGGGCATAATCTAGTTTGCCTAAGAAATTCGCAAATAAGGGGCTGGACTGGGAACCGAATTCCACCCTCTACGATGGATAAAAGGGTGAAAGGAACGAAGCCGGGCTTGCCCTATGGTGTGGTGTCTAGCTCGGCTAGCGTGAATTGTACGTCGTCGGGGATGTTGTAGTCCCTTCAGAACTCGACTATAGCACCAGGCGAACTCACCAGGAATCGGTATTTATCCATTGGAGTGGCCTTAATTTGTTAATTAAAAATCTGCTTGCCTCCTTAGCCCAGCGTTGAAGTGAATGGTGTGCTGAATAACCTAGTCAAGTCTGCAAAGTGAAAACATAGAATGTGTTACAGCCAAATAGTCCCTGGGTTAAGGAAACAGTGCAAATTAGTTTATAGTTTGCTCGGCCAAGAGAGTGTGTGCGGCGTGTAGCTCGGCCAGGGAAAGGGCAAGGTTTTAGCCCTACCCTCACTAAGGGCACAATTTTAGCTCGGTTCATATTAAGGGCAAGGTGCTAGTTCAAGCGCAGTCTCTGGTAAGGTTCCTAGTTCGGTGGCATCCACTTAAGGGAAGACTAACAAGCCGTAGCTTGGTCGTCATTTTCTGGATGGGTCACAAACACGTTTTTAGTTTAGTTATTGTGCTATTATGGATCAAAATCACTGGTTTTGCATGGTCTTTACCCCATCCGTTTGGTGTTCGTTTCTAAGCATGAAACTAGAGGGGTATTCCGTGGCCCTAATATAGTTCCACAACTATTGTCTATATATTTTAGTGGATTAGTACTCAATAATGATGTTCTGAATCGTTAGTGCTGGGTTAAACAAGTCAAAGGAACCAGAAAACGTAATGAACAGGATGAGCATTCAGGAAAAACGCTGGAAAGAGAAGGAAACTTACGTATTTTTGGCAAGCAATCGGATTCCAAATCAGAGGTAAGAGCTCCAGCAACAGTGATGAGCGCAAAATGGAGAGAAGATGCTTAGGCTAGGGCTCAAATTAAAAAATAGTGGTTCGATGTTCTGAGTACAAAGGGTCTGAGACGGAGAAAATGAACAGTGAAAGTGTCTCTTCCACTGCATATGGGTTATACATCTAATAGAGGCAAAAAAGCAAGACAATTCAAAAATTTTGGAACGAGTGCCTGACAACTGTAATGGGATTACGGACACAATGAGACAGTGCCACGTGTTCCAAGTGTGTCAAATGTGTCAGGCGTGTCAGACTGGAGGATGGACATGTTGTGCAATTGAAGAGACTTTTCTGAACCGAGCAATTGGTGGGAACCGAACAACAGTTCTAGCTCGGTTAACGTGGGCATTCTTACCTCAACTGATGGAATGTAATCCCAATCATGCTCTGCAGATGGAATTAAGGGGCAATTGAGAGGGTAATTTGTGTAAACAAATTAGGCTGAGCAAAGGAAATGGTCATAGAGAGTTAAGCCGAATAGTGGGCCGAGGTAAGGGCTTGGATAGCCCAGTTTCGAGCAACGTGGGCTCTAGGTCGGCCAGCAAGGGGTTGATGGGGCTTGGACTTAGCTATAGAGGTACAGATCTCGGTGGACTGAGTTGGCTTCAATAAAGAAAGCCGAGCCAGGTTTAGCTCAGCACCTTATCAGTTGGTGGTTTGTACAATGCGATCAGATGAAGATTAGAGCGAAGTAGTTCGATTAGAAAAAACAGTGGATGAATAGAGTTTTGTCATCTCACTTGGCTTGCAGTAATGAGGGTGTTCTAAGAATAAGCATTATCCTTGGGCATGAGACTCCTAGGAGGACTCTTCTAAGGAGAGTTAGAATCCTACTAGAATTGTGTCAGGTGGAATCTATAAAAGCTCATGGCATAACCTATGCACAGGTATTACAATTCTCACTCTAGAATACACAGAGCTTTACTGTCTCTTGTCAACTTGCTGACTTAGGCATTGGAGGGGTTTCCTGCACACACCCACCGGCTAGCTCACGTTTGTGTTTTCAGGTGATAAGACGACGACGTTTGAAGGAGTGCAAACTTGATCAACAGGATTATACGTGACTGATTATTTTGTGCTTGTACATATCCTATTTACAATTCATTTTCTCATGTTAAAGGCATTATGGTGGTCTTAAAATTATAAATTTTAAGTGGGATTATCTGAAGAAGAACAAGCAATAGAAGAAGAAAAAAAAATAGTAAATGAACTATAATTTTATTTTATTTTATTTTTACTTGTTTTTTCCTCTCTTGCAAATTTTTCTTTTCCATGGAAAAAAGGGAAGGAACCTTAATGAAATGAAGTTTTTCAATATGAAGACTTGACTTAAGTTGTCTTATTTGCTATTCATTTTTTCATCTGATAGACACTATGTTATTATTCAAATTATAAATTTTAGGCATGATTTGCAGAGAAAAATAACAAATAATAAAAATTAAGTGAAATATTTTTTTTCACTTAAGCATGTAATTGTTTATGACAAATGTTTCCTTACCATGCAGAAAAGGGAAGGACTTTTTTTCTTTTCTTTTATATATATATTTGGAAGAGGTGAAGAAATCTTAATGAAATACACGTGTCCAATACGAAGACTTGACTTTAGTTGTCCTATTTAAAAGTCATTTTCTCATGTGATAGGCATTGTTGTGGTGTTAAAATTATGATTTTGTAGAGAATAATAAATTATAAAAGAAAAAAAATAGTAAATGAAATATCTTTTTTTTCACTTTTTTCTTTTTCTTTTCCTTTCTCTCTCCACAAATTATTCTTTTCCTTTTTTCATGGAAAAAGGGAAAGGAATCTTGACGAAGTACACTTGTCCAACATGAGGACTTGACTTTAGTTGTCTTATTTAGGATTCGTTTTCTCGTATGACAGACATTGTAATGGTGTTAAAATTATGAATTTTAAGAAAGATTTGCATAGAATGATGCATAATGAATGCTGCCTCGTAATTGTTTATGTCTATGTGGATGTGGATAGATACACATACAACGGACAAATGTTTTTGAGGCCAACCAAACTTTCAGTTACTTCTCAATCTTAATCTACCGTGTTTAGAGGGCAAGAAAATAGTAACTAAATGTTCAAATTGAAGTCACTGTTGTGATTATGCAAACCCGATCGATACTCATGTGGTTCAATGAGATTCAATTAGCATTATTATTATCTATTTTTGTGGTTAATTTTGTTGGTGCAAATTTTATAAATGTGATGGAAGGAGATAAAACATAAAATAATTAGTATTGCCTCAAGGCACGTTACAACGTTGCTTTCCTTAAGACGATATTCGCCCCTACCAATTCTGTCGAATATGGTGTGCACCCAGTTACCCGCAAATCCGCCTCCAAGATACAATGAAACCCAATCTAAAGACTGATGTCTAACTGCGTTATGCACGAACGAAATCAGATCCCAAATACTTTTGGATTTTTTTAATCCACCAAGTACAGAGAAAAATAACAATATGAATGTTAGAGAGAAATTCCATGGATTTCATATAGATTTCATATGTATGATTTCTATCTAATTTCCAACCTATTCTGCCTTTATATAAGCATGGGTTTGTGTCCCTTAGACCAAAGGTCGTGTCCTTTAAATCCAAAAGTGACACCATTTAAATCCAAGAATCATGTCTTTTGATTTAAATCCAATAGTTACACCCCATGGTTTAAATCCAAAAGACACACCTTTTTTGTTTAAACCCAACGGTTACACCCTTTGGTTTAAACCCAAAAGTCACATCTCTTTATTCATTCATATTACTATATTATATATTTAAATATACATAAATATATTATGAAAATGTCCCAACAATCCCTGGCCATTTTCAAAATATATGAAAGTAACAACTTGGATAGATTAGGAAAATTTATGCATAAATGAAGATATTTTTCAATTTGAATCATTCACTTAGTGACAACACATCAAAGTTAATCAAGATGGCATAGTAGACTTGTCTTTGAACTAGTGATCTTATATGATTAACCGGACACGTCTCACACACAAATTTTCTTCTACTTAGGTAATTCAAAAACCCAACATGTGGATTGGCCTTGTGTCTATATCCTATTTCGTAAGCGCTCCCTTGAACTCATAGGAAGCAGCACCACCTCCTACACTCATATAGATAAGTTTACTGAGAGTACCCACTAAAGTACTCTAACTCACCGTTGTAAACTTATTAGGAGCAAAGTAGCTCAACCTCTTCTTTTGCATTACAGGTCCCAAGCACTTTATACCTTGGGATGGTTATAAAAATAAAAATTTAAGTGCTTGCAATCACGACATGTGGTGTACTTGGGCTCATTGAACTCAAGGACTTGATGTTTCTTCAAGCGTTGAGTCGAGTTTTCATTAAGAGTGATATATTACTTGAGCTTCAAACCCATCCCCTTTGATGATCTCACATCGAATCCCTTGCAAGTATTTCTTAAGATAATTTATAGTCACGTGGACAATATTCTTACATAGCGCGATCAACATGTCCAGACTATCAATCACTATCATAACTATCAACTCATATTAATGATGAGTTTGCATATTGAAAAATTTAAGAAAAATCCGTGACAAAAATACTATGTCACTCCATCTCTTTTGTTTCAAGAGACTAAGAACCATCTCTTCAATTCGAAGAGATAAACCCTCGCCAAAAGTAATCTTTATTTACTCTAAGCCATATTTTTAATGCTAAGTATTTAAACAGGTGCCTATGTATCCTTTCAAATAACTGGATATCCACTTTAACATATAAACTAACCATTCTTAGTAACTTTGAGAAATTAAATTGTGGGACTTAAACAATCAATACTTTAGATATTTAGAATTCATACTTTCTTATATCATAAGTTTCATGATTTGTGCTTGTATTTGTTTTGAATCATAAATTGACCAATGAATATAAAATTTTCATTCAAATACAAGTCACATAAATTATAAATTCTAATTTAATAACATTCAGAAAATTTACCAAGCATATAATAAATATACTCTATATTTTCTCAAATTTCAAGAAATCATAAACCAAAAATCATACGTAATTTTTATAATTAAAACCATAATTTGATTTTAAAATACATTTTTGAAACTTTCACAAATATATTCTAATACTTGTGGATTTTTTCTTAAATCCAAAACCAGGATTTAAAGTTCAAACTTTGATCTTGTGGCTCACAATGGATTTGGGCCCTTTCCATTTAATTCAAAACTGATTAACTAACATAGGCCCAAGCGACCCAAATAACTAAAAATTCATTACATTAGGCCCCCAAGATGCCCATTATGATGGGTCCTTCTCATGGACCCATTTCAATAAACAAATCAGATTTATAGAATCTGGGAATGGATCTTATGGGCATTGAATCAATAATAATAATAATAAAATAAAAAAGAAACCAATGGCCAAACTAAACACCAAAGTTGGTCAAATAACCGACAAACCTGTTCATAATCGAGCCATCACGCCGATAATTTATCCCACTGACTACTCCGGCGATGCAGAACGTTATTGTCATGTCATGTTCAAATAGATTGTTATTTTTGCATGACGTATAGTAACCCACATAAAAATTATTACAAATCCTTTAACAATGCCAAAAATTTTATCTCGCAACTCTTATGCGAATCTGAGCAATTCAAATTATTTCATTGTGGGTTACATCACTCTTGACAAACCACACTACAAATTTTGGCCAAAACAAAGCCGTCATCCCAAGATTTCGGGAAACTTCAATGCCCCAAACACGCACATACATATATACATATATATATATATATATATGAGAGGGTAATTTTTGGGAAAATTGGGCCGAGCTTCGAGTTGGGTTTTGAGGCCCAAAACGCAGAGGACTAGGTAAAAAGGCCGCAACAGATACTCCGGCCCAAAAGGGCAAAGTTACTCCGGCCTTGGGAAGAGATCGTTATTTCGGCCCAAGGAAGAGTAAAATTACTCCGGTCTGGAGGCAACTCACAGTTAGGCCGGTCTCAGAGTTAGTCCGGTCGCAGTATGTTCTGGGAAGGCCGGTGTCGGAATTAGTCCGGTCGTGACTTACAATGGTTAGGTCGGTCAGAACTTGTTACTTGGAAGTTTGAACTAAGCACCTCAAGGTTGAACAGGGCAGCCGAAGTAAAGAGTTGGAGGAGAAGACCGAGCTAAGGATAGTTCGGCCTTCTGTGGCTCGGTATAGCCAATTTTACTTCGGTCAAAAGGAAGTTCGGCCATAAAGAAAACCATCCCACTTGGTTTAAGCAGTGGGGGAGGGTGTAAAAGGATAAGCATTATCCTTAGGAGATTGAATCCTAGGAGGACTCTGTATGGAGAAATACAAGTCCTACTAGGATTGTGCCATGGGAAACTTATAAAAGCTCACAAGCATCACCTTGGAGGAGGTAATTGAACACAATCTTTCTGAGAACTTAGAGCTTTGTCTATTTGTCAAGTTTTCTGACTTAGGCATCGGAGAGGTTTCCGGCACACACCCGCCGGCTAGCTCACGTTTGTGTTTTCAGGTGACAAAGCGACGTCGTACGGAGGAGCGTGGACTTGGTCAACAGGATTATACGAGGAGAATTATTTCCTCTCCGTACAATTGGCGCCGTCTGTGGGAAGAACAGACAAGAACAAAAACCTCTTGACTAAGCTTCTCCTTTTCTCATTCAATGGCACACATTGAAGACTTGCCGCAGTCCGCCGTCGACGGACTAACTCCAGAGGGGGGCGCAAGGCGCGAAGGATTACCCTCTGTCCCTCCTATGGCGGATCTGGAGCCCCAACAACATAACTCCAGGAGGAGTGGCAGGGGAAGGCGGAATAGCAGCCCTCGTCACTCTCAGAGTCCTGACAGACAAAGGAGGAGGATTGATCCTCAAGCCCTGGAAGATCACGTGAAGGAACAAGATGAACTAATTCGAAGGATGGCGGCGGACATGGAGGCTTTAAAACGCCAGATGAAGACTAAAGATGTGGCGACAGGAGAGGGGCGCAAGCATAAGACGCCCCCTCGCCACTCAGAGAAT
Source organism: Camellia sinensis (assembly GCF_055761805.1). Lineage (NCBI taxonomy): Eukaryota > Viridiplantae > Streptophyta > Magnoliopsida > Ericales > Theaceae > Camellia > Camellia sinensis. The sequence continues at coordinate 48,010,304 of NC_138964.1, forward strand.
CGTAGTAGGAATACTACGCCCTCCCAAGGAGAGAGCAGAAGCCTCAGGACAGGCGACACACACTCCTTGTCCTCAAGGACTCGTCACTCTAGGTCTGAGAGGACGAGATCCGAAAGATCATACACTGAAGGAAGCACGTATTGGCCTTCACATTCGCACCAAACCAGATCCAGACAAACCGAGCTACCCAGGTCATCCGACTTACGAACCGTGCTAGAAGAAAAAGCACGATGCAAGGAGGATGCCAGGGCAAGGGATCCACACCGAGTTTCGGCCTTACAACGGTTGGCTCCTCGGACGCACGGAAGCGTCGAGGTTGGAATGCCAATACCGCGACCGGCCTACGAACCAACGGACAAGGCATTGGCAAGACTACAGACTTCACCGTTTGTCCCAGCGATCGAAAATGCACCCCTACCATCAGGCTTCCTTCAGCCGAAGTTCAATACATATGAAGGGAAGACGGATCCGTATTCTCACCTGAGCCACTTTCGCCAAGTCATGGCTGTGTACAGGTGAAACGAGGCCCTAATGTGCATACTCTTCCCATCAAGTCTGGGCGACTTAGGCTTGACTTGGTTCGAAAAGCTCCCAGAGGGCAGCATAGCCTCCTGGGCCCAATTGGCAGAAGCGTTCGTAGCAAGGTTTCGGACAAATACTAAAACACCGGTGGAGATAGACCAATTACTCTCCATCGACATGGGTGAGAAAGAGACCCTCAGATCTTACAACAGTCGCTACTGGGAGACATTCAACCAGATTGGAGATTGCCCCACCAATCTGGCCATTGCGCAGTATAAAAGAGGCCTACCAGTAGGGAATAGGCTAAGGGATTCAATCACCATGACGCCACCCCTTACCATGGAAGCCCTGATGGAGAGAGTGCATCAGCACATCAGGGTTGAAGAGGATGGCGCACGTGCCAAAGCAAAATTTAGTACAGCCGCGGTACCAGAAAAGAAAACCTCAGCAAAGGTCAACACGGTGGATCGAAGTAACAAAAACGGGCGTGGCAGACGAGATAACGGAGAAGACCCAGACAAAAAATGGTTGAGAATCCGCACTGCCATAACAACGGTGTTCAAGAAACCAATATATCGGATTCTGAGCGAAATAAGAGATGAGCCTTTCGTCAAGTGGCCAGCCAAGCTAGGAGAAGCCCAGAAAGACTACGACGACAGATCACGGTGCACCTTCCACCAAGAAAAGGGGCACCGAACTGAGAACTGCACGCCACTGAGACAGCACTTGGAAGAATTGGTGGCAGCAGGCCACTTGGACAAATACATTGAAGGAGGAGCGCAACCGGCCCCCCAAGATCATAATGACCATCCCAATAGAATGCCAATCGATGCACCACCCCAAGGCATTATCAATGTAATTCATGGAGTTTTTGAACCTGAGCGCGTATGCGAGCTCAGAGGTTCAATCAAGAAAGCTGAGCACTTTAGGGAGGTGTTAAGTGCCCAACCTGCCATCAAGAAGGGGAGGACAGAGGCAACAAACGTCATGTCCTTTTCGGATAAGGACTTGGAACGAATTTACTGCCCCCATAATGACGCCCTGGTTGTCACTCTCCGAGTCAAGGATTTTGACGTCAAGCGGATTCTAATTGACCAGGGTAGTTCATGTGAGATCATGTATTACGACACATTCAAACAACTGAAGCTGCAAGACAAAGACTTGGCGCCTGCAGTTTCTCCCCTGATTGGATTCAACTCCATGCCGGAGTGGCCTGATGGCAAAATAATCCTTCCAGTCAAAGCAGGGAGCGTAACGAAACAAGTGGAGTTCTGGGTATTAAAGGTCCCCTCCACCTACAACATCATCTTGGGCAGAACATGGCTGCATGCCATGCGTTCGGTAGCGTCATCCTACCACCAAGTAATGCGGTTCCCCAACAACACCGGCATAATTGAAGAAGTCTATGGAGATCAGATCATGTCAAAGCAATGCTTCGTCACGGCGAATGGCAGCCGCGCAGCCAAAGGATATGTTCATTCGGTGGAAAAACCGGAGAGTAATGAACTATTCACAGATGTCAGCAAAGCGGCGGATCGGAAACCAGTGGAGGACCAGGAGATGGCAAGTTAAGGCCAAACTGGGAAGGTCCTTACGAAGTGGTTTGGTTAACAGACAAAGGGGCATACCACACTAGAAGACAAGGACGGCAAAGCAATCCCTAGGCCATGGAACACGGCCAACCTCGAGTTATTTTACTTTTAATTTTTCTCTTTCAAGCATGTGTAATTTTTTCTTTTCTCAATAAAACAAGAAATTCTTTTTAGCACAAGTCATTCCTTGTAAAAGTTAGCTTTAGTAAAGATTAGGCGCATAGCAAGCACTTTATTCTAAGTTAGCTGGAAAAACTAACTTAGAGGTTGGCTGGAATAAACCAACACCCTTCCTAAGCCCAGGATAAGGATCCAGGCTGCAGGACGTTTGGTCGGAATAACCGAACTTTATTCTAAGTTAGCTGGAAAAACTAACTTAGAGGTTGGCTGGAATAAACCAACACTCTTCCTAAGCCCAGGATAAGGATCCAGGCTGCAGGACGTTTGGTCGGAATAACCAAACTTTATTCTAAGTTAGCTGGAAAAACTAACTTAGAGGTTGGCTGGAATAAACCAACACCCCTCCTAAGCCCAGGATAAGGATCCAGGCTGCAGGACGTTTGGTCGGAATAACCAAACATTATTCTAAGTTAGCTGGAAAAACTAACTTAGAGGTTGGCTGGAATAAACCAACACTTGTTACTCTTCAGCCGAAGTAAGGGCATGGCTGAAGAGTGGTTGGCTGGAATAAACCAACACTTGTTACTCTTCAGCCGAAGTAAGGGCATGGCTGAAGAGTGGTTGGCTGGAATAAACCAACACTTGTTACTCTTCAGCCGAAGTAAGGGCATGGCTGAAGAGTGGTTGGCTGGAATAAACCAACACTTGTTACTCCTCAGCCGAAGTAAGTATATGGCTGAAGAGTGGTTGGCTGGAATAAACCAACACTTGTTACTCTTCAGCCGAAGTAAGTGTATGGCTGAAGAGTGGTTGGCTGGAATAAACCAACACTTGTTACTCTTCAGCCGGAGTAAGTGTATGGCCGAAGAGTGGTTGGCTGAAATGAACCAACACTGTGTACTCCTCAGCCGAAGTAATTATTTCGGCTAAGGAGTGGTTGGCTGGCAAGTATAGTTTAAAACACCTACAACCGGAATAAGAGTTGAAGTAAAAATTTCATTCAAAGAGAAGTCATTACAAGGGGGCATAGTTCGGTTACAGAGTAAAAAGTACAAAATCAGGAAAAAAGTTCTTCAATATCAGCATCAAAACCTACTTCACCACCAACTTGAAGACCGGCTTCTGGAGGGAGCTCATTCACTGTAGGAAGAGTCACTTCGGCTGGTACCACGGTCTCACTGGGAAGATCAGCAATTAGGTCTTCAACAGTGGGCACCGACCGAACTTGCTGGTCCACGTTATCGACCGGAGTATCTTCAGAAGAGGAGTCGTCGGAACCTGAGTCCTCCAGAAACTCTTGCTGCAGGGTATCGGCATACTCCGCAAGGGACTTCGGTATGAAGTAGTCCGGAGGGTTGAAGACCTCGGTCTGCTGGTCATGACCGAGCTGCTCAACAGCTGCCCTCCAGCCACATTTGAAGAACAACTCCTTGGCAGCATCACATTGTTTCACATAGGCTTCCTCCGCCTTCTTGTAGCCCTGCTTGTAACCCTCCTTTTCGGCTACCTCCGCACTCTTTTTTAGTTGGTTTATTTCGGTATCCTTTCTCTTTTCAAGCTTCAGCAACTCCCGCAGATACTTGTCCTTCATAATGATGGCTGCTTTCTGCTTCTCCGCTTCAGCCGAGCTAACCAGATCGGCAAGCCGACCGTTCTCTGCTTGAAGCTCGGTCATTTTCCGTTCGGCCTCCACTAGTTCGGCCGCCTTTGCCTCAGCTTCGGCCATTGCTTGCCTTGTGGTTTTTCTCAGTTCTTGAACTTTTTTGTAAGTAACATTGTTCTTTTGTAAGGCCTGGCAAAACAAAGATCTCATTTAAACCGAAGTAACAGTTGGAAAATTTAGGCGGCAAAAACAGACAGAGCTACTTACCAAGATCATGGACTTCGATGTGGCCCGGATTGACTTCATTTCAGTATTTAGTTGCTTTAAGTGGTGCTCCATATCTTTTGGGAGGCACACACTTTTGGCCAAGTTAAAGGCCAATTGGTGATCTTTTTCGGCCACAACCGAATCAGTGGCCTTGATATCTCGATCGTTGAAGGTCAGAAGGGGAGCCCACTTCGGAGATTCAGGTCGGTCAGTTTGCTCCGGTTGGAGAACGGGTTGAGGACTCTGGGGGATGGATTCGACCTCGTCGACAAGTTGCTGTTCGGTTGATGTAGATCGGGCGCGTTTGGAAGGGCGAGATGAAGAAGGCCGTTGAGAGGGGAGGGCCACAACAGCAGGCTGCACCTCAACCGTCGGTGGTACTTCGGCTCTGGTTGTCGAGGTTAGAAGGGCCCTGACTCTGCTCCTCTTAGCCATTTCTTCTTCAGCGGTTAGTGCGACTAGTCTTATTTCGGGCACCCTTGCTTTTTCAAGGAGAAAATCGGTCACCCTTGCTTTTCGGCGACCGCTGTAGCGATAGGTCGGCTCAAAATTTAGAAGCTTGGCCCAATCTCTTTCTTTAATCCGAAATGCGGCTCGCAAGACTCCGAGGTTGGGATAGCTATACAAGGAATGGAGATGGGCGAAATCTGCAAAAAAGAGAAGTGTTAGTTCGGCCAATAGACTAAACAACCGAGATAACACACAATGCAGAAGACCGAAGTAAAATTACCAGGCTCTCCCATTTTCCAATTTATAGGTCGGCCAGGAATTTGGGCTTGAAAATCTTCAAAGTTCCCAGAGACCCAAAAGAAATCATCATCATTAAGGTCTTTGTCTGGTGTATGCTTAATTATCTTCTCTCGGCGGCGGCGGACCCTAAGGTAATAGACCCACCCAGCATTCTTCGAGCCGATGGAATACTGATGGAATATTTCGGCTAGGCCGAGGTTTAAACCGGTCTGGTGATTTAGGGCGGCTATTCCCATTATGATACGGTATGTATTGGTGGACAGTTGGGTGGGGCATAACCTAGTCTGTCTAAGAAATTCGCAGATTAGCGGCTGGACAGGAAACCGTAGTCCGGTTTCTATTATGGATTGAAGGGTAAAAGGGACGAAGCCTTCATTATTCCAGGGAGTAGCATCTTTTTCGGCCAACGTCAGATGGACGTCGTCAGGAATTTGGTAATCATTCCTAAATTCGGCCATGCCACCAGGGGTTTCGACTAAATATCTATACTTACCCATTTGTTGTATAATTTATGAATAAATTATTTCGGTACAAAAACTAGGCTCAGTAGCTCGGTTGAGCACACGCAGGAGTGCCTGGGCAACCTAAGTCTGCAAAGTAGAAAACAAAGGGGTTAAGCACAGATCGTAGGACCGCGCTACAAATTATAAGCAAGATATACAAATCCTACTTCGGCTTAGTGGGCTGGTTATACCTCGGCTCATCAGAAGGTTTCTTAGCTCGGTTTTGAGCAGTTTAGACCGGTTTAACGTCTGGGGGCAGCTTTCTGAGTTCGGTCTAAAAAACTAAGATAGCTGGTTTAGTCCCAAGGCCTAAATCGGTTGCGGTGTGAGGAAAAGTTACTCCGGCTGAGCCCCTAGGGCCGGCTTTCCGAGTTCGGTTTCAGAACTAAGAAAAGCCGGCTTGGCCCCAAGGTCTTAGCTCGGTTGGAGACCGAAGTACCTAGTTCGGTAAGTGCAAGCTTGTTCGGTGAACTTATCTTGGCTCGAGTGGGTCAGAAGAAACTACTGACATTCCTACAAGTTCTAGTTCGGTCATTCTCTGAATCTATCTACATACATAACACAAACAGTATCCTAGTCCGGTTACTAGGTGATTTTGGATCTAAGACTATTTTCCTACAAAATAGTTCATACATGCATGAAGTTCTACTGGTTTCTTCATAAAAAGTACAAAAGCAAAGCAGATAAATGGAGAAAGATGTTTGCAAAAAACATACAAGGCATGGAAAGTAAAATACGAAAACATAGAGAGCAAGATGATTAGATTTTCTTACCAGAAAAGAGAGAAAGGAGACTGGAGTCGGAAACGGTGGCAGCAAGAACACAAGCTTGAGTATGGAAGTAGAGGCACAGAAAGAAGATGAAGACAGAGAGAGAAGGTAGATGCAGGTAAATGATTCAGAAGAGTAAAAAGGTTGTTTTGTGAAAGAAGGGAGAGAAAAAGGCGGCAAAAAGAAGCGGGAACAGTACAAAAATTCTGAAGGGCGGCATGACAGTTGGTCACAGCTTATCAGAGTTTGCCACGTGTCACTGGAATGGGAAGCGTTACAGTCGCTGTGATTGAAGAGACGTTTTGACCGGACATAGTGATACCCGAGGTAAACTTAGTTCGGCTGGAAAGGCTAAAAGGGTTTTTTAGCTCGGCTGAAAAAGCGTAACAAACTCTAGCTCGACCAGAAGGCTGGTAATCCCAATCATGTTGCACAGATGGAATTAAGGGGCAATTGAGAGGGTAATTTTTGGGAAAATTGGGCCGAGCTTCGAGTTGGGTTTTGAGGCCCAAAACGCAGAGGACTAGGTAAAAAGGCCGCAACAGATACTCCGGCCCAAAAGGGCAAAGTTACTCCGGCCTTGGGAAGAGATCGTTATTTCGGCCCAAGGAAGAGTAAAATTACTCCGGTCTGGAGGCAACTCACAGTTAGGCCGGTCTCAGAGTTAGTCCGGTCGCAGTATGTTCTGGGAAGGCCGGTGTCGGAATTAGTCCGGTCGTGACTTACAATGGTTAGGTCGGTCAGAACTTGTTACTTGGAAGTTTGAACTAAGCACCTCAAGGTTGAACAGGGCAGCCGAAGTAAAGAGTTGGAGGAGAAGACCGAGCTAAGGATAGTTCGGCCTTCTGTGGCTCGGTATAGCCAATTTTACTTCGGTCAAAAGGAAGTTCGGCCATAAAGAAAACCATCCCACTTGGTTTAAGCAGTGGGGGAGGGTGTAAAAGGATAAGCATTATCCTTAGGAGATTGAATCCTAGGAGGACTCTGTATGGAGAAATACAAGTCCTACTAGGATTGTGCCACGGGAAACTTATAAAAGCTCACAAGCATCACCTTGGAGGAGGTAATTGAACACAATCTTTCTGAGAACTTAGAGCTTTGTCTATTTGTCAAGTTTTCTGACTTAGGCATCGGAGAGGTTTCCGGCACACACCCGCCGGCTAGCTCACGTTTGTGTTTTCAGGTGACAAAGCGACGTCGTACGGAGGAGCGTGGACTTGGTCAATAGGATTGTACGAGGAGAATTATTTCCTCTCCGTACAATATATTTAATAAATTCTTGACAACAAGCAACAGTGAAGATCATACAAAAATTTTCAAATAAGAAAAGTTTCTCAGATTTTCCTTTTCTGACTTCTAGTTATGAAAAGATCATGCATATCAATTTTCAAACATATACACAAACATAAAGCCTAACTATATAAACAGTTTTAATAAAACTTTCAAACAAATCATATTAACAATATCCTATAATTCTTGCAAAACTTAAAGTTCCATGTATATTGATAGTAGATAGAAACAACAAAATCATGTGTCACACAAATAACATGCAAAACACGGTATAAATTATAGTTGACTCAAGTTTTGGTCACCAAAAACAGAAAGCCACAAAGATCTTATTTACTGAATTACACCTCATTGATTGTAAACACATACCAGCAATAATTATATTTGTCATGCAATAGAGAAAGCAAAACTTAAAGCAACAATTATAATTAAAACACATAACTTGTTCATAACAGTTTTTTTCATGGCATGTGAATAGTATATTTTCCTTGAAAATTACGTGTCACTTATAAACACACACTTTCTTAGCAAGAAACAACAGATATAGGCATGCAATTATTCATATAATATTAATTTCAAAAATAAAATAGGAAATAACTCATACCTAGCAATCTGATTTTCATTAACATCATCATATAAAATTGCACATATATAGAAAATGCATAACTCGTTTCTTAATCCGCTTTATACCATAAATAAAATTGAATTCGGCCTTACTTGTTGTACATAATTCCAAAAACACATTAATATGCTTCCATCTCTTAGGAATATCGTCTTAAGATTGTTGGTGCAAATTTTGTAAATGTGATGGAAGGATAAAACAGAAAATAATTAGTATTGTTTCAAGGCGCGTTACAACGTCGCTTTCTTTAAGACGATATTCACCCCCACCGATTCTGTCAAATATGGTGTGCACCGGGTTACCTGCGAATCTGCCTCTAGGATACAATGAAACCCAGTTTAAAGACTGATGTCTGACTGCTCTGCGTTATGCACGCACGAAATCAGATCCTGAATACTTTTGGATTTTTCTAATCCACCAAGTATAGAGGAAAATAACAATATGAATGTTAGAGAGAAATTCCATGGATTTCATACGGATGATTTCTATATAATTTCCAGCCCATTTTGCCTTTATATAGGCATGGGTTTGTGTTCCTTAGACCAAATGTTGTATCCTTTAAATTCAAAAGTGACACTCTTTAAATTCAAGAATGTCTTTTGGTTTAAATCCAATAGTTACACCCCATGGTTTAAATCCAAAAGACACACCTTTTTTTGTTTAAACTCAATGGTTACACCTTTTGGTTTAAACCCCAAAGTCACATATCTTTAATCATTCATATAACTATATTATATATTTAAATATACATAAATATATTATGACAATGTTCCAACAAATTTTATGAATTCGACTCTCATAGGAGAAGACATTGTAATTAGTTGTTAAATTTGTCACATACTTCTAGATATATATTATTGAATTTTCTTATATAATTTCAATATGTATGCCACATTTATCTTTATAGGTAAAATTCTATCAATAAATCTTGGGCACTTAGCTTTTCTTGTGCAAATTATTTCTTACCCATTGAAAAAAGAATAAAAAAAATTGTGATTGCATGGCCTAATCCCACAACATTTAGATTTAAATATAATTTAAGCATATCGCTAAGAATAATTTGATGTATTTACTTTAAGTACTTGCAAGAGCACGAATTTATTCAAATATAGATACGGTAAATAATAGTAAATAAATAAATAAAAGTCAAAACCAATGGACTTAAACCGATGGAACTGGATTAAAAAAATAAACAAATTTAAAATTAAATTACCGAATCTATTTGACAAAGTTTTTAAATTTTGATATTGCAAAAAAAACTATATTGCCAATATTAAAAAGTTATTAACCCACAATTAAAACACTAGGGCAATGGAATTCACCACATACATGATATTTATATTATTCATGCTTATTAATTCTTCATTTTTCTCTTCCCCATAAATTGTTGGCAAAACTTGGATGATAATACATGATAGTTCATTTTATTAATTTTCAGAAAATTATTTTTCATTTTTGAATTAAAAAATTTACTAAATCTATCAAAACTTAATTTATATCTCACCTTAACAGATCATAAATTGAATCCAACCAAACACATTGAAATTTAATTATAATTTTTTTAGTTAAAAATCAACAAGTGAAGAAGAGAAATTTATTTGATTAAAGCATATTATTTATTGAAAAAATTAAATCATATGAACAACTATATATAATTAAGTAGGCAACTTCATCCTAACCCTAACAATTTATTTAGCCATAAGTTTAGCCCAACATACTCATATTTGAAAGAAACTTTCTTGGTTGCATTAAATAAATAATCCACGTACAAAATCTTCTTCTCTCAATATTTGGAATACAGTAAGGTTGTGTTTGGTTAATAAATTTGAATAGAAAAAGAAAATCAAAAAAGTGTGTAAAATGTGTGTAAAATATAATTTTATTTCATTCACATTTCACCTACCGTTTCCATTCTCAATTCCAAATCTTTTACCAAATTCTTAAACCAAACAGAGCATAAGGTTGTGTTTAATTGATGAATTTAGGAAGAGATTTAAAAAATAAAAAATAAAAGGCATATAAAATGAATTTAGGAAGAGATTTGCGGAAAAAAATGAAAAAAGTGTGTGAAATGTGTGTAAATTTTAATTTTATTTCATTCGCATTTTATCTACCGTTTTCATTTTGAATTCCAAATCTCTCACCAAATTCTTAAACCAAACAGAGCATAAGGTTGTGTTTAATTCATGAATTTAGGAAGAGATTTGGAAGAAAATGAAAAAAGTGTGTGAAATGTGTGTAAAATTTAATTTTATTTCATTTTCCAAATTTCTCAGCTTACATTTTATTTAAAGTGTGTGAAATGTGAGTCTTAAATTACCTGTAAGCTTACACTTTCATATCCAGCTTCCACTTTCATTTGCTCATGATTTACCAAATAAACTATCCATCTTTTAAGAGAGAATAAAATTTCGGAAGAGAATATTCTTAAAATTTAATTAAAAATTCCGTCGTCATTTACTCACAATACAAGCTATCAAGCATCAATTTCATAATATCTCAACTTTTTCCCAAAATTTCCAAATTCTAGGGTTTCCACCAAAACAAGGTTTTTTTTTTTCCATTTTTAAAAATATTTTTCCAAAATAACACCCATACCTTAGAACATAGCTCATATTCTCAAAATTTTGAGAAAAATTGATAAAATCATCATCTAACATCATTTAGGGTTCAACAACCCAAAATCATAACTCAAACATGTAATAAATGCTTCAAACAAGCATAATCTTGCAAAAACATATATATAACTCAAAAATTATCCATATCTCAAGCTTGGGTGTTAAACAGGAAAGCAACCCAAGAGGGGGGGTGAATTGGGTTAATAAAAAAAATTTGGCCAGAAAAGATTTCAAAATACTAAGTAATTAAATGCAGTAGACAATCAATGAATGCACAGAAAATAAAAGGAAAGGAAAGAAAAGCTCAGCACAAGGATTTAGAGTGGTTCGGCTCACCGGCCTACGTCCACTCCTCAAGAGAGCTCCTTGAGAATTTCTTCACTAAGAATCAATGCACCACCAAGCTTCACCTAGCTTGTGGATTTTTAAAAAGGACTTACTTCAATCTGTTGAGGACCTCTCAACTAAATGCCTCACTTTACAAGTGTTTCACTCATAAAATAAGGAACAAGAGAAAGAGGTTCAACTGTCCTCTTTTACAAATATTCTCTCTTAAAAGATTGATATGAAAGTGTAAGCTTACAGGTAATTTAAGACTCACTCAGATCTGAAAATGAAAGTACAATGGAGTATATTAAAAGCTCTTGATTTCTCTTAAATGCTCTATGTTTGTTGTATTGAAGAAATGTATTGATTGAACAAGGAGAGCTTCGTCTTTATAGCATTAATGGTTTCTAGCTGTTGGAGAGAGGATATTTGAATCTCCTAGCTATTGGAGCAAATCAATGAGGAAATTTTCCAGCTGTGTCTGATCAGAGTATGGAGAAAGTGGACTGTATACAGGTCTTGCGAAGAGAAGAATCATTTAATGAACAAGCTTTTCATTTAATGCTCTCCTTCATAGGTCAACTTCTTGGAGACGATATGGTGCCAGAAGATCTGCTCAAAGGTCATAAAAGATGACATATTATGCACATAACTCTGAAAAAGTGGCTGAGAAAAGGGCTATGTCAGTCCAGATTTGATTTGGTAGGTGGAATTTTTTAAACCCAAATTTATCAGTGTCAAGCCCTGCTGATTTGGTGTCGACCCTTCGCTTTCTTCTCTTCTTTGAATTGAGTTCTAGGTGTTCCTGGTGTTGACCCTTAACATTCTTGGTGTCGACCCTTACTGCTGGATTGTATTCTGAAATTTAGTGTCGACCTTTACTGTTCTTGGTGTCGACCCTTGCTTCTATAATGCATTCTAAAATTTAGTGTCGACCTTTGCTGGTCTTGGTGTCCACCCTTGCTTCTGGAACACTTAGTCATTCTAAGCTTCACTCTAGTGTCAACCCTTGCTATTTTGGTGTTGACCCTTAGACCTGTTTCAAGCATAAATAGAATTTTGCAAATCAGTGCTAATCTCATGTTTTGAGGGGTTAAAAACCATTGAAAACCAACACTCTAGAATCATAAATCTTCTAGAAACATTAAAGCACAATTTGTATACTATTAAATTGAAAACATGAATAATAAAATGAATTTTAAATATATGTTAATAATCAAAATCAATAAGAATTTAAGGTTGAATAACCTTGGGGCTAACAATCTCCCCCTTTTTGATGATAACAAATATCTAAAGTTTTCAAACTATGAGTTTCAAAAGAAAGGCATTAAGAAGTGTTTTTCAAGGAGTTTTGTAAATAATGGATTTAAAAATTAGAGTAAAAAACTCCCCCTATAAAAAGGGCTTCAAGACCAAAACAAAAATAATGATATATGTCAAAACAATAAAACAACTTGATATGGATCAAGCTCCCCCTGTTAATATGCACTGAAACAATCATTAGTAAAATCAATTTCTTCAATTTATTTTTATTGCATGAAATCACAAGCAAAAAATCAATAACTATGTGTGTTGTTGATAGACATTCACAACCAATCACAACCAACACTTAAATATCAACATGTTTCATTCAAGGATAATTCATCAACATTCATATATATATATATATAAAGAAGTATCTAAAATTCCAAGACATATACTACCCAATTTGTGTTTCCCAAAAGTTTGTACCCAAAAAGTGTTTTTACCAAGTCAATGTCATTCATATACATCTATCATCTAAAGAACTATATAAACATCCAACTACCATTAATAACTACAATTACAACCAACTACAATTAGAGCCAATTTCAACAATTTCTCCCCCTTTGTCATCAACAAAAATAAGGGTTCAGAGCATCAGCGAAATAGAGGAGGAGATCGAGGCCAATGCGGTGCAACTTCGCACCAACCTTGGGCAAATCATAGCATGAACTTGTGAATTTGTTCACCCAAATCATCATCCTAGTGCTGTTGGAAGATTTGTCAGAATTCTTCGTCGGAGTTCTTGATCCCGTAGACTGGAATCACCATGCTTTCTACACTTTCTTTAGCAGCAGCAATGACTTAAGCTTGCTGCAGCTTCATGCGATCAATGTCATTTTGCATTTCAGTCTGTTGAGAGATAAGTTGTAGAACCAAGGAGGCCAACTCATCCACCTTTTGTTCCAAAGCAGAGGATGATAAAGCAGGGATAAAGTGAGATGATGATGGAATGTCTAAGGTAGGGATGGATTGGGAATCGAGGTTTAGATTATTAAGCCTGGAATTAATTGAAGCAATCCCATCCAACAGGGGACCCTGAACCATAAAATCAAGAAGTTTGATTTTTTGAAAGAGAGAAGAGAGGTCAGAAGGAGGTAGTGGAGTAGTAGATCAAGGGTTGAGAAAGGAAGGGTAGGACTAGGAAAGGAAAAGCCAGGGGTAGAGAGACCAAGAGTGGAGAGACTAGGAGAAGAACTAGTTTTCCTGGTCTTGGTCCAGATGCGGTTGATTAGAGAATAGCCCATATTTCTCAGAGTTTCAGCCATATAACAAGAGGGGTCTCTAGGGACTTTTTCTTCCTTTTTAAGATCAATTTTGAAATGCTTGAAAAAAATTTCGAAAATCGTTCCGTAGGAAAGAGTTTGGTTATTTTGCTTATGAGCATTGATAATACAGTGAATCACCAAAAAATCAAAATCAATGATAAAGCCAGTGGATAGGGCCCAAATGAGATAAGTGTGACCATAGGTCACAACATCAAAATGACCAGACCGAGGGATAATGTTATGGGTGATGATGTGATGTAACAGTCTCAGTTCTAGGGAAAGATCTTTCCCAGAGACTGTGACCTGGTGATTTAGGTCAAGGTTGTTTGTGAGGAGACAGAGACCAGTGATGAGAGTATTGGGGTGTTTTAAGAGTTACAGATAGATTGACCTTATGTCCATCATTGGAGGTTTTCAGAATGGAGTTAATGACAGAAGGTGTCAAAGTGAAAGAAACACCCTTAAAAAAGCAGTCTAGGGTATGAGGAGAAGAGTCCTCATCAAAGGACAGATTTGCAAAAAAACTTTTTAATGAGAGTAGGGTAGATGTCACAGTTGAGTTTAAAGATGACCATTTCTAGTTATCAAACCAAGTTTTTACGGGAATAAAATGTTTTTCAAAGAATGCGATGTCTATTATGTGTCCACAGATTACCTTTTGAAGATTAAAGTCCTTGTTGAAGGCAGATCGGCACTCAGGGTTCTCGAACCGAAGCACAGGAGAAGAACCAGCGACGGCAGTGGAAGAAGAGGGGGTCCATGGTCGCTTCCATGTTGGAACAAAATGAGGTGATTGAGAATCCATGGAGAGAAAAAATAGAAATAGCGAGAGAGATGGAAGAGGATCGGAATGTGGATCGTCGTAGAAAATCGCCGGAATAGGAAAAGGGGCTAGGGCTAGATTTTTGGAGGTGTCGCAGGAGAAAAGGGAAGGGTCATGGTGTATATGTAACCTTGAGAGCGTGTCAACCCTCATGAAGAGAGGGGTTGACCCTTTGAATTTGAAAAGATCGCGTGGCAAACACCTTACCCAAAAGGCAAGTGTTGACCCTTAGAAAAAATGGGGTCGACACTAAAAAGCAGAGTCCTCAAACACAACAAGTGTCAACACCTTCGAAGAAGGGTGTCGACCCTTAACAATAAAAAGCACAAGGCCAGTTCACAAGGTGTCGACCCTATAGAGCAGAGGGTTAACCCTTGAAGGTCTTGTAAGGCAAAAACTAGTGTTTTACTCAGCAAATTTTGCAATGAAGCATAATAACACATAGTTAAACATCACATAGGAATATTTAACATGCCAAGCTTAGTTCTAATAAAGTAGAATTGCTCCTCATTGAGAGGCTTGGTAAAGATATCAGCCAATTGTTGGCTTGTAGGCACAAATTCGAGTTCGATGTCACCTTTAAGTACATGATCTCATAGAAAGTAAAGCCTTATTTCAATGTGTTTAGTGCGTGAATGCTGTATTGGATTTTTTGAAAGATTAATTGTGTAATGCCCTCAAAATAATACATATAAGCCCAACATTCATGACATCCATAGATATAAGGGAATAAAGCATATTTCCATTCATTAGAGTATTAAGTACAAAAGTATTACATGTTGACATCAAAAGTGAATGCCCTACGGGCTTACAACTTTCCAAGTCAACACTTGGGTACAACAAAAGAAGAGTTCTAACTCTTTATACAAAATAAACCTTTGGCTTGATTTACATGTAATACAAAAAAAGAAACAACAAAAGAGTCATTCAGCCTCTAAGCCTCCCAAGCTACGTCCTTGGAGGTGGCATACCATCTGTATCTAAAAATGATATCCCATAAAGGGTGAGCCAAAGCCCAGCAAAGATATACTAAACCAAGTATGAGCAATAACTAAAACATTAGCATTCGATAAATGGTTAATACTATAAACCAATTTTATAACACATCCCAGTTCCATGACAAATACATCTGTGTTTCATTCCACTTTCCTTTACTTATCTAATTCACATTCATAAACCTGGCTCATTATCTTGCCAAACAATTACATGAGACTACAACTCATATTAAAACACTTCCGTTATCTACAGTTCACATGAGACTACATCTCACATTAAACACTTCCATACTTCAATTATCTACGTCATGCAAACGTAATTAAGATTTCGAAACTTTCACCCTGGACACTCCGGCCAACTTAGTTATCAATGGAGTCCATCCCCTATCTCCTCCCAAACAGGTTTGAGAGTGCATCCCCTATCTCCTCTCAAACCATGGAGTACATCCCCTATCTCCTCCCACACAATATACATATATAATGTATTTAAACACTTATCATATACAATGATCAATCAATACACATATTTGATGTATTATTCCAACTGTCATATTCAATGACATATTCTAAGTGATTAGTTTCAGTTTTCCCTAATCAACATATAGTGTCTACAACAATCAAGACTATCCTCCACCGATAGCCCAAAGCAGTTATTTCTAAATAGATAATAAATTTATCAAACAGACAAAATATCAACATTGTCATAGGTGAGTGATTAATCAATCCAACTACACCATTCAATCTCATAAATTCCCAATTTCATGATTTCTAACTCAATTCCATATTTCCCCAAATTAATTATTCAAATTAATTATTCAATATAATTAGGGCATTTTCTCCCTTTTTATAATATTAACCCTAAGGTTCAATTTCATCAATTTAACAACAATACATCCATTTTCCAAGGTCTCACATATACATGGAGTTTAATATTTGAAAACCCTCTTTCATAACCTCAAATCAAACCCTAACTTTCCCAAAATTACCAAACAACACCACCTAATCAAAATGACTAAAATTTATGTTAAAACCCATAAGATAGAGTAGGGTATCCCTACCTCAAGTGAAGAGACCAAATGGAGAAGATGATGAAAACTCAAGATGCCCCAAACCCAAAGATTTTCGGATCAAAACGTAGCCCACACCAAGCTCCACCTTTCTTACAAATGGACTAGGGTAGAAACACACTAGGACTAGGTGTATTTTTAGAGAGAAGTTGTATAGAGAGAGAAGAGCAACCGGATCTAGGGTTTGTGTAAAAGAGATGATGAAGAAGAGAAAAAGAAGAAGCTGTTGCTGCGAACTGATATATTCGATCCTCGCTCGAGCGAAGGAGTGGTCGCTCGAGTGACCAGACACAAGGAAACCTCTCTCGAGCACAGAAAGCCTCGCTCGGGCCAACAACACGAAGCTTCAGGTCTGCAGCCTAGAAGCACGCTCAAGCGAAGAAAATCTCGCTCGAGCGAAGAAACCCAATATAGCGATCCCGGTTTTCTTTCCTTTAGTTGTTGTATTCCGGACTTAGGTTCCATGGTGTTGGTTGTTGTTTATATCTTATTTTCGTCCTTCAATTCTTTTAATATGAGTTTTAGGATGTGATGGGTAGGTTTGTTACAGGTTGGCAATGAGTTTGAACCAATAGTTGCTGCCCAGATTTTGGTGTCTTCGCTCGAGAGAGGCTTTTGTCGTTCGAGCGAGCTCTGTGTTTTAGATCCTTCGCTCGAGCCAGGGTTCCTTCGCCTAAGCAAGAGTTGAGTGTTGTGTCTGGTGGCTCGAGCGAGAAGTCTTGCGCTCGAGTTTGCGTCTGGTTCTGGACTTGAGAGTTGCATTTCTTGGCTCGAACGAGAATTCCTTCGCTCGAGCGAGCGAGCTGTATGTTTTGGGTTTCTTCGCTCGAGCGAGCATTCTTTTGCTCGAGCGTGCTTCTAGGTTGCAGACCTGAAGCTTCGAATTGTTGGCTCGAGCAAGGCTTTCTACGCTCGAGCGAGGTTTTCTTGTGTCTGGTCGTTCGAGCGAGCTTCGAATATATCAGTTGGCAGCAGCGGGTTACACTTCACATTTTCATCCTTTTCTTTTACACAAACCGTAGATCCGACCTCCCTCTCTATATATATATACCTTCTCTCTTGGGTTTCATCTAGTTCTAG
This sequence comes from Camellia sinensis, assembly GCF_055761805.1. Lineage (NCBI taxonomy): Eukaryota > Viridiplantae > Streptophyta > Magnoliopsida > Ericales > Theaceae > Camellia > Camellia sinensis. The sequence continues at coordinate 48,027,820 of NC_138964.1, forward strand.
TGGTCTTCTACCCTAGTCCCTTTGGAAGAAAGGTAGAGCTTCGCGAGGGCTTCACTTTAATCTGAAAAGTTGTGGATTTGGAGCACTTTGGGTTTTCATCATCTTCTCCATTTGGTCTCTTGATTTTGAGGTAGGGATAACCTACTCTAATCTATGAGTTTTAACATAAGTTTTAGTCATTTTGATTATATGGTGTTGTTGGGTAGTTTTGGGAAAAGTTAGGGTTTGATTCGTAATTATATGAAGAGGGGTTTTGTGTTTTAAAAGCTCCATGTGTATATAAGGCTTGGGAATATGAGTTTGTTAATGAAATTGGTGGAATTTGGTCTTAGGATCAATATTTGAGAAGGGGGGAAAATGCCCTAATCGTGTTGAATAATTAATTTGTGGAAATATGAAATTGAGTTGAAATTCATGAAATTGGGGAATTATAAGATGGAATGGTGTAGTTGGATTAATTAATCACTCACCTATGAAAATGTTGATATTATATCTGTTTGATGCATTTATATTCTGTTTAGAAATAACTGCTTTGGGCTATCGGTGGAGGATAGTCTTGATTACTGTAGACACTGTATGTTGATTAGGAAAAACTGAAACTAATCGAGCGTGTTATGTCATTGAATATGACTGTTGGAACAATACAGCGAATATGTGTGTTGATTGATCATTGTATATGATAAGTGTTTAATTACATTGTATATGTATATTGTTTGGGAGGAGATAGGGAATGGACTCCATGGTTTGAGAGGAGATAGGGGATGGACTCTCAAACCTGTTTGGGAGGAGATAGGGGATGGACTCCATTAATACAGCAAATCTGTGTATTAATTGTGAAGTATGGAAGTGTTTTTAACATGAGTTGTAATCTCATTTGAATTGTTGATATTGGAGATGTTTTAATATGAGCCGTTGTCTTATTTAATTGTTCGGCCAGGTTCTGAGCCATGTTTATATAACTTGAAAATTGGATAAGTAAAAGAAAGTGAAATGAAACATGGACTATTTGTCATGGAACTGAATTGTGTTACAAGTTGTTTTATAAGTGTTAGCCATTTATCAAATGCTAATGTTTTAGTTATTTCTCATACTTGGTTTAGTATATCTCTACTGGGCATTGGCTCACCCTTTATGGGACATCATTTTCAGGTCCAGGTGATATGCCACCTCCAAGGACGTAGCTTGGGAGGCTTAGAGGCTTGAAGATCTTTTTGTTGTTTTCTTTATGCATTACATGTTAATCATGCCAAGGGCTTATTTTGTATAATGAGTTAGAACTCTTCTTTTGTTGAACCCAAGTGTTGACTTGGAAAGTTGTAAGCCCATAGGGCATTTACTTTTGTTGTCAACATGTAATATTTTTGTACTTGATACTCTAATGAATGGAAATATGCTTTATTCTCTTATGTCAATGCGTGTCAAGAATGTTGGGTTTATATGTATTATTTGAGGGCGTTACACCCAAAACATAGCCCTCGCTCGCTTGAGCTAAGGAAAGCTCGCTTGAGCCAAGAAACACAACCTTCAGGTCCAAAACTAGACGCAGACGCACGCTCGAGTGAAGGAACCCTGGCTCGAGCGAAGGAGCTAAAACACAGAGCTCGCTCGAGCGACAAAAGCCTCGCTCGAGCGAAGACACCAAAAACTGGGCAGCAACCTTTTGTTTCTAATCACAACCAACCTGTTACAAACCTGCCCAACATATCCTAAAACTCATATACAAAGAATTAAAGGACAAAAATGTAACCTATACAACAACAAACATCTACGGAACCGACTCCGAAATACAATAACCAATAGAGGGAAAACCGGGATCGCTATAAATTGCACTAGTGTTATCGCATTTAATAGGAATGTGATCATAGTGAAGTCCAAAATCAAGAAGTTGTTGTTTCATCCAAAGCATTTGAGCACAACAACTAGAGGTGACAATATATTCCGCTTCAGCCGTAGATAAAGCCACAGAATTTTATTTTTTACAAAACCACGATGTGAGTGAATTTCCAAGAAAATGACAAGTGTCACTAGTGCTTTTTCGATCAAATCTACATCCCGCAAAGTTGGCATCCAAGTAACCATAAAGGTCAAAAACATTTGTTTTAGGATACCAAAGACCCAAAAGTGAAGTGCCAACAAGATATCTAAAAATGCATTTTACTGTGGTGACATGTGATTCTTTTGGAGCCGATTGAAAACATGCACACATACACACACGAAACATGATATCGGGTCTACTAGCTGTTAGATAGAGTAAAGAACCAATCATATCTCGGTATTTCTTTTCGTCTACTGGTTTACCTTGTTCATCTTTGTCAATTTTAATCAATGTGCTTATAGGAGTTGGGTTTGGATAAGTCCATTTCAAGTCTTTTGAGGAGATCTTTGATATATTTGGCTTGAGATAAATGGATTCCATCTTGGGTTTGTTTTATTTGTAATCCAAGATAGTATGTCAACTCTCCCATCATACTCATTTCAAATTCTCCCTGTATATCCTTAGCAAATTCCTTGCATAAAGATTCATTAGTAGCTCCGAATATGATATCATCAACGTAAATTTAAACAATAAGCATATCATCATTTTTGGTTTTTATAAAAAGAGTGATATCAATTTTCCCACAAGAAAAACCTTTTTCAATAAGAAAATTGCTTAAGCATTCATATCAAGCTCTAGGGGCTTGTTTCAAACCATACAAAACTTTTAAAAGTTTATAAACATGGTCCGAGTGTTTGTAATTTTCAAAATCGGGAGGTTGTTCAACATACACTTCTTCCAAAATATACCCATTTAGAAAAGTACTTTTCACATCCATTTGGTAAAGTTTAAAATTTCTAAAACAAGCAAATGCAAACAACATGAGAATGGTTTCAAGACGTGTAACAGGTGCAAAAGTTTCATCAAAATCAATGCCTTCTTCTTGGTTATAACCTTGGGCTACAAGTCTAGCTTTGTTCCTAATAACAACACCGAATTCATCCATTTTGTTTCGAAAAAACCTATTTTGTTCCAATAACAGAATGATCCTTAGGACAAGGAGTTAAAAACCAAACTTCATTTCTTTCAAACTGATTTAACTCTTCTTGCATAGCAAAAATCCAATTTTCATCGTGTTCATCCTCAGAAAAAGTTTTTGGTTCAATTTGAGAAACAAAAGCTAAATTGCCACAAACATTATGAATAGAAGAATGAGTTCTTATATCTTGTGTGGCATCTCCTATAATGAGATCTTTGGGATGTCCACGAGCATACTACCATTCTTTGGGTAGATCATTTTCCTTCGCTGGATGAGCATACTCTTTTTGAAGATCTTCCATAGAGACTTCAACATTAGGTTCCGAAGAATGAAGTTCATCATTTTCTAATAAGTAAATGTCTTCAATTCTTGGGTTAGAATCTACAATATCATCAATAACAATATTCTTGAAAGCAAAGGAATTAGATTCATCAAAAACAACGTGTATAGACTCTTCAACGAGTAAAGTTCTTTTATTAAAGACACGATAAGCTTTACTAGAATTTGCATAGCCAAGAAACACGACTTCATCAGATTTTGCATCAAATTTTCCAAGGTTTTCTTTATTGTTATTAAGTACAAAACGTTTACAACCAAATGCACAAAAATGACCAATGTTGGGTTTTCTTCCTTTCCATAATTCATATGGCATTTTCTTAAGTATGAGTCTAATCATGGCACGATTAATAACACAGCAAACAATGTTGACGGCTTCTGCCCAAAAATATCTTGGCAAATTATTTTCACAAAGTGTAGTCCGAGCCATTTCCTCAATAACTCTATTTTTTCTTTCTACCACACCATTTTGTTGAGGAGCTCGAGGAGCAAAAAAATTATGATCAATGCCATGCTCATTACGAAATAGAATAAACTCATCATTATCAAATTCTCTACCATGATCACTTCTAATGCAACAAATGGCAAGACTAATCACATTTTGAATACTTTTACATAGAGCTGAAAATGCAAAAAAATTATCACTTTTGTGTGCCAAGAAAATCACCCAAGTGAATCTAGTATAGTCATCCACACAAATAAGACAATAATATTTACCACCAAGACTTAAAGTTCTAGAAGGTCTAAACAAGTCAATATGCAACAATTGAAGAGGCCTAGAAGTGGAAATAATATTTTTGGATTTGAAAGAAACTCTTGTTTGTTTTCCTTGTTGACAAGCATCACAAAGTCTATCTTTTTCAAAAATCAATTTTTGGTAAACCAACTACCAAGTCAAGTTTTGAAAGTTTTGAAAGTAAATCCATATGAGCATGTCTTAGCCTTCTATGCCATAGCCAGCCAGATTCATTTATAGCAGATAAGCACTTAACATCATGATTAGAAGATAAACTATGCAAATCAAATATACACACATTTTCATGCCTATGACCAACAAAAAGCACTTTGTTATCAGTAGAATTTTTAATGGTGCAGCGGGATTTTTCAAAAGTAACATAATTGCCTTTATCACACATTTGACTAATACTAAGCAAGTTATATTTCAATCCTTCAACAAGAAACACATTTTCGATGATGGGTGAAGAAGTTTTACCAATACTACCTTCGCTGATGATCTTTCCCTTACTATTGTCTCTGAAGGTCACGTGACCTCCTAATTTGGATTTAAGGGTTGAGAACATTGCTCTATCACCGGTCATGTACCTTGAGCATGTACTATCAAGGTACCACCGGTTGTTGCTAGATTTTGACCTAAAGCACACCTACAAAAATCAGATTTTTGTTGGCCTTTTGGTACCAATTCTTTCTCGGGTCCATAAGAGTTAGGAGTTAAAGTGTTTTTGGGAACCCACTTCTTTTTCATTCTATCAAATGAGTTTCTCTTAGTAGGACATGAAGGAGAGATGTGACCATTTCTTCCACAATAATGACATGTGAGATGAGAATGGTTAGATGATGCATGAACAAAGGTCTTTTGGGAATTTTTTCTTTTGAAAAAGGTTTATATCCAATTCCCATTCTTCCAAAGGTTTGATTTTGACTTTTGAGAATTTTATCTAAGGTATCTCTAACTTGAGTAAATTTTGAAAGAATATTTTTTAAATCTTCCATGTTTTCATTTAAAACAATTTTCTCATTTTTCAAAGTTTCATTTTCTTTTTGCAAATCATCTACTTTCTTTTCAAAAATGAAAGATTCTTTTTCATTTGAAAATTCTTTCTCCTTTTCCATTGTCAAGACTTCATTTTCTAAAGTATTGATCTTAGAAGTCAAGGATTCCTTTTCTTGAGATAAACTTGAGATCATTTTCTTTTGACAACTACTTTTCATAGTTAATTTTTTAAATTCAGCATGTAATTCATCAAAAGCAATTTGTAATTTATCAAAGGTAAAGAAGTCATCACTTACCTCATTTTCATCTTCAAGTGCCGTCAAGCATAGATTTGTGACTTCATTTTTGCAAATTTCAGTCTCTAAGTCGCTATCATCACTGACTTCTCCCCATGTTGCGATCATGGCCTTCTTCTTGTCCTTCTTGAATTGTTTCTTGAGCTCTAGACATTTCGATTTGTAGTGTCCTAGCTTGTTGCATTCGTAGCAAGTAACTTTAGATTTTTTACAACTTTCTCCATTTTGAAAATCTTTGTTAAAGTCTTTTCTGAAAAACTTCCTTACACCTTTTTGGTAATGAAAGCCATTTCTTCATCTTCCTCTAAAGCATCTTCTTCTTCCTCTTGAGATTTTGAGGTAGACTTGAAAGCTATCCCTTTCTTCTTATTCTTGTCTTCTTCTTCTTTTCCTTCTTGCATGATGATTTCGTGGGTTAGGAGAGATCCCATTAACTCATCAAGACTTAAAGTTGCCAAGTGTCTTGCTTCTATCACTGCTATGACTTTGTTCTCCCAGCTTTTTGGCAATGATCGAAGAACTATTCTGACAATTTCTCAATTTGTATAAGTCTTCCCAAGAGATTTAAGACTGTTTATAATATCTGTAAAGCGAGTAAACATTTGGGATATGTTTTCATCAGGTTTCATCTTGAAGAGCTCATAGTTATGAACAAGCAAGCTCACTCTAGACTCTTTGACTTGAGTGGTTCCCTCATGAGTTACAATAAGTTTATCCCAAATTTCTTTCGTCGTTGTACAAGTGCATATTCTGTTAAACTCAATAGCATCAGGTGCACAATACAACATATTAACAGCTTTGGCATTGGATTGAATGTCCTTACAATCAGCATTAGTCCACTCACTCTCAAGTTTGGGTACTAACAGACCATCTATGGTTTTGGTGGGGACTTTAGGACCATCGCAGATAATTTTCCAAACTTCAGAGTCAATAGATTGGGTATGCATAATCATACGGGTTTTTCAATAGTTGAAATTTATGTCATTGAAGAAGGGTGGTCGGTTCTAGGCTTGACCTTCAGGAAAAGAAGAGCTAGGGATTTTCATAGATCACTCTAAGACGGTTAAGTCACAATACTAGAGACGAGGCTCTAATACCAATTGTTAAATAGAAAAGCAACCCAAGAGGGGGGATGAATTAGGTTAATTAAAAAATTTGGCCAGAAAAAGATTTCAAAATACTAAGTGATTAAATGCAGCAGACAATCAATGAATGCACAGAAAATAAAAGGAAAAGAAAGAAAAGTTCAACACAAGTATTTATAGTGGTTCGGCTCACTGGCCTACGTCCACTCCGCAAGAGAGCTCCTTGAGAATTTCTTCACTAAGAATCAATGCACCACCAAGCTTCACCTACCTTGTAGATTTTTACAAAGGACTTACTTCAATCTGTTGAGGACCTCTCAATTAAATACCTCACTTTACAAGTGTTTCACTCATAAAATAAGGAACAAGAGAAAGAGGTTCAACTGTCCTCTTTTACAAATATTCTCTCTCAAAAGATGGATATGAAAGTGTAACCTTATAGGTAATTTAAGACTCACTCAGATCTGAAAATAGAAGTACAATGGAGTATTTTAAAAGCTCTTGATTGCTCTTGAATGCTCTAGGTTTGTTGTATTGAAAAAGTGTATTGATTGAACAAGGAGAGCTTCATCTTTATAGCATTAATGGCTTCTAGTCGTTGGAGAGAGGAGATTTAAATCTCCTAGCTGTTGGAGCAAATTGTAGCTTGCTTTTCGTGCTCCTTTCGGATACGACTAGCCCTATAGTTCGGACTCCCACAGTTCTAAATTTGATTTCACAATATTAATGTGAAATAGATAAACACAAATGAATCCAAATCCGACAATTCTTTTAGAAAATCGATTTTGAATCAAAATGTAAAAAATTGACTGCTTTGCCAAATACAGAGTTGCCACCTAAATATTTTTTAGAAATTTATGAAACCCGTGACTTGTGCCAAAGGTCACGTGTCCGTCATCACCAAGATTGTCTTGGCTCGGGAACTTAGGTACGAGAGGGGAAGGTCATGAATTGAGCACCCCACTCGCCCGATCAAAGATCTGCCTCTACTAATCATGATGTGATTCTTATCTACATTATATGCTCTTGTTTTGATTATTAGGCTAGCATTACTATGTGACGCACACAAGTATAGACTAATGTGTAAAAATTAGAACACTTGATTTTGTGTTTGTTTGAAAATTGTTTTGAATACGGGTCACTTAAAAAAAGTGAGTTTGTATGTACATTAATCAATTTATTCCAATTCAAGCAATTAGCCTTCATTCACCACCATTCAAACAGATATATCACTTAAGCACTTAGCCTTATGAAATCATGCTTTGATGACATGGCAACAATCTCACGCATGCAATATGCTAAACCAATAAGTGCTCACCTAGTACTCCAAGCCAAAAGAAACAAAAGAGTTAGAAAAAAAATGCATGATCCTAACTAATGCAATATGACTAATGCAACACAAACAATTATGCCTAATGGGCTCGGCTACTAACATGGCATTTGAATCAATTTGATGGTATGCAGTCTAAGCACGTATTCAAAGAATTTAAGCAATAACAATGCTTGGTTTAGAATGATGAACCGAGCTTTTATGCATGCAAGACAAGTGGATACAAATCATGGAAAATGCTAATTAAAACATGATGCTCTATGCAACCATCATAAGCAGAAAAATGAAAGGAAGAAAGAAATGGGGTTGGAAGACATACACACTTATTACAATTGTGCCCTCATGCAAGAGGGTTCGAATGAATGTCCAAGTGTCTGAAATAAACTAGTTATTACAAAACCAAATGAATGAATAAACAACTAATTAGCTAAACTATTACAACAAAGGCTAATAATAAGTAATAAACTAGCTAACTAATTTATTACAACAAGGATGAACAATAAAATTAACTATCTAAGTTAATCAACATTAAACATTCATAATAAGTACAACAATAATAAACAATGCTAACTATAATGATAATTAATTAATTGCAAAAATAATGGGAACATTAATTTACAACATTGATATAAGTCAAGATGCACAAGGTTTCTATGCACGTGACTGTTTTTAGAATCAGCTCTATCTGCCTCTCTAGGAATCTGTCATGTTTCACCTTTAGCCACTGCCCTCTATTTCTGCAAAAACACATTGTTGACCAAACATTGGAGCCCGGCCGACCCCCAATGAGGCCTGGCCTGGCCCAAACAAGGCCAGTCATGCCCTAATTTCATGTAAAACCTATTTTTATGCACTGAGGTAAAAACAGTGCAGACAGAAAAGCTCTGTTTGTCCCTTCTGCTCTTCTCTGTCATAGAGAGGTTCAAGAGAATAACGAAGTTGGTTCCAAAACCATCAATGAGCAACTTGATCGCTTGATGATTTCGGAGACAATTGGACAAAAATCAATAAATACAATGAACAACTACTCCTCCTTCCTATTATGAAGTAAGCTCAAAAAAGGGAGGTAGAGACGCTTCAAATTTCATCAATGCATCATGAATTGATGCGTGACGACTCTTGACACTATGGACCCGTCATAACGTCCGACCGAATACAAGCGATCTTACTCATTTTCTTTATGTTGGTTTCATTGGTTTGAAGCTCATTTTATTAGTCATTTCCATTCTTTAATCAATTTGTCCCAAAATGATGGTTAAGTCCACTAAATGAGAAGGAACATCAAACGAGAAGTGATCCAAAGCATGAAAGAGGGATTATGCCTTGACAATAAACCTCCGAAGAGGTTAAGCCATTGAGCATAGGTCTCTTTCACATGCCTTGAATAACCATCAATCCTTTGATATAACTCTCAAACAAAAAGAAAAAAGAAAAGAGGGAGGTTGCAGACATGATTGTACAAGATTTATTTGAAGAAATAAGAAGACTTCTAATATGAAAACCAAGCAAAGAAAAGCTATCAACTCAAATGGCTTGATGTCTAAGGCCTAAATAAGCAAAACAATGAGGACTTACAACATGATAGACAAAGTATTCAAAGCATGAACCAATTAAATGCAGTAAAACAAGTATAAACAACCCCTAATATGTAAAAACTAGTGACTAAAATGATGTTTAAAGAATTCAATAAAAGATAAGAAATAGCCAAGAATCACAAGGCTAGTGAACAAGAGCAAGGAGAGATGGCTAGCCCCTCCATTTTGGAAACCTCAAACCATGTTTTTTAGCCTATTTTGAACTCTAAAAGCTCAGTTTGAAGACTAAACAAAAAGTGTAAAGACAAGGGTATGAGCTATGAAGTAAGGTGCAAGAAAGGGTGTTAAACCTTTCTACCTTTGGTAGCTATTCAAACCCAAGTTCCAACACTTGCAATAGATCCAAAACAATACAAAGACACAAGCAATTGATGGTAAGGGATAGAAATAATAGCAAGAGAAAATGTGGTAGGCTTATACCTTTTGAAGAGGACAAGCTCTTGTTGTAAATCAAACTTGGTCCAAGCACACTCTCAAGCCTGAATTGTGATGCTCAAGGATCAACCAAGGCTCTAAGGCTTTGCCCTAAGGTTGTATGTGGTGTATAGATATGTTTCGAGGGTGATAGGTTTGCTCAAAGGTGGCTTGCACAAGAAGAAGGGGCTATCAAGTGTGTATATAAGCTCTTTGGAAATTGTTGAACCCTCAAAACAGAGATATAACCTCATATTTATAGAATTTGGGCAAAATAGGCCGACAATATCTTCAAAAATAGATAGCCGGCGGGCTCTCGCCCAGATCAGTGTTTATCGCTACCAAGGCACGGCCGGCTCCCGATGAGTCACGATCGGGCCCCAATGTGCTCCTCTGTTTCTCTGCTTCAAGTTCAGTGTAAGGTGGCACAATGTTCAAAAAGAGACCTCTGAAGTATAAAACAAGGTATATAGGAAGGTGATAGGACTGTTTCAAAGCCCGACCTTAGAGTCCTTCGTTGATCATTCGAATCACAAACAATGTAAATTTCATCATCGAGTGCACAGGACAAACCGCCTGAGTCTTACGGGCGGTCAAAAAATGGGGTGTCTACCCAAATCAAGGAAGAAATCTTCCAACTGTGTTTGATCAAAGTATGGAGAAAGCAGACTGTATACAGGTCTTGGGAAGAAAAGGATCATTTAATGTACAAGCTTTTCATTTAATGCTCTCCTTCATAAGTCAACTTCTTGGAGAGGATATGGTGCCAAAAGATCTGCTTAGAGGTCAGAAAAGATGACATATTCTACACATAACTCTGAAAAGTGGCTGCGAAAAGAGCTGTGTCAATCCAGATCTGACTTGGCAAGTGAAATTTTTAAACCCAGATTTACAGGTGTCGACCCCTGTAGATTGGGTGTCGACCCTTCGCTTTCTTCTCTTCTCTTCCTAGGGTTAGTGTCGCCCCTTGCTACTGGATTGCATTATGAAATTTAGTGTCGACCCTTGCTTCTAGAATGCATTCTAAAATTTAGTGTCTACCCTTGTTGTTCTTGGTGTCGACCCTTGCTTCTAGAACACTTAGGCATTCTGAGCTTCACTCTGGTGTCGACCCTTGCTATTTTGGTGTCGACCCTTAGACCTGTTTCAAGCATAAATAGAATTTCGCAAACAAGTACTAATCTCATGTTTTGAAGGGTTAAAAACCATTAAAAACCAACACTCTGGAATCATAAATCTTCTAGAAGAATTAAAGCACAATTTGTATACTATTAAATTGAAAACATGAATAATTAAATGAATTTTAAATATTTGTCAATAATCAAAATCAATAAGAATTTAAGGTTGAATAACCTTGGGGCTAACAATGGAAGATGAAGAGGAAGAAAACCCTAGAACTGAAAGTTGACGAAAACATGATTCAATCGGCTATAAACGTAACCCTTGTTGTCCTTTTCGATTTGGTGTAAAAAGTCCCCTCACACTCTTGAAAATTTGAGCTAAATCTTAGAAAGAAGTTGAATTTGGATTTGGATGTGTTTGTAGAGAGAAGGGAGAGAAAAGATGAGTATAGATACACACACACAGAGAAGTGAAATCTGTGCAAAAACATGTTTTTGGCATCAGTTTTGAGGAAAAGAGCACAAATTTTGAGATAGACACCCTGAAATCCGCACAAGCAGAATTTTTTTTGCCTCACTGGTGGATTGCTCCAAAGAGGTGCAAAGAATATTCCACCAAAATCCGCTCGAGTGGGACCCAAAAAACTCTGAAAAACCAGAAGAACTCTATGAGGATCTGCTCAAGCGATTTTCAATTCATCACAAGCGGTTTTGTCCAGAAACCCAGAATTTGATTTTGTATTTTGAAACAAGTTCCAAAACCCAAAACTCAAAATTTTCAACCTGAAAAAATTATGATAGGTTAAGTAAAAGCAAAAAAGAAATCTCAACAATTCGATTCAATTAAAAAAAAACTCCGAAAGTAATACACACTACCCTACTACACAATACTATTCAAACCCAAGACCCAGAACATCACAGAGAAAACTCAAAATAAGCTACACTAGTTAATTAGAAAATTTTAGTTGATTTTTTTTTAAAATATAATTATTTTCACTTTTACTGATACAATTCTCTATGTTGAGTTCGAAAAAAAAAAGCTCAAAAGTCAAACACACTCTCTCTATAGCTAACTTTCTTCAAATCAAATCATACTTGAATAAGTTCTAATTTTCAAATATATTTTTGATTTTCTATTTGATTTAAAAATTAAATCACTAGACAAGGATACTTTGAAAAAAAAAATTGAAACAAGTAAATTAGTCATATTATCAATTGAAAATATATATATATATATATATATATATATGTGTGTGTGTGTGTGTGTGTGTGTGCGCGCGCGCGCTCGTGTGTTAGCAAAACTTGAATATGAATATCTAGTTAGTAAATTTTCAACTCAAGAAAAGAGAAAATAAATTTTTAAATAAAGAAATAGAAAAATGTTAAAAATAAAAAGTCCTCAATCAAATTTGTTGATTTAAAGCTCAAATTATCTGGAATAGGACCTACATGAAAAAAGGCTTCTGGAGTGGATGGCTAAGAGCATTAGGCCTTTTTGTCTTTTTTTTTTGGGAAAATTACCAAGAAGTCTCTTTTGAAAAACGTGTAATCTATTTAGTCCCAAAACTTTTTGTTTGTACCCAAAAGTCCAATAATGTTATTCTTCTTCTCTGCCTTTGTTCTTCTTTGCCTTTCTTCTTCTTCTCTTTGTGATTTCCAGCGATCGTTGACGGGTAATCATATCTTGCTTCTCTTTCTCTTTCTCTTTCTGATATATAGTCATCGGCGACCAACGACTACCATCAATTGGGATTCATCGGCAACCACCGACCTCCGACTCCTTACCTCACCGACGGTAAAGAAGATATGTTTCCGACGAAGAAGATGAAGAAGATGAGTAGATCTACTCAGATTTGATGTAGTACGTCAAATCCAACTTGATCTAAACAAAAAATAGTTGCCGGAATACAATCATCTCTCTATATTCGTCTCTCTCCTTTGATCTCTTATTTTTTTTACATTTTCTCTGCTATGCACTTCTCTTTTTCTGTTCTAATGGAGAAAATTTTCAAACTCTAAACAAATAGTTTTTGAGTTTTAGTTACAGGCGGTGAAAATTGTAAAATTAACATTCTTTAGAACTGTAAAATTTTACAGTTTCATAACATGTTTTTCAGTTTGATTAATAAGGATAAATACTTTATAAATTTTTGCTTTGAAACTGTAACATTTTACAGTTTCAGAACTTATTTTTCAGTTTGATTAATATTGGAGATTATTTGCTTAAACTTTATAAAAATTGAAAAATAGCATATGTTTTTCCCATTGTTGCTGGTTTTTTGTGGTTTTATTTTTTTTCCTTGTAGTTTATCAATATTTAGCACATTTTACTATGTTTTTTCGCTCTAATTTCTCCATTTATTCTTTTTTTTTTGGCAATATTCTAGACATTCCGGTGAGTCTCCAATGATGTTCTTAACATCCAGTGAACATTCTGAACATTCCGGCAACTTCCATTAACGTTCTTAACACTCTGGTGAACTTCCGGCGAAACTCCGACGACTTCCCGGTGATGTTGAACATTCCGACGAGTCTCCGGCGACTATTTGACAGAAGTCCGACGGTAGTAAGATGTAACAGTGTCTATAAATTTAAAAAAAAAAATGGGATTTTTTGAGAACAATTAAAAATGTATAGGACTAATTGGTGCAAGTGTTTTGTTTGAGGATTAGCTGGGTCTTGAACTTTGTACATGGGACTTATCAGTAAGTTCCTTTTTTTTTCTCTTCTTTTTTTTTTAACGAGGAAATGTCATAAGGCTTACTAGGAGAATCTAGCACTAGAAAAACCTTAAGCTCAGAAGGAGGGTTCCCCATTCAATCAAAAGGGAGCTTATCCTTCATATTATAAGCTAACCAATGTGCAACCTAATTTACATCTCTAGGAATCCATTTAAAGGCTATCCCACTCCTAGATCGATAAGTTCGAATGTCTACCTCTTCTATTAAAAGAGCTTTGTTAGTAGGTTGATAATGGGGATTCAATTAAGTTTTGGGAAGATCGATGGATCCCTCGAAAATCTGTATAATAATGATTCTCATCCACTAAAAGAAATCCATTTATACCCAATCATATAAATTTGTATAATTATGATTATCTGAAATAATATTTAGTACAATAATGATTATATTTTGAGGTTTAAACCACCATTGTAAGATTATTACTCAAAAAATTATTACAAAAAATCCTAATCTAAATCCGTGCTGTTCATTTTTCTTTTCAATTTCTTCTTATTTGTTCACAAAAGTTAGCAAACAAGTTGCTAAATCAACATGTCTTATGCTCTGGTTTCAATGACACTTTTAACTTTTCCTTGGTGTCCAAACTTCACCCTTGTGAATTTCTCTTTCTTTGAAGCATTGTACAACACCACTTTGTACAGGAATCTCCAAATTACTCTGTAAAAAAAGTAAATAAATAAATAAATTAGCACACAAATTGCTAAGAAATAGAGCAAGCAAGTTTTGAATACAGAATGAGTAGAAAAAGGCTAATGTGGAATTTATAGCTTATAAATTTTTAAATCATCTGAGCCACTCAAATGTTGAATGAATTAAAGATAGAGAAGTAGAAATTTTTTATTGGACCCATTCATTTAAAATGCTTGCAACTATTGGGTTGTCTTATAGATATTTTTAAATTAGTTATTTAAACTTTCTGAAACTGTTAGTAGTGAAAAATAGCAGAAAAATAGACTAGAATATGTCGAAAATGAAAAACAAGAACAACATACATTCTAAGGATAGAAGGCAAATACTGAAGAGGTCGAGCAAGTGATATCAAAAGAGATGTCCTAAAGTTATCATATGAAATTGATTTTGCAAAGGTGGACTTTGATCATCTGATATCTTCATGGTTACATGATCATCTGATAGCTTCATGGCAACTTGTCTCATGGTTGGCCGAGATAATGGATTGGCTTGTAAACATGCAAATGCTAGTTTCGCAGCCATAACTACTTGTTGTGCCACTTGATTCTTCGGAGGTAAGAGACACTGATCCAACACATCCTTCAATAATATCCTATGCACAGTTGATGTTGATGAGGAGAAGGATGACGACAATGACAAAGAGGAGATTAGATCACCCAGATGCTTCCTCGTGATCAATTCTAGTGTGAGCACCCCAAAACTATAAACATCGCACCTCTCATTCACTTCAATTGTATAAGCAAGTTCTACCAAATCAAATAAATGACCAACAGAAGAAAATAGTAATTAAAAAATATATAAATAATTGTTCCATATCCAGATAACAATTGGAAGTTCAATAGCCCTTTTAAATCGAGTGAAATCAAAAACTCTTAATACGCCAAGATTGATAAATTAAAATGAACATTATATGGATGACTTGGAGATAAAATCACTCCAATAGAAAATTACATACCAGAAGCAGCGTACCCAATAGGTCCCTACAAATGAAGTCCAATTGGATGAGTCAGGCTTCATAAATCTAGCTGTGCCAAAATCTGAGATGTGAGCCACATACTCTAAATCAAGCAAAACATTCTTGCTTGATATGTCTCAATGGATGATTGGAGGTGAACAATCATGGTGCATATAAGACAGAGCATTTGCCACACCTTTGACAACATTCACTCTCTTAATCCAATCAAATTGTAATGCTTGATCCGTTGTGCTCAATATATTTCCCAAGATTCCCTCTTCCAAGAACTCATAAACCAAAAACAAGTGCCTCGGGTGTGAACAATAACCATAACGTTTTACGATGTTTTCATGGCGAATCTCTATTAACGCATGGATCTCACTTGTAAAGCTTTTTAGATTGTCAGGTGATTCGTGAAGTTTCTTCACAGCAACTACCTGACCACTTGGAAGGTCAACTCTATAAACAGTACCACACCCTCCCTCCCCAACACAATGTTTGGTACTAAAGTTCCCAATCGCTTCAATGATGTTTTCATACACCATTTTCCCATCATAGCTCCAAATTGCAAACAAATTTTGATTATGTACTTGTCTTGGTTCATTTGTTGTGTTCCTCACTTTCTTATGAAAAGCCATAAAAATTCCAAGAACCATTAGCAAAAGCAATAAAAATCTAAAAATATGGACAACTCGTAACCCAACTTTGTTTGTCTTTTTTTTACCATTCTCATTGTTCATTTTAGGCGAGCAAGTCTTCAAACCAGTAGCATTACCAGACAAACCTTTATTACCTCTGAACCCCTCAAATGGAGCCTCTCGAAAACCTTTCATGTTAGGAATAGGACCCTCAAACTGATTGAAAGATACATCTACCGATGTCAAACTTAACATATTATGAAAAGATAATGGAATGGAACCAGTGAGCTCATTATGGGAGAGATTCAATGTTTCTAGGCTTTGTAATTCACCAATCTATAGTGGTATCTTACCTGTTAGTGAATTACAACCAAGATCAAGCCTTTGAAGGCCCTGTAAATTGCCTATCTCTAAAGGAATGTTTTTCCCAATTCTGTTGTTGCTTAAATTCAAGCTTAATAGTTTCAAGCGTTCCCTCAGTTCTATAGGGATCAAGTTAAGATTCTCCATATTGGAAAGGTTGCCAAACATTTGAGGAATGTTACCCGAGAGGTTGTTATCATTCAGCTTAAGGTCAAACAATGAAACCAACCTTCCCAATTTTGTTGGTATCTCTCCAACTAGATGATTTAAAGAGAGGTCAAGTTTCTGTAGCTAAGCTGCCTCTACCAATTCAAGCAGTATCTCACCAGAAATATTATTGTTAGACATTTGAGACTAGTTAAATTATGACACTTTCCCCATCTTTGAGATAGCTCGCTGTAGAAATTGTTATGACTCAAATCAATGTAAATCAAGTTTGGGTGTACAAGCCAAAATCTTCTGATATATTTCCTGAAAATTGGTTTGAGCTCATTATGGGAGAGATTCAATGTTTCTAGGCTTCTGGTATATTTCTTGAAAATTATAGCTCTCTCTCTCTCACAGCCACCATATTTCGTTCTGGGTATATGTTAATTTCCAGATTTGGCAATTCGAGGAGTATTTTGTGTTGGTACTTCACATTTATGTTTCTTAGATCAATTGCAAATTTAGTTAAACACGCAATATATTTATGTTGGATGTATAAATGAATTATTGGAAGAAAAAACCTAGTGTGAACTAAGAATTTGGTTCTTGTGTTGTAGTAGTCTATTTAATCAATTTATTAACTTGCACTGCTATAATGTGTGTAATTTCTTATGTATGATTGGTTTTGTATATTATTTGAACAAGAGGAAAAGGACTAACAAGGCACCTCACAACAGAAAAAAAAAATGTATGCAATTAGTCCAACAAAACAAATATTAATCATCTTAAAACCTCTTAAGGTTAACGGTAAAGGGGTACTAGTTCTTTTTTTCTTTTTTTCTTTTTTGGATCAAGTAAAGGGGTACTAGTTCAAATCTGGTTTCTAGTTTCTAGTTTTCAGTTTTATTTATTTATTTATTTTATTATTATTATTATTATTATTATTATTATTCTTTATTTATTTATTTATTTTGGTTTGGTATGATGCTTCAAATTGAATCCTTCAAATATCATTACAAGAAGTGGGTTTACAATTCATTGATTTAAAAGTTCATAGTTTGGGGAAGGTTTATAGTTTAATTTAGATGGAGTAGTTTAATTCACAATTAACAAATCTTGGAATGGAAGTGTTTGGACTGATCAAAGTAATTTTAGCTGATAACATCATTGTTCTTCATCTAACATCTCTACATGTAAAGGCATTGCATTTTGCTTTTCTCTTTTCTTTTTCTTTATTTCATTTTTTTTTAAAAGGTTCCTACGATTAGAATTGTTTGCCATTTTGTGATTTTTGATTTACAGGTGTGGTGTGAGCACTTTTGAGGCAGCAAGAAAAGGCGATCCTCGGGTGATCACAGCAACGGACGCAATACACACCGCTGGTAAACAAGGAAAGTCCAGTTCTTCGTTTGTTGCCTGCTAACTATAAGTAAAAGAGCGTTATGTATTATTTTTTGGTAAAGAAGGATGATTTTGACATTACTCTCAAGTTTTTTCACTGTGATGACCGGGTGTATCATTTGCCCACTCTCCTTTGTTAAACCTTTGGTTTGCCTTACTAAAGTGTCGGTTTGACTTGGAGCCTTGTTAAGTGATTGGGGTTTGTGGTGTCCTAAAGGTTTTTCTCAATTGAATTCTTGTTCTTGTCATTCGATGTTGATTTTCACTTATCCTGGAGAGTGCGAGGTCAAGTCCGGAGTGCCTAGATTTGAGCTGAGAAAATTCTGGGCAAGAGAACTAGGGCCGCACGTGCGGGAGGTAAGGCCGCATGTGCGGGAGGTAACGCACGTGCAGAATTCAGAGGAGGTTTGGGGCACCACACTGCAATATATACAGGTACGGAGCAGGGTGCGTACAGGGATGGCCACACGTGCGAGGTTGAGGGCCGCATGTACGGGAGATAGGCTCCGCACGTGTGGGGCACATGCCGCACACACAGGACGCTAGGCAGTCCAAAAACCCTTGTTTTTTTTTAATCTTTTAGGGCTGAATGTATCTCATTGTTTCTACGTCTCTCTCTCTCTAAAAACATTTTTGCTCCTTCTCTCTAAAAACCCTCATCAAAGCACTCAAAATCTTTGATTTCTTGCAATCCTTTGGGGCTAGAGTTATCATCTCTCACAAATCTTGGAGATCAAAGCTAGGGCTCTATTTGGTGTAGTGGAAATCGAAAAATCTCCCATCTTGACTCTAGGGTTTCATCTCTTTCATCATCAAACCTTGAGATAGGGACTTTCTTGAGTTATATATGCATGTTTTGCAATTATTGTTGTCGATTTAAGGGTTTTTCTTGAAGTTATGGTGTTGATTTTGATTTTGTGACCCAAAATGTAGAGATTTTTAAAAGTGGGTTTTAAAGATCTCAAGTCCTTCAAGGATAGCATCTTTAGAGTTGAAATTATCTTAGGCACAGAAAATGGGTGATCTTGAGGGCCCTTTTCTAGTGATTAGTGTGTGTTTGTGTGTGTGGGGGGGGGGTGGGTGGGAGTTGCTTGTAGAGAAAAAAACTAGAAATTAGAGGTTTTCAAAACAAATGATGGGAATACATGAAGTTTTACTATTAATGTGTTATTTTGTATATCAAAAGAGCTCAAGAAAGGAGGGATTCTTGTTTATAGTTACAAATGATGAATCTCATAACATAGAGAAAAATGTTGGTGTTGGAAAGAAAATATTGTTCAATTGTTGTTATAGCCTTGAAATGATTATGTTATTGGAATTGCTTGAGAAATGGAAATGTGGCTATTTGTCTATGAATTTAAATGGGAACATGGCTCCATTATGAGAAAATAAGGAACGGAAGGAGTGAAAGCACGTTTATTCGAGATTATTGTTGATATATATATATATGTATGTATATAAGAAATAAAAGGGAATGATTATTGTAACTTCATCAATTGTTATTTTGCATACATTATTGACTAGTTACCGCATGTTTTGATTTGTAATTGAATATCTTGCATTGAGAAAGGAATTGTTGAGAAAAGAAACTGAGGAAATGTTTATGGGGTAAATACCTTGGTAAGTCCGGTTAGAAGGTGTAGATAAATTGATAAGCTGGCCTGAGTGTCCGGGGTGAAAGACCGAAAACATGCGCGGAGGAGGTACCACTTCCCTTCCGGTTAGCAACTGGTAAACTAGGGTTATTGGTAGTGCTTGTTGAGCCTACTTGTAGACACCAACCTAGAGATTACCTGAGTCGTATTTACCGCCCCTATTGATTAAAAATTAGAAGTTTCAAAATGGTTGAGATTGCAAATTGTTATTGAAACATGGTGATTTTCAAGAAAAGCATGTAAAGAAATTTTCTTTAAAATGGCATTTGCATTTGTATTTAACATTGGGAGTTTGCATAACTGTATATACTTTGTAAGGAATCTCTACTGGGCTTTACGCTCATCCTTATGGGTTTTGGTGCAGGAAAGGACGTGGTGAACCCGCCAAATTAGGGCATAGGAATATGTTTTGAGAGCACAAGGCTCTTTGTTATGATTGTAACTTTTTTTGTAAGCCAAGGACTAATCATGTACGGGTCCGAGAGACCATTTTGTGTAATCGGGCTTATGCCTTGGAACTTGTAAGCCCTTAAGGGCCTTTATTCGTTTTGGTTAGACGATTTTACATGCTATAGATTCATGTACTAGTTTTTAATGAATGTATAATCGCATGTGAGATCACTTTCGTATAATATTCGAGTTATGTAATGGAACATGTTGAATATATATATTTCTGGTACCTCTTATGAGCCATTATTATTATTATATTGAAATGGTATGTATATTTTTGGGGCGTTACAACTTGGTATCAAAGCTACCGGGTTTGTGTGATGACCGGGAATAATTATTCGCTCCGCTCTCCTTTGTTTCTCATTGGGTTGTAGTGTCCGGAAGTTTAGTCCTCAAACAAAAACTTTGTTCTTGCCTTTCGGTGATTGAGTTCCACTTGTTCCGGAGAGTGCAGGGTCAGGTCCGAAGTGCCCAGGGACCGAACCGAAAAATTCTGGGCTGCTGGACCAAGGCCGCACATGCGCGGCCCTTGGGCCGCACGTGCGGGGACTGAGGCGCACGTGCGGGGAGGGTGAGGCTTGAAGGGCTTGCACACTGCCTAAAAGGCAGGTGCGGGAAAGACCATCGCACGTGCGGGGAAGGCGCTCCACACGTGCGGGGAAGGGCGCCGCACGTGCGGGATTCTAGGCAGCCGAACCTCTGTTTTTTTTTAGCTCTTTTGGCCGAATTTGTATCACATTTGGGGCTTCTCTATCTCACTCTAAACCTCATATTTTCTCCTCCTTCTCTATAGAAACCTTCATCAAAACTCTAAAACTCTTTGATTCTTGTAATCCATCGGGTCCAAATCCATCATCATCTCTCTCTAATCTTGAAGATCTAAGCTAGGGCTCCTCTTTGTGTTATGGGAAAATTGAAGAATCTTCCATCAAAGCTAGGGTTTCATCTCCATTTCTTCATCAAGCATTGAGGTAGGGATTTCTTGAGTTATATATACATGTTTTGCTATAATGATGTTGATTTAAAAAAGTTTTCTTGAAATCTTATGTTGATGTTTATTTTGAGACCAAAAATGTAGAGAGTTTTAAGAGTGGGTCTTTAAATCTTAACCCTTTGTTAAGCCTAGGGTTATTCTCCCTTTTATTAAACTCAAGAAAAATGGTTTTGGTAGGGTTTCACCAAAGAAATGGAAATGTTTGGTTTATGATGAAAAACCCTAGAAATTTGGGGATTTTGGAAAGTATGGAAATGTCTAGAGTGATTTTATTCTTCTTGTGATAAAAGAATGGATATGTGTAGGCTTCATGATGTGTTTTTTTTACAAAATGGCAATCAAATAGATATATCGAAATGAAGAATTTGGTTTAGAAACTATTGTTAAATATGTGATGATATATGGTTGTGAGATGACAAATTGTTGTGCACTATGGATTGTGAGAATTATAAACATTGGAGATTAATGTTTGAAAACACTGCATATAATCTTGAAGAGACTAAATTGTTAAGACTTGTGAAATGAGAAGTTGTTACTATGTGTTGATGACGTATGGTTATCTTGTGGAAGAACATTGAAAAGAGGAAATGGGAAATGTGATTGTTGACATTATTGTAGAGACATTTGAAAATGGACAAATGTTATGAGGTATGGAAAGATCATTACATTGCATACTCATTCAATTAATTATTATGCATTGTGAATTTTAGATTAAAGATATAGCGATCCCGGTTTCTCTTCCTTTAATTGTTGTATTCCGGACTTAGGTTCCGTGGAGTTGGTGGTTGTATATCTTGTTGTTATCCTCTAATTCCGTGTGTTTGAGTTTTAGAATGTATTGGGCGTGTTTCGAACAAGTTGGTTGAGCTTTAGTCCCATTCCTTGTTGCCTAGATTTTTGGTGGTACGCTCGAGCGGGTCCCTTTGCGCTCGAGCGGAGTTTGATTTTTGATTGTCCGCTCGAGCGGGTCTTATTGCGCTCGAGCGGGATTTACACACTCCTAGCATTTTGTGCCTCTGCAAAACTTCTCCAGGTGCATTTTCACGCTCGAGCGATTTTCCTTACGCTCGAGCGGGTATATTGGCGCTCGAGCGCGTAGTTCTTTGTCTGTAAAAGTACTGGAAGGGGAAAATCTACGCTCAAGTGGCTTTTCCTTTGCACTCGAGCGAGTGTGTTTTGCAGTTGTGTTTTGGCGCTCGAGCGGGAATCTTTGCGCTCGAGCATGTCCAGTTTTTGTTTCTGACGCTCGAGCATCCTATTCTTCGCTCGAGCGGGTCATACGTATATCAATAGACAGCAGCGGGATTACACTTCACTTTTTCATCTCTTTCTTTTTCAAAAACCCTAGATCTGAGCTCTCTCTCTCTCTAAACAACTTCTCTCTAGGGATTGATCTACTTCTAGTGAGTTTCTAACCTAGGCTCTTTATAAGAAAGATAGAGGGTGTTGAGGGCTTCCTTTTAATCTGAAAAATCTTGGATTTGGAGCACTTTGGGTTTCGGTCATCTCCTCCATTTGGGCTCTTCATCTTGAGGTAGGAATAACTACTCATTCCTATGGTCTTTGACATAAACTATTGGTCTTTTTGATATAATGTTGAGTTGGGTGATTTTGGAGGTTAGGGTTTCAAAATGTATAAAAGAGGGGTTTTGTATTTTGAGCCTATACATGTATATTTGAGCCTAGAAATAAGAATATTGCTGTTGTTGATAATATTTGGACCTTTGGGTCAATATTGAGCTTAAAGGGAAAAATGCCATATTTGGGTATATTTGGGTCATTAGTATAATTAATGACATTTGTTATGAAATTGAGTTGGGGATAATGAAATTTGCTCATTATGAGATAGAATGGTGGAGTTGGATCTATAAATTGCTCACTTTTAAAAATGTCAATTATATAATTGTTGAGGCATTTATTATCTGTTTAGAAATAACTAATTTGGGCTATCGGTGGAGGATAGTCTTGATTGTTGTAGACATTGCATGATGATTAGGTGAATTGAAACTAATCAAGTTGTGTATTTGAATACATGGGTGCCGAATCCCGCGGATAAAATTTTCGTGAAATGGCCATTTGAATATAATTATACATGGGTGCCGAATCCTGCGGACGCAATTTCTGTAAAATGGCAATCCGAATATATCTATACATGGGTGCCAAGTCCCACGGATGAAATGTCCGTAAAATGGCCATAAGAGAATGAAAATACATGGGTGCCGAATCCCGCGGACGCAATTTCCGTAAAATGGCAGTTTGTAGTATTGTTGGCATGAGATGTAGTCTCATTTCAGTTATTTGGCCAGGTTCTGAGTCATATTTATAAGTTGAGTTTTGTTAAGTTAAACATTTATCAAGTGCTAATGTTTTAGTTATTGCTCATATTATGTTTAGCATATCTCTACTGGGCGTTGGCTCACCCTATATGGGACATCATTTTCAAGTACAGGTGTTATGCCACCTCCAAGGACGTAGCTTGGGAGGCTTGAGGCTGTAGACTTTTTTTTTGTTTTGTTATTTTTGTTATATTACATGTATATCAAGCCAAGGGCTTGTTTGTGTAGAGTTAATACTCTCTTTTTGTAACCAAGTGTTGACTTGGAAAGTTGTAAGCCTATAGGGCGTTTACTTTTATTGTCAACATGTAATACCTTTTGTAAGAATACTCTGATGATAGTAATATGAAAACTCTTTTATTTATCGTGATGTATGCTATGATGGGTTTATTTTTGAGGGCGTTACAAAAGATATTTACAGTATGAAAGAAAATGGTATGGTAATAAGAACTATGGAAATGTGTTATGGGGTAAATACGTTGGTAAGTCCGGATAGGGGTGTAGATGAGATTGATAAGTTGGCCTGAGTGTCCAGGGTGAAAGACCGAAAACACGCGCAGAGGAGGTACCACTTCCCTTCCGGTTAGCAACCGGTAAAGTGAGTTATTGGTAGTGCTTGTTGAGCCTACTTGCAGACACCAACCTAGGGATTACCTGAGTCGTATTTAACGCCCCTATTGATTAAAATTGGAAGTTTCGAAAATTGTTGAGGTTGTAAACTTTTATTGAAAAATGGCGATCTTCAAGAAGAACATAAAATGAAATTCTTTAAAATGGCATGGCATGGCATTGACATTTGCATTTTTCATTGACAGTTTGCATAAATGTATATACTTTGTTAGAATTCTCTACTGGGTTTTATGCTCACCCCTATGGGACTTTGGTGCAGGTAAAGATGTGGTGATCCCGCTGAGTTGAGGGCATGGATTTATTTTGTGAAGAGTAGATTGCTCTTTTATTTTTGTTGTAAAATTTTTGTAAGCCAAGGGCTAAATGTGTATCGGTCCAGGAGACCATTTTGTGTAACCAGGCTATTGCTTTGGAAGATGTAAGCCCTTAAGGGCATTTTAATTGTTTGAGACTAAATGCTTCACATGCTATAGATTCATGTGCTCTTTTTATCATTGAATGTATATCCGCATGTGGAACTTTTGTATAAAACCTTGGAGATCTATGATGTAAAGGTTGGAGAATGGTTATATTTAATTAATGAATGTGGCTTGATGTATCATACATGTTGCGTTTATTTCAGGGCGTTACAGTTTGAATACTTGGGGCTCGCGGGAAGTGATTGTTTTGCCACAATGGGTTCATTTCGCGTGATTAGGAAATGTTTTGTTTTTCGTGATTACGTGATAACATGCTTATGTGACTATGTGGGTATGGGATTGGATTTTTGGGATGTTATTCGCACCTATTAAATTCCTTGAGGTCTTATTAGAAGGTTACCTGATCAATACTCGTTCTGCTAAGAATTCTTGGTTTTTTGTGAGACGAATCTCATCACTAAAGGATAATCCATATATGCTTACGTGACTAAGTGCTTATGTGGAGTGAATTGAATTGTTTGTGTGGTAGAATATATATATATATATAATTGTTGTAGTTTGACGTGTGAGGCTAGTCGCGAGCACATTTGAAATTATGTGCTAAATTATCTATCTTGTTCCTTAATTAGGATGTCAGGAAGGGTCTAACTCGTGGTGGTAGAGGTGGAAGGCGTGGTAGGGGTCGCCGGGGTGTGCACGAAGTATTGGTCCAAGGGGTTCCGGTGCAAGAAGAGGGGTTGGGCCAAGCTAACATGGCCAAGCAAGTGGGGCAAGTGGAAGTACCGGGGCAAGCGGGTCAAGCCGCAATAAGGGCCCTAGCCCGAGAAATGGCGGGGGCCTTGAGGGAGTCTATGAATATCCTAAGGGTAGAGAACCAAGCTAGGGAGAACGCCATAGAGACAAGGGCGAGTTTCCTCACGAGGGAGTTTTTGCGAGCCTAGCCGGATGAGTTCCATAGTGGCCCCAAGCCTAAAAAAGCAGATGAATGGCTCGAACAGACAGTGAAGACATTCAAGATGCTTCACAGAGAAGACAGTGAGCTTAGAATGACTCTTGCGAGTTACTACCTCAAGGGGGATGCGGGCCACATGGGAAGCCTTTGTGGTGGCTTTCCAAGACAAGTACCTACCTCCCACTACTAGGGAGAGGTTAGGGTAGGAGTTCCAAGACCTTAAGCAACTCAATATGTCTGTGGCTGAGTTTGAAGCGGCCTTCTCTAGTTTGTCCCAGTTTGCGCTGGAGTTGGTAGCGACAAAAGAACACCGTTGCATTGAGTTCGAGAAGAAGCTTAGAACCACGATCTTGTTCAAGGTTGCCGGGAACATGATTCGAAATTATGACCGTCTTGTGGAGGCGACCGCGCAGGTGGAGATTACCATGGAGGCCGAGGATGAGAGACTTTAGAATTTGAGGTCTACGGGCCAAGGGTCACAAGGAGACTACATGCCCAACAAGAAGAGCAGAAACACTTTTTCATCCCAGTTCCAACCGCCGCAGTCTAGATCCAATTTTCCCTTGCCTAGTGTGGACCTGGGAAAGAGCGCGCCGAGTGGGTTTTCTTGCTTCAAATGTGGCCAACCAAGTCACAAGGCCTTTGCATGTCCGTAAAAGGGAGGAGGACAGCAGATGTTGCCACCACCACCACCTAACCGATCTTAGAGTCAGTCTCAGAGTAGGGGGCAGGAGCCTACTTGCTATCAGTGCAGTCAGTCAAGGCACATGAAGAGAGCTTACCCGCATTTGGGAGGCGTATCTGGCGCATCAGGGTCGAGGCAGACTCAGAACCACCAACAAGCTCACTCAGTTCAAGCTTCGCAAGTTAATCAGGGAGCTGCTTCGGCTCAGTCAGTGCAGCAGGCCTATGCTCCGAGAGATGAGCAGGTTGATCAGAGGCCACAGGGGCACGTGTATGCTGTTACCGCTCCAGAGTAGTTGCTGGGATCCTCAGTTGTGAGAGGTATTTTCGTTATGTGTAATTCTTTGGCTAATGTGTTGATAGACACGGGTGCATCTCATTCATTCATATTTGCTGCATTCGCATCTACATTGGAGTTAGAGGTGGCATGGTTAGCGTCTTCACTCAGAGTTGAGTCACCGGTTGGGGATACAGTTGACTTAGATCGGGGGTGTCACGGTTGTGAGATAAAGGTTACCGGGCGTCGACTCCCGTTTGCTTTTGTGTTGCTAGACATGTTGAGTTTTGATATTATTCTAGGCATGGATTGGTTGTCTTCGTATCGAGCGGTGATTAATTGTTTTCATCAAGGGGTCACAGTGTGCACCTGGGGTGGTGATTGTTTTTACTTTCTGGGAGACCGGGTTGATAGGGTCTTGTCGCTAGTTTTTGACCGTCGTAATAAAAACGAGCTTAGTGGCCTTCTTGCTACTCCCTTGGATAGCGAAAGTGACAGGACTTGTGTTGAGTTGCCAAAGGTAGTTTGTGAATACCCGGACGTATTTCCCAAGGATCTTACTAGTTTGCCACCCCACCGGGAGATCGAGTTCACCATTAACTTAGTGCCTAGAACGGCACCAATTTCTATGGCGCCGTATAGATTCACACTCGCAGAATTGCATGAGTTGAAGATTCAACTCCAAGAGCTTTTAGATAAAGACTTTATTCGCCCAAGTACGTCGCCTTGGGGAGCGCCGGCTCTCATTGCGAAGAAGAAGGATAGGTCGTTGCGATTGTGTATCGATTACCGCAAGTTGAATCGAGTTACTGTCAAGAACAAATACCCTTTACCCAGAATAAATGATTTGTTTGACCAACTTAGAGGGTCTTATTGCTTTTCAAAGATAGACTTGAGGTCGGGGTACCATCAGTTGAGAGTCTGGGAGAAGGACATCCAGAAAATGACCTTTCGTACGCGTTATGGCCACTATGAGTTCCTTGTAATGTCATTTGAGTTTACTAATGCACCGGCTTCCATTATGGATTTGATGAACTGAATTTTTAGAGAGAACTTGGATCATTTTGTGGTCGTGTTTGTAGACGACATCCTAATTTATTCGACTTCCGACGAGGAACATGAGGCTCACCTGAGGGTAGTGCTTGATTTGCTTAGGAAGCACCAATTGTATTCCAAATTTGAGAAATGTGAGTTTTGGCTCACCGAGGTAAAGTTTTTGGGCCATGTAGTGTCAAGAGAGGGAGTAACTGTAGATTCTTCAAAGATAGACTCTGTACAGGATTGGAAGCAACCTAAAACTATTTTTGAGATCTGGAGTTTCTTGGGGTTGGCAGGGTACTATCGGCGTTTTGTAAGGGACTTCTCTAGATTAGCCGCGCCATTGACTAGAAAGGGGGTTAAGTTTGTGTGGAGTGAGGCTTGTGAAAAGTCTTTCCAAAAGCTTAAAGCTAGATTGACTACTGCACCGGTGTTGATTATTCCGGAGAGAGGTTTGGGTTACACCGTTTATTGTGATACATCCCAAGATGGGCTTGGTTGTGTCTTGATACAAGGGGGAAAGGTTGTAGCCTATGGTTCACGGCAATTGAAAACTCATGAGAAGAATTACCCTACCCACGACCTAGAGTTAGTAGTGGTAGTGTTTGTGTTGAAAATTTTGAGGCATTATCTGTATGGTGAGAAGTTTGAAGTTTTCTCCGATCATAAGAGTCTAAAGTATTTGTTTTCCCAAAAAGACTTGAATTTACGTCAACGAAGGTGGATGGAGTTTTTGGAGGATTATGATTTCAAGTTACACTATCATCCGGGAAAGGCCAATGTAGTAGCCGACGCCTTAAGTCGAAAATCAGTGAGTAGTTTGGCAAGTGTGGCCATTCGGGAATGGGTTATGTTAGGGGATATCGGCCAGTTTGAATTGCACTTGGGTGAGTCCGAAGAGGGTGTAATGTTATTTACCTTGAGTGCTCAACCCATCTTGATTAACAAAGTTGAAGGGGCACAACAAGGAGACCGTGAAGTAGAGTCAATTCGTGATAGAATCTCCAATGGGAAGGAAGAGAAGGGTTTGAACATCCACTCGAATCAGAGTGTACGTTACCTAAACTGTTTGTTAGTACCTAAATCTATTAGAGAAGAAGTACTTCGGGAGTTCCATCATTCACACCTTGCGGTACATCCAGGAGGCACCAAAATATATCGTGATCTCAACCGTCAGTTTTGGTGGAGGGGTATGAAGCGGGATGTTGCATCCTTTGTGTCAAAGTCCTTACTTGTTAACAAGTGAAGGCCGAACACCAAAGACCAGCGGGTTTGTTACAACCCTTGCCGATAGCCAAGTGGAAATGGGAGCATGTTACCATGGATTTCGTAGTTGGGCTTCCTAGAACGCAGTGGGCAATGACGTCATTTGGGTGATTGTTGATAGGTTGACTAAGTCTACGCATTTCATCCCAATGCGTACCAGCGACTCAATTGAGCACTTGGCAGAGTTGTACATTAGGGAGATAGTTCGACTTCACAGAGTTCCTATAACCATTGTGTCGGATAAGGATCCTCGCTTTGCAGCCCGGTTGTGGCAAAGCCTCCAAGAGGCATTGGGAACTAAGTTTACTTTTAGCACCGCTTATCACCCTCAAACCGATAGGCAGTCGGAACGTACCATTCAAATTTTGGAGGATATGCTTAGAGCTTGTGTCCTAGATTTCAAGGGGTCTTGGGAGAGGCATTTACCCTTGATCGAGTTTGCCTACAACAACAGTTACTAAGCTAGTATCGAGATGGCACCGTTTGAGGACTTGCATGGCCGACCTTGTAGGTCACCAGTTTGTTGGGCCGAGGTGGGGGATGCACCATTGTTGGGTCCTGAAATTGTTAGGGAGACAACTGAGAAAGTTGCTCTCATTCGGAAAAGGTTAGCTGCAGCCCAAAGCCGACAGAAAAGTTATGCCGATAAGAGGAGACGACATTTATCTTTTGAAGTGGGTGACCATGTTTTCCTTAAGATCTCACCTAGGCGGGGTTTGATGAGGTTCGGTAAAAGTGGAAAGTTGTCCCCAAGGTTTATTGGGCCTTTCGAAATATTGGAGAGAATTAGGGAAGTGGCATACCGGTTAGCCTTACCGCCACAACTTTCGGGGGTTCACAATGTGTTTCATGTGTCAATGCTTAGGAAGTACGAACCCGACCCTTCTCATGTGCTAGATTGGATTGATTTGGAGGTAGATGAGGATGCCTCTTACGATGAGCGACCGGTTCAAATATTAGATACCCAAGAACAAATGCTATGGGGCAAAACCATACCGTTAGTAAAGGTGTTGTGGAGACACCACGGGGTTGAAGAAGCATCGTGGGAAAGAAAGGCGGAAGTCCGCTCCAAGTATCTGAATTTATTTGAAAATGCTTAATTGTTTTGATTTATAATGTTCCCTAGTGTTGAAGAGAAAAAGTGTTAAATTGTTGATCACATGTTATTATATGAATTGTTAATCTAAGCATGGGATTGTGAAGGGATGATATTTTGTTAAAATGCTTCATTTCAAATGTCTATTATAAGCAATTGTCATCTTGATGTAATGATAATGATGGGTATGGTGAGTGTTGGTTGAATATTGATGTCGTAATTTGAAACTTTGATAATGTAGTTATCATGGCTAGAACCTTTGTTCAAATGGTTGGTTTAAATTTCGAGGACGAAATTTTCTATGGTGGGGAGGTTGTGATGACCGGGTGTATCATTTGCCCGCTCTCCTTTGTTAAACCTTGGGTTTGCCTTATTAAAGTGTCGGTTTGACTTGAAGCCTTGTTAAGTGATTGGGGTTTGTGGTGTCCGGAAGGTTTTTCTCAATTGAATTCTTGTTCTTGTTATTCGATGTTGATTTTCACTTGTCTCGGAGAGTGCGAGGTCAGGTCCTGTAACGCCCCAATTTCCTATGCCCAAATGATAACACAACCATCATGGCTCCTTAAAGGAAAACAAAAATAATTCTCCACATTTGCATTACATGATACAATTAGTTCCTCAATGTGATTATATGTTTAATCCAAAACCAAATAAATAAACAAATAGATACCCCCAAGGGTTTACAAATTTCCAAGGCTTAGGCCTGGTTACACAAAATGGTTATTCAAACCCACACAAATACAACCTTGGGCTTACATTCAACAAATAACCACAAAACAAAAATGAAGCCTCAACTCCGAGTCCTCCCAAGTCAGTGCCTTGGCGGAGGCATAGCACTTGTACCAGAAATAGTTTCCCTTATAAGGTGAGCCACAGCCTAGTAGAGATATACTACACAACATATGGACCATGACAAGACTAAAGAGGAGTATGCTCATACTATGCTCATGATAAAACAGTTTATCTCTCCTTTTATAAAGCATGCAATGCTGAGATGCAACAACATATATAAAATCATTTCCATTTTTTTTTACCATATATGTTACATGAATACAGGCTCTGTGAATCTCTAAGTGAGTGTTTGCAAGTAGGCCCTAATGCACTACCACTGTCATTTTTACCAGTAAACTGAAAGACTAGACACCTAACCACGCAGTTCTACACCCCTTACCCAGATTCACCAGGTATTCATCTTTTCACAAACAAATACATTTCCAAACATTTCTTAAAAACAGATACATTTCTAATGAAATGAATGTAATGCAATGTCCAATACAACAAATGAAGAATGTGGTTCAATTTACCTAAGTCTCATGCATTTCTACAACAATCATGACTATCCTCCACCGATAACCCAAAACAGATATTTTTAAACGGATATTTAAACAATTAAATTCCAAAAAAAATTCTAATAAATACAATCTATTTCACATCTCATCAAATATGAACAACTACACTAGTTTTCATATCACAATCACGTCCGGTAACCTCTCAAGGTCCATTTCTAACTGTGCCAGTTTTATTCCAACAGATACATTAAGCAAAACAATATTGTTAATGTCCAAGAAAATATCATTTTCTTTCCAAGCTCATTCTCCAAGCATTATTCAACTATGACATCCTATTTTGATCGAAAGCCCCAAAAGTTAAACGTAATTCCTTTGTTTTCTTTAAAAATGCTCTTTTGGCCACAAACCGGTAAAAATTTCAAAACCAATCGAATCAAAATCCGTTTTTGTTCAAATTTAAAGCATAACTCTTTCATAACCTTACAAACATATTCCAAGTTTACACTTTTGCAATTTGGGCATCAACTTTTTTATTTTTCTCAAAATTTCTCTTTTAAGCAAATAAAGCACAAATTTTTTCAAAAATTCTAATTAAATTATATACCACTCTAAGCTCCCTATAATCAAGTAAAAGTGCATAAAGAAGTGTAGGGAAAATCTCTACCTCAAGCTAGAAGAGGAAACAAGCAAAAATCCAAATTTTCGATTTTGTCGAATTTCTGTCTCCACCAATCAAAATGTTGCTCTCGCCAAGCTCTTTATTTTGGCCTCAGGAACTAGGGTCAAAAACTCAATAGATCTTGCTAGATCAAGAAAAGAATTAAGGATTTGTGGTGATGTTTAGAGAGAGATGAGAGAAATGAGGGAGTAGAAAGAAAGAGAGAGAGTGTGAGATGACCAAGAGAGAGAGATATATCCTCTCTGCCAAGAACCAAGGAAACAAATAAAAGCAAGGGAACACGTGGCCTAATCCACTTTTTCTATTTCCTTTTTGTTTCTTTTTCCCCTTTTTTTTTTCAAATCAATACACTTCTATCTATACATATACATATAAATCTCTATATATATATCAATTAAAAATATATTTCAACATCATTATAATATTTTGTAATATAAATGACAAAAATGATATAATATTTTCTCATCACAAAATATATTTCGTTTGATGGTGCACACCATAAATATTTGTAACTCTCTCAAGATTATAAAATAAATAATAACAACAACAGCAATAATACATGGTTACAAATGAGTCATGATTCAATCATTTTGGTCTAAAATGAATGGAGTTTAATAATTTAAAATAAATCCCCAACTGATCTATCTCAAATCATGGTCCGAATACCCATAACTCAATTTTAAATTCTGCTATAAATTAAACTGAATACCAATCAGTCCGTGAATTTTCATCAAATAAATACTCATCATTAAATTCTGAAATTTTTATCCAATGTGCTAAACTCATATGGGAACAACATATAAAAATTTCATAATTGTCTGAGATCGGGAACTATTTTTAACAAATACAAAACCGAACTGTTTTCGCACAAAATTTACACGGCAATCAAATTCGAAAATTTGCTCAATTAAATTATGCGCTGGCTATTTAAAAAAAAATTGGGTCATTACAAGTCCAGAGTGCCTAGATTTGAGCTGAGAAATTTCTGGGCTAGAGAACCAGGGCCGCACGTACGAGAGGTGAGGCCGCACGTGTGGAATTCAGGGGAGGTTTGGGGCAGCACACTACAATATATGCAGGTGTGGAGCAAGGTGCGTGCGGGGATGGCCACACGTGCAGGGTTGAGGGCCGCACGTGCGGGAGATAGGCTCCGCACGTGTGGGGCACATGTCGCACGCGCGGGGCACTAGGCAGTCTGAAAACCCTTTCTTTTTTTTATCTTTTAGGACTGAATGTATCTCATTGTTTCTATGTCTCTCTCTCTCTAAGAACACTTTTGCTCCTTCTCTCTAAAAACCCTCATCAAAGCACTCAAAATCTTTGATTTCTTGCAATCCTTTGGGGCTAAAGTCATTATCTCTCACAAATCTTGGAGATCAAAGCTAGGGCTCCATTTGGTGTAGTGGAAATCGAAAAATCTCCCATCTTGACTCTAGGGTTTCATCTCTTTCATCATCAAACCTTGAGGTAGGGACTTTCTCAAGTTACATATGCATGTTTTGCAATTATTGTTGTTGATTTAAGGGTTCTTCTTGAAGTTATGGTGTTGATTTTGATTTTGTGACCCAAAATGTAGAGATTTTCAAAAGTGGGTTTTAAAGATCTCAAGTCCTTCAAGGATAGCATCTTTAGAGTTGAAATTATCTTAGGCAAGGAAAATGGGTGATCTTGAGGGCCCTTTTCTAGTGATTAGTGTGTGTGTGTGGGTGTGTGGGTGTTGCTTGTAGAGAAGAAAACTAGAAATTGGAGGTTTTCAAAACAAATGATGGGAATACATGAAGTTTTACTATTAATGTGTTATTTTGTATATCAAAAGAGCTCAAGAAATGAGGGATTCTTGTTTATAGTTACAAATGATGAATCTCATAACATAGAGGAAAATGTTGGTGTTGGAAAGAAAATATTGTTCAATTGTTGTTATAGCCTTGAAATGATTATGTTATTGCAATTGCTTAAGAAATGGAAATGTGGCTATTTGTCTATGAATTTAAATGGGAACATGGCTCCATTATGAGAAAATAAGGAACGGAAGGAGTGAAAGCTCGTTTATTCGAGATTATTGTTGATATATATATATATATATAAGAAATAAAGGGGAATGATTATTATAACTTCATCAATTGTTATTTTGCATACATTATTGACTAGTTACTGCATGTTTTGATTTGAAATTGAATATCTTGCATTGAGAAAGGAATTGTTGAGAAAAGAACTGAGGAAATGTTTATGGGGTAAATACGTTGGTAAGTCTGGTTAGGAGGTGTAGATAAATTGATAAGTTGGCCTGAGTGTCCGGGATGAAAGATCGAAAACATGCGCAGAGGAGGTACCACTTCCCTT
The DNA here is from genome assembly GCF_055761805.1 of Camellia sinensis. Taxonomy (NCBI): domain Eukaryota; kingdom Viridiplantae; phylum Streptophyta; class Magnoliopsida; order Ericales; family Theaceae; genus Camellia; species Camellia sinensis. The sequence continues at coordinate 48,061,783 of NC_138964.1, forward strand.
CCGGTTAGCAACTGGTAAAGTGGGGTTATTGGTAGTGCTTGTTGAGCCTACTTGCAGACACCAACCTATGGATTACCTGAGTCATATTTACCGCCCCTATTGATTAAATATTGGAAGTTTCGAAATGGTTGAGATTGCAAACTATTATTGAAACATGGTGATTTTCAAGAAGAGCATGTAAAGAAATTTTCTTTAAAATGGCATTGCATGGCATTTGCATTTGTATTTAACATTGGGAGTTTGCATAACTGTATATACTTTGTAAAGAATCTCTACTGGCCTTTACGCTCATCCCTATGGGTTTTGGTGCAGGAAAGGACGTGGTGAACCCGCCAAATTAGGGCGTGGGAATATGTTTTGATAGCACAAGGCTCTTTGTTGTAATTGTAGATTTTTTTCTAAGCCAAGGGCTAATCATGTACGGATCCGAGAGACCATTTTGTGTAACCGGGCTTATGGCTTGGAACTTGTAAGCCCTTGAGGGCCTTATTCATTTTGGTTAGATGATTTTACATGTTATAGATTCATGTACTAGTTTTCAATGAATGTATAATCGCATGTGAGATCACTTTTGTATAAATATTCGAGTTATGTAATGGAACATGTTGAATATATATATATATATATATATCTGGTACCTCTTATGAGCCATGATTATTATTATATTGAAATGGTATGTATATTTTTGGGGCATTACATTCACTATATGCTCTACTAAATAGAAAATTTGAGCCAAATGGGAAGCTCTCTCAAAGCTGTTACATGTGAGAAATTGTAATGGTGATCATGACATCATCTTTTTGGTTCATATTATTTGTTGCAACTAATAATTTGTCATGTGCATTGTTTGGTATTTTATTTTAATTTTAATTTTTCAGAATTATAGAGTACATGCTGGACAAATTCGTGCCCACTGTTGTCTTTTCTCTTATGCTTTTTCCTTTTCCCAACCCTAACCTCTCTCGCCTCTCGCACTAGACCTCCTCTCTTTAGTTTTTTTCCTTCCTCTCAAACCCACTCTTCCTCTCCCTCTCTCCCATCGCAGCTCACCCTAACCCACTTTTCCTTCCCGACTCCAGCTGCTGCAAGTGGTACTGTTATCCAGCACAAGGTAACCTTAAGAACATTATCATAGCCCTTCGATTTTCTTGGAGTTCTTGTAATGGTATTTTTTATCTAATTTTTTTGTTTAAATCTTCATGTTTGTATATTTTGTTGACATTAGAAAATGAGTATTGACACTGGATTACCATATTAAAGTTTTCACACTGCTGAATGTAACTATCTATATATTGGAATCCATTTTTATCTCTTTAATCTAATTCTTTTTCCCTTCTCTGTTAACACTACATTCGACACTGTTCTAGTCACAACATGTTCACATAACCCTTTTGCTTTACATTTGCCTTTGGTTTATCCATTACAAAAACTTAGTGAGTGAATGTTAGTAGGTTATTTAGACTTTAGCTACACTTTATGCTTTTTCTTTTTATTTGTGTTTGTCCTTTTTCTTTTGGTGTTTACTCCTTCAAACTACACTATCATTATGGCATACTTGCTTTTTAATGTTATATTTCTATTTTGGACTATGTTATCCTGATTTTGGCATTAGCTTCTTTTTTTGTTCATCAAAATTTTATAATTTTATATTTTGATAACTTAATTGTGAATGTGCTTTAGGTTTGTTTGGTAATTGAGACAATGTAAAGAAAGTGTAAAATTTTAAATTATTGAATTGGTGGACGTATGATCCTTCTATTTGGCTTTAGTTTTAGGAAATTATTTTCTCTCATATTTATTTTATATATATTTTTTCATTGCTGCTTGTGACTCGCGATAGTAACTTTGGTTATTTGTTCGTGATGGTAACTTCGGTTGTTTGCTCTTAAGGAACCACAAAACACACCGAGTCATTCAATGTTTCTCAACTACCAACCAACAAAGGTGGGCCAACATTATCCTATATGAAAAATATTTCGCCATGTCATTCATTAGGAGCATCACATACTAATTGAAGCATAAATCTTAATAGTACTAATTGTTCTTGCTTTCTGGTGCTTGAATTGAAGTTTGAAAGCATAAATTCTGTTTTAAAAGCTGTAGTAATCAATGTCTTTAAAATGTTGGAACTTATGTTTAGAAACAAATGGTTTGTTTGAGTGCTGAAGTTGATGCATTAGTGACAGAATTGAAGTTAAAACATAGGAAACCCAATTCAAATAGCTGAAATGTTGATGAATCAATTTGTGAACATTACCATGAATGAATCGGTTTACAGAAACTAATGGTCTGAAATGTTGATGTTTTATTAATAGTAACAAAAATCAAGGTAGTTCTCAAAAACAAAGATCAACAACCACGATGGTTTTCATGTGCTTCGTTTTTATTTTATTTTTTAGATTCTTCTAGCAAAGGATCTTCGGCATTCTTCATATCCCTTTGATTTTTTGGGAGTTCTTGAAGTAGTATTTTTTTTTCCTAATTGTATTGTTTAAATCTTCATTTTTGTATATTTTGTTGACATTTGAAAATGAGTATTGACACTGGATTACCATATTGAAGTTTTCACATTGCTTAAACCTCGGGGGTTCAATGATTGGATCGGGTAATTAGTTTAAGTTGGGGGATAGATTAAGTGTTTGCTACAAAACTATGATGGTATATGTATTCTAGTAAATTATCAATACTATGATTTTCATTCTATTAGTTATTTATTTTTGTTGTTCACAATTTGTTTTTGCAATATGGTGAATGTCTTCTAGGCCTTGCTATTGCTTTTAGCTTTAAATTTGTCATAGTCTACCTAAATATGGGATTTATATTCATTTATTTTATTTAAGGAAAGTGTTTTCTAGTTTGAAACCATATGAAGACTAGTCGTGGAATGTTGGTAACAGAATATAATTGATTATACTTTAGAAAATTAAGTCTCTTTATTTTTTTTCATTAGTAGCTATTGTTTGTTTAATGAATAATTTGCTCTCTAAGATAATGGATAAAGGAAAATAGTAAGTTGATTTATTCCTGGTTTTAGAACATTGGAAGGCATGATAGCATGAATGTTTATAATTTTTATTGAACAATTGATTAGTGTTGGCCAATCCATCCAATCAATTGCACAATTGACTGGTGGTGGACAAACCTTCCAATCGATTGGTGAATGGATTAGTGTTGGCGAAACCATCCGATCAAGTGGACAATCGATTGGAGTGGCCAATTCTTCCAATCGATTAGTTAATCGATGCTTTTGCAAAATTTTAGATGTGCAATTGATTAGTTGACTAATTTTGCTGACTTGTAAAAAAGTGATATTGGATCTTTACAGTGTCTGTGGCTACCAATATTATGATAGGATACATGGCATTAGAACCTATGCATCATCTCCAATTCATGCATCATTACTTAACTAAGGTATATTTTATGCCTTTTAAGCGGATTTTTATGAAAATTGTTAATCACAATTTATTAATTACCCAAGTGTTAATGTTGTTTAATTAAAATTTGTCTTAAATGTAATAAGCATTAATTGTTAAATATAAACTATTAAGAACATAGTAATCATTATTTTAAAAGATAATTATTGAATTTAAAAAAATAATTCATTGGTTAAATTAGTGTTAGTTATCAATATTAATATAATTTGTGTTAGTTTGAGAATTTTAGTTGTTCATTATATGCTATTATTTTAGCTTCCAATTACAGTAGTGAGCGAGCGAGCTCTTGAAGTTTCATTGCAAGGGAGATAATGTGAATCCATGAAGCTCCTGGGTTCTCTGGTTGTTACATTTTTCATGAATAATAAATTAAATTGCATGTTTGGCATGTAAAGGATTTAATTAAATTGCATCTGGTTTAGACCCTGTATAGATTGCATAGGAGTCATTCTAGACGGCAAAGAAGTAAACTAAGTATTGTTTGATAGGGAAAGGAATTGATTTCTTCTTAGTACTTGGTTTTACACCTACTTCTTGTGCATTTTTGTTATTTATTAAAAAGTAAAATTCATCTTGTGCATTTTTGATGATTTTAAATTCGAACAACAGGTTGATACCTGGTGTGAGGAATTACATCGATGCCAAAAAACAGAAGGTCAGTTATTTAATGATGGAATTTTATATTTATTTGTTATTTAAAATTTGTTTTGGGAATTCGATGCTTAGTTGATTTGAAAATCAAAGGAAGTAATTTATTGACAATAAAAAACTGAGATCAAATATGAGGAAATAAGGATTGTGTTAGAATTTAGCATGAACTTTATTCAACTGGATTAGTATTAAATGTCACGTGTCAGTGTTGAATTGACGGGGAACTTGTGATGCTAAAATGAGATAATCAACAAACCATGAAGCCTGCAATCTTGCAAGTTGGACACTAAGAAGCACAGTATCATAAGCAGAACAGGTAAACAAAGATCAATGATCATAAGCAACATATGTATGCATAACTCAGAGACAAACATAAGAGCTCACATACTGAATGTGTGTGTATGCAATCCTTGAGAGGCCATAGTGCTAGAGTTAATCCTAGCAGTGATCGGATTGTTAGACCTCCAACAAGAGTATCTAAACATCACTGAGAAAAGTCAAACCACTAAAAAATCAAGGGTTATTTGTTGAGTAAAAGCGGAGGCTCCCCCCTCAAACAATGAGTCCCCTTTTTTTTCTTTTTTTTTTCCTGAACTTTTCTTTCTTGTGAGCACTCATTGGTGGTTTTCACGCTCAAGAGTATGGAGACCAAACTAGAGAAGCATGGAAACAATAAGGATGGCCTGGTTGGTGCCTCTGAGGTAGCCTTTTTCCTAATGCACTGACTTCAAAGAAATGAGGAAGAAACCGTGGAGGTGAAAATAGATGGTGGGTGGTTAAAAGACAACATCACCCAAGTTTTGCCAATATAGGTCAATTCCTCTAGAAATGCATAAGAGACAATGTTAGAACTCCATAGAAAACTATGATAACTTAAGCAAAAACCCCTGAAACAATTTATCTCAAGAATCTATACAGAATGAGATCATGAATTCAATGAGCATGAGCATTCAGAATGAGCTATGAACACAGATAAATGAAATCTTGCAAGCAACATGAGAGGTGTTCATATACGTCTAAATGCAAAAGATGACAAGAATCAATGACAATGAGATTATAGCATCCAAGTACACCGACAGCCAATCACTCTCACCTACTCAAGTAACAAGCCACACTCTAGTTAATGAAAACTATACCCAAGGTCTTTCTAAGGAACTCAAACCGAATAAGATCAAGAGGTTTTGTAAAAATATCATCTTTTTGATGCTCAGTGGGTACATGTTCAAGAACTACAAGGCCCTCATCAACTAACTCTCGAATGAAATGATGACGAATGTCAATGTGTTTGGTGCGAGAGTGATGGACTGGATTTTTAGAAATGTTAATGGCACTTGTATTATCACAGAAAAGAGTGAGAGTGTCCTAATCTATACCACAATTATGAAGCATTTGCTTCATCCACAACATTTGTGCACAACTACTCCTTGTAGCAATGTACTCGGCCTCAACGGTCGAAAGAAAAACGGCATTCTGCTTTTTGCTATGCCACGCAACTAGATTATTCCCTAGGTAAAAACACCCTCCGGATGTGCTCTTCTGATCATCAACACACCCAGCCCAGTCGGCATCAGAAAAACCAGTGATTTCGACTGTAGTATCAGTCAAGAACCAAATCCCATACCCCAATGTCCCACTAGCATACTTAATGATGCGTATAACCGCAAGAAGATGAGACTCTTTAGGACAAACTTGGTAATGGGCACAAACACCTACACTAAATGCAATGTTAGGCCGACTGGTTGTAAGATACAAAAAACTCCCTATCATGCTCCTATAAAGAGTAGGATCAACATCAGTACTAGAGGAGTCTTTGAAGAGTTGAAGATTAGTGCTCATGGGAGTGTGTGCATGTTTGGCCGATTCTAGACTGAACTTAGACACAATGTTTTTGGCATACATGGTCTGAGAGACAAACATACCCGAAGGAGACTGTTTAATTTGAAGACCCAAGAAATAAAACAACTCTTCCATCATGCTTATCTCAAACTCATGTGTCATGCAATCCGAGAAATATTTCACAAGAGAATCAAAAGTGGATCCAAACACAATATCATCAACATAAATCTGAGCAACAAGAATATGAGACTTAGTGTGTTTCACAAATAAGGTCTTGTCCACACTACCCCTTTGAAAATCATTATCAAGAAAAAAGGTAGTAAGTCTATCATACCAAGCTCGAGGGGCTTATTTCAACCCATATAACGCCTTGTCTAACTTGTAGACATGGTTTGGACAATTTGAGTCTTCAAACGTTTTTGGTTGCTCAACATAAGCCTCTTCTTTCAAGTACACATTCAGAAAGGCACTTTTCACATCCATTTGGAACAGTTTGAATCCTAGAAAGCATGCAACACCAAGTAAAATACGAATAGATTCAAGACGTACAACAGGGGCAAATGTCTCATCATAGTCAACACCCTCTACTTGTGTATAGCCTTGAGCAACCAACCTAGCTTTATTTCTAACCACAATACCATTCTCATCAGATTTGTTTTTAAATATGCACTTGGTACCTATCACATTCATGTCTCTAGGTCTGGGAACAAGAGTCCAAACTTTGTCATGTTCAAATTGACCTAATTCTTTATGCATTACATTGACCCAACTATCATCTAGTAATGCCTCTTTTACATTCTTAGGTTCAATTAACAAAACATAGCACATATGAGATACCTCTTCCCGAATTTGTTTTCGGGTTTTCATTCGGTCTGAGACATTTCCAATCACCTGTTAAGCCAGACGATTCAGTTTTACCCTTGCTGATGGTTTTAACTCTGGACTAGTAGTGACTGGAATATCAGAGGTGGTGTCTCTTTGTGCACTCTTTGAACTCGGGCTTACTATTGAAGTTGGTACTAGCTCACCTTCTTAGGCATGACCCTGTGCTTCTCCTTGACTTTGTGGTTCACTATCCAAGATTGGAGACTCACCATTTTCTTCCTCATGTATCACTGGCGTAGGAGAACCGATGTCATCTACAACCACATTGATCGATTCCATTAAAGATAAAGTACACATGTTATAGACACGAAAAGCTCTACTAGTGGTTGAATACCCTAGAACAATACCTTCATCACTTCAAGAGTCAAATTTTCCCAAAGGCTCTCTATCTTTGAACATGTAACATTTACTCCCAAAGTTTTGAAGTATTTTACATTAGGTTTCAACCCTTTCCACAATTCATATGGAGTTTGTAAAGTGTCGGGCCTTAAATATACACGATTCACAACATAAACAGCGGTATTTAAGGCTTCAACCCAGAACTTTGGAGGAACTTTCTTGCTTAGGTGCATGACCCTAGCCATCTCTTGAACTACCCTGTTTTTCCTCTCAATAACTCCATTTTGTTGTGGAGTAATAGGTGCAAAAAACTCATGCTTAATTCCATGCATATCACAAAAATCCGAAAACGAACTATTTTTAAATTCACGACCATGATCAGTTAGGATTCTTATGATACGCCCAATAGAAACCCCCTGTTCATTTTGGATTTTAAGAACTAAGGACTGGAAAGCATCAAACGTATCAGATTTTTCTCTTAAAAAATTAACCCATGAAAAATGAGTGTAATCATCAATAGTTAAAAAAAAATGTATCTTTTACCTCCAATGCTTTCAGTGCGAATAAATCCCATAAGATCTATATGAACAAGTTCAAGAGGACGTTTGGTTGTGAAGTTTTTCACCTTTTTATGAGGGGCATGAGTTTGCTTCCCAAGTTGACATGGTCCACACATATGGTTCACATTCTTACCCATTTTAGGTACTCCTTTCACAAACTATTTGTTGGCTATCTTAGTTAGGTCTTCGAAATTCATGTGACCTAATCTTCGATGCCACAGGTCAAGGTTACTTATGATGGCCAAGTGGCATGTGAGATCATTAGTGGTAACAATATCATAGCAGTTATCAGATGTGTGAACCCCATGCATGACAGTGTTTCCCTTCTTATCTAAAATTTCATATTTATTTTTTGAAAATAATACTTCATGATGCGAATCGGACATTTGATTAATGCTCAAAAGATTAGCTTTAAGGCCATCAACAAATAAGACATTTTCGAGCTTCGAAAGACCAGCCACACTTATAAAGCCCTTACCAATGACTCTAGAAATGTCACCATCTCCAAAGTTAACAATTCCTCCATATTTTTCAAGAGATATAAAGTAGGATTTGTCACCAAACATGTGACAAGAGCACCCATTATGAAGATACCACATGTGTAAGTCACGTGCTTTCAGTGTAGTGTGAACAACAAAACAAGTTAAGTCACTCTTTCTGACCCAGATCTTTTTGGTCTTAACAGAGGCAGAACTGGTAGTCTTGATAAATGTCTTAGCATTGTGAATACCATCATGAATCTTGGTGTTTCGCCTAAGACATGTAAGGTTGTCTCCTAACCTGTGAAATATTAGTATTTCTAATTTTTGATACACCTTACCAAATAACTCAAAACAGTAAGTGTGAATGTGGTCATACATACCACAATGATGACAAACAAACACAGGTTTTACCTTCCTTTAGGTTGATAAAGAGAGTGATCACCCTATTGAACCTTCACCTTTCCCTTTGCTTGAGTCTTGATGTCATGTGACGTAGAGGCCTATCCCTTTTGAAATGTTGCATCACCATAGCTTATCCCACTTTTGTCACAACTCATCTGTTGAGACCCGATGATGTCTTCCAGTGTCTTTGACCCTTTGTTCCACAGATCAATCGTGGCTCTAGTATCTTTGAGTTCTTCCTCTTTCTGTCCAACTAGCTTTTCTAATGCAGCTTGTGACATCTCAAGGATTTCAATCTTCTCTTCATATGTGGCATAGATTTTCAAAAGTTCATTCATTTCGATCTCACAAGATAAAAGTTTTCCACAGAGGTCTTGCCTTTCATTATAGATCTTGATGACATCCTTTTTTACTGTTGTAACTCTCCCTTTAGCTTGACATTCTCGCTTTCACATGCTTTGAGCTTGAAAGTGAGTTTGACATTGATCTTGGACAAGTTCAGAGATTCATTGTAAAGCTTTTCATAAGCTTGTTGTAGGTCATCACCATCAATCTCATCATTGTCTTCCGAGGTTTCATCTTCTTTATGCTTCTCTTTCTTCTCGATCTCATCTAGTCGAGCAACTAAGGCATGAAAGTTGATGGATGATTGTGAAAATGACTCTCCTCTTTCATGGACTTGACTAAGAATGTCCCATGCATCTTTGGCCTTTGTGCAGTAAGCAATCCGTTGTTCTTCTTCTTCTGAAATTACTTCACGGATGGTATGCAGAACTCTTTGATTGCTCAGATTGTCAGTACTTTCAACATCATTTTCAATTACTCGCCAACCTTCAGGGTCATGAGCTCTAAGATACATCCTCATTCTGATCTTCTAGAATAAGTAATTACTCCCATCACAAGTAAGAGCACGGTGCAGACTCTGACCACGAGCAAACTCAACTGGCTTTGGAGTAGGTTGAGTGACAGTAGACCAGAATGCCATGTAGGTACTATCTCCATCTTCACCAGATTTAGTTTCTTCAGGTTCTTGCTCTGACCCGCTTTCATCATTCTAAGTCACTGTATAGACTTTCTTTCAATTCTTTTTCGATGGACATTCAAGAGCAATATAACCAAACCCTAGACATTCATAACACTTGACACCTTACCCCTTCACAGTCTTCTGCTCAGTTTTTGGAGCAACTTTTGATGGAAAAGTTTTGGATTTTTCATTACCCTTATCTTTTGAACTAGAGTCCTTGAAATTAGACTTCTTTTTCTTTAAATTTTTTTTGAATTGTTTGGTAAACATAGCCGTCATTTCGGACTCTAGATCAAACTCAATCTCAGGAGTTTTAACAGTCTTATGGGCATTAGTAAAAGCCACATTATTTTTTTTATTTTTTCTTAGAAATCTGGTGGGCTTCATAAGTCTACAAGTTTCCAGCCAACTGATCAAGCTTAAGGTTCTCAACATCCTGTGCCTCCTTAATAACTGTCACTCTTGATTGGAACCTCTCGGGTAAAGATCTCAAAATTTTTCCAACAACCTTAGCTTTAGGGATTTTTTGTGAAACAGGAATTCACAATGTCACTAAATTTAGCATAAAAATCACCAAACGTCTCATCATCACGCATAAAAAGAGTTTCAAAAAATGAGGTGAGACGTTGAAGTTTTGATCTTTTAACAGCAGTAGTACCCTTGTGAATAGTTTCAAGAATGCCCCAAGCCTCTTTTGCTACCTCACAGGTGTGAATACGATGAAACTCTTCAAGTGTGACGGAGCAAAAGAGGGAATTGAGAGCTTTACTGTTCCAACTCGAGTTTTGGTAATCGATTGCATCCCATTTATCAAGTGGTTTGGGGATATCAACACCACCAACGGTGACAACAGGTTCACTCCACCCACAGATCACACAATGCCAAACTTTCTCATCAATAGATTTTAAAAACGCCCTCATATGAGCTTTCAATAAGAATAGTTTGTACCATCAAGTAACGGAGGTCTATGGATCGAGTTACCTTCGCGAATTGAATCCATATCACAAATCACACAAAATCGCACTCCTATAGTTTTGATAAAAACAAAAAGTGACCTGCTCTGATACCAATTGAAAAACTTAAGTGATTCGTGATTCGGACCAAAATTAATTGCAACAATTCCCAAACATTTAAAACTAACAATCTAAATCATCTAGCACGTACGAAAGTGATTTAGATTGCTGCTTCAAAAACAATAAGTCAACACAACTGATTTTTACGTAAAAAAAATCACAATTGGAGCACCTCCAACTGTGATTAAAAAACCATGGACAAAACGCCACTAAACAATCCACTACGAAAGAAAGAAAAAATACAAATTTACCAAAACAAATTACCCAAACTCAACCAATTTGTCTTCAATAATCTGTATCTCTTTCACCACCGCCTTCGTCTCGGAATTGATCATGTTGAATCCACAACATCCATGTCGAATCAATGACCACACAAAACTTCGAATTCCTTCGAATACTCCACACTTGAATCTTCAGATTCCACTGAAGAAAAACACTTTGTATAGATAAAATCAAACCGACAACCCTTTGATTTAACACTCTTAATTCAAGAATAAACACCCAAAGAAATCAAAGGAAAACTAGCAAATAACCTCCAGAAGAAAACCCTAAAACCCAAAAAGAGGATCTAGAAGCCGTACCCTAGAATCAGAGCAAACTGCAGATTTATAGCGGTAGGATACGCGATCTCCGCTCAAGCGCAGGACTTGCCGCTCTAACAATGACACTTAACCGCGTATTCCTAACCAGGGTCTACGCTTAAGCACTAGAAATAATGCTCAAGCATTAAAACACACCTCCCAGTACTTTTGCAAACAAGCCAAACTACTGAGAGTGTGAGATTTCCGCTCAAGCACAGCTTTTCCCGCTCCAGCGGGAAGACCAAACAAGGAGAAAAAATTATAGCTCAAGTAACCCAAGTTTGTTCGCATAATTGACAACAAGTAGGGACCTAACACTGTATCTTTGGATCATAAACAGTAATGCCATTTAACATAAGCAAAAAAAATTAAATTTTTAGATTTGAAGAAGAAATAAAATATATTGCTCAATTAGAAGAAATAAATCCTTCTTTTAAGATTCCGAGCATATCATTAGAGAACACAGTAATACAGCCCCTAAGGTTGTTCATAAAAACTAAGAAGAAAGCATAGCAGTAACTTAAAGAATAGCCAATGACAACAATTCAAGTGCTTTCCTTTCCTGGACAACCAGCTCATGAAAGATATTAACGAAGCAAACATCTTTAACAAAGCTCTACTAATAGCATGAGTTTAATCTTTCTCATTAACATAGCACATTCCAAAGACAGGTTTCAAGAAGACAAAAAGGAAAGGGAAAAGGAATAGGAATACAACCTACAGAAGGGAAAAGGCCGAATCTACCTTAGAGAAAATTAAATAAAACTGACTAAACTAGCGTTTTTGTTTACCAAACACAGGTTTCATCTATTTATTACATGGTTGCTAATCAATAAAATACAACTCCTCTTTTAATATGTCTCCTGATAAACAAATTCTGTTCTGATTTGAACTCAACCACATAAAATGAGATCTTCATTGATACAGACACCAATTTTGCCAAAATAAAGGAAATATACATTGATAGACATAAATCTTGTCAGCATTTCTACTACATACACATTGGTTGAGTCCTAGCACTCTTGGAAGGAAAACCACTAATTAACTTGGTAATATACTACACACCATGAAGGAAAATGAATTTAAAATAATATATACTTGCCAAATAATTATCTACGAGCAACTTGAGATCAGAAAAGTTGCTGCTAATACACCATGAATTTATCTTAGAATCATCAACACTTGCTCCCAAGGATAGGTTGGCTATGTAATGGTAGGTTCAATTAGAAGAGAGAACCATCAAACACCATGGCCACTTGAATCACCACCACAACACTCATATTAATATGCACTTCCACTGTTGAGTAGAAGTGGAGGTAGAGGAAGTGCCTGTTTGGTGCAGCTTAAGGTTATTTATTTTAATTTTTAACTTAATTTAAACTAAAATATTGTATTTGTTGTCGCTTAATTCATCACATTATAGCTTCATTTAAGTCATTTTCAGCTTATTTTGAAAAGTATCTCGCGGGGGTGCTTATAAATTTTGACTTATGCGCGCAGTGTTAGGGGGGGCTGAAATGACTTAAATACCCCCCAAAATTGAGGAAATTACGAAATTGCCATTATATACACCCTGCTTCTCAGTTGCCCTAATGCTCTCCTCTCCTCTCATCTTCTCCTCTCTTCTCTGGCGACCGACAACGAACTCCTCTACATCTTCAAGATCGCAACCGATCATGAAGTTTGGCCTCCTATTTTTCGTTGATCTGCACAAAAAAGGTAAGATTTCATGCCCTTTGTATGTTATATATAGATATACACATCGATCAGGCTCTTCTTGGCTCTTTCCTGAACCCTCTGTCACAAACACCACTCCAATCAAGTCGTTCTTTGACCTTCTCATCCTCAAATCTCTGTTCTCAGGCCCATCTTTGCTATTGTAGTTTCCTTTAAATACCCTAATCTTTTAGTTTGACCTGGGAATTTTGGAGGTTTCTAAGGTTAAATCAAATTTTGGAGGTTTCCTGATAATGATTTGCGAAACCTTATTGATGATGATGAGAAGAAGAAGGCTAATTTTTTGCTGTAGTGTTAAATCAAAATCACTTTTGGTTCAGTGTTCTTGTTCACTTTTGGTTTCTTACTTCTAAACACAATCCAAAGGTTTCTCACTTTTGGTTTCTTGTAGGAAATTTGGTACGATGCTTGATTAATATTATATAAACCAAATCGTAGTGTTCCCAAACAGAAAGATAGCCAAGCAGACTCTGCATTGTTTAAAGGATGTTAATTAGATTAAAAATTTCCATGCCAATCTCATGATTTTTTTTAAAGCACTACCATTGAGACAATTGGAATCTTGACAGCTTTAGTATCATCAAATAATCTAAACCCCTCATGTGGCCTTGATAAATTGTATTCTGATAAATATGTTTAAATTGGCAAATGTAAATAGTACAGTTCAATTTTTTTTGATTAAAATGAAAAGAAAATGAAGTATTTTTATTTAGTGCTAGATACCTGCTAAACTCAACAAGTCACAACTCAAGAAATTCAACAATGCAAGTAGACTTTAAAATTCTGGAAGAAATTTGGCCAAGCTACTCGAATTATTCACCATCCAAAAGTTAGCCCAAACTTATAGACTGATTCACTTGAAACCCAGATAGTTTTTACTTACAAAACACATTATTCTTGTGAGGAAAAAATAGTACTTCATTATTGAAATGGTGCATTCATTTGGTTTAACTAGCACAGTTGATGTTGTTCAGCCACAAATGCCCTGCTAAAATTTAGAAATAATTAGCTCGTTTAAGATTCCCTAGTTTCCCAAACTTACTGTAAGGTTAGACTCAATGTTAGACTTCATTTTTTGTTTCTTTTCTTAGTTGATAATAATTTCATTGTGTCATAATGGATTTGATAATTGCCTTGGCTGATTGTTCTTGTTTGTGTAGGATTTCATTTCGTCATCAAAAGCCCTTCACGAGTTAAAAAGTTACAAATTCCTCGCGGAAGGCCTAAAGATTGCTGGTCAGGTTGGGGTTGCCATTGGAGTTCTTCAGCATGGATTAACAAATGTGCAAAAGAAAACTCCAGGAGAGGAGTCGTGGCGCTTGGTCTTCAAGCATGAAATCGATGAGGTGACTGCACTGCTGAGAAAGTATTAACATGAGAATGATTTTGTCTGGCGTGAGAAGATTCCGGATCATGATGAGTTGCTAATACCAGAAGGTAAGAAAATCGTGAGTTACATAGCTTATCATCCTCAAAGATGGGAGAAATCACTTGTTTTTAAAATTTGAGTGTACAAAAATAATTGTACAGGGTATTATTAATGAAATATAATTATGTTTAGCTCTGAAGAACTCTTGCATACCATTTGACTAACTTGTCATTTATTGTTTTGAAACTTCAGTGACCTACAAAAAAAAAATAGGATCATGTAATCTCTCCATAACTTGTACATATGTGCCAACTTATCACCCTGACTAAACCTTGTAATAGTAACTAAGCCTTTAAATGAGTAGGTATTTAGGTAATGTAAAAATATATCAAATTAGGTACTAATTAATCAACTTCTATTAATGAAATAACTTTTTCAAAATTTAAAGTGAAGAAAATGACAAAATTACAATTTTTATATTCATAAGGGCAAAAATGACAATTACACAGCAAAAAACTATTTTACAACTTATTTACCAAACACTACTCTGCTGCTTAAATCTATAATCCCACAGCTACACCAAACAGGTTACTAGCTTATGCTCACAGCTGCAGGCTATAATCTGTTAAGCTATAATCTATAATCACTTTCTCACAGCTCTACCAAACAGGACTGAAGTGTTTCCAACCACACATGTTAAGCTGCAGTCCTCTGCAGTTCCTTATGTTCATTCAAATTTGTCAAACCAGCCTTAATCATCATAATCCGAACGTATCTCTTGGAATCCATTATATATACATTGATAAATTCTTGGAATCCATTATTCTGCAAACCATAGCCCTCTGTTTTAGTATATACTAAGCTGTCATTCATCACTAATAGGGAGTGTATCACTCTTTAAAGGTGGAGAATGATGCAACTTTGATGGGGGGTAGTGCCGTTTGCAAAGGCTGCCAACATCGGTGGTTGAGGTGGCAGTCTTTCAAACGATACTGTCACCATCAAAGTTGCTGGCCTTCTCTACCCTTAATCATCATAAGTTCGGATTTATGATGATTGAGGCTGGTTCGACAAATTTGAAGGAACAAAAGTTCAGCCAATAGGAAAATAGAAGTACCTTCAAAGTGGCTGCTTGAGTTCTACACTCGAGTCAGGAGAAGAATTCGACACTCATGCTTTAAACAAGAAAAAACTTTCATTACAACTCCAAAATCATGTAACAAGGGCCCTTTTTATAGAAACTACAATACACAAATTCCTAAAAATAAACAATTCCTACAACCATTACTTTCTAAGCTCCTATAACAGCATACCTAGCCCTAGCCAAGGATAAAAAATAAAAGTTTCGCACCTAAAAACGTAGCCCTAACCGGTAAAATCACTAAACTACCATATGGCATATACTAAAAACAATGGCTTGTGAACAAATCATTTCTCCTTCTTGTTTTTCCAACATCAACTAGATTGTAGGAACTAACAATATAAGTAGCAAAATCAAACTCTTAAGATTTAGAAAGCATTGGACTTTGAACTCCCAAGACCATAAATGCAAAAAATTATTAAGTCTGTAAAAGAATAACGAAATCTCACATATGAATAATTTAAATGAGACTTCACATCTTTGATCACTCTCTAAAAAACATAAATGACTGCACTATCCGTTAGGTTAAAGATCACACCCCAGCTTGAAGTTGAAATCTGAAGTATGAAACTTTAAAGAACATATGGCAATAGATTATAACAAATAGAAAAAATCAGACATTATCAGATTTTGTGTTCTTGGCTGCAAGGTCTAGAAGCTATGATGCACGGATACGGATACAGACACGCGACACGACACGGACACGAGGACACGTAATTTTTCAAAAAATGGGGAACACAACAAGCTGGAGACACATTTAATATATATAATTTTTTTTATTTATTATATGTCTAAAATAAAAAGAAAATCATTAATTCTTATACAATTACAATAATAATAAAATTAATAAACACATTTTTTTAATTTTTTTAATAAAAAATGAGTTTTTTTAAATTAAAAAAAAATTATTCTATGAATTTTAGGCTTAAAAAATAAAAAAAAAAGAGGGCGAGAGAAACGGGTGAATCAAGAAAAAGAGAAAATAAAAATAAAAAAGAGAAGCAATAGAGGAGAAAGAGAGAGTGTGAAATCAAAAAGGCAAAGAGAGAGTCAGAAAAGGCATAGACGAAAGGGCGGAGAAGAGGAAGAAAATGAAGAGAAGAAGAAGCACAACAAAGAAGATGGAGACAGAGAAGACGAAAAGAAGGAGAAGGAGAAGGAGAAGGAGAAGAAGAAGAAGAATACCACAGCTTCTTCCATTGATCTGAACAGGTTAGGCTTCTTTCCCTCCCTCGATCTCTTTCTCTCTTTCTCTATCTTCTCTCCTCCCTCAATCTCTCTCTCTCTCTGTCTCCCTCAATCTCTCCCTTTTTTCTGTCTCCTCTCCAACAGTTAGGGCTTCTTCGATCCACCTCACGCGTGTCCGAAAAGTGCCCTGGCGTGTCCATGCCATGTCCGACTGGAAAATTTCAAAAAAAAAAAAGGGACACATTAGAGAGAGTGTCGGACACGCGTCTACTGCGTGTCCGACGCATGTCCATGTCCAACACTCGTACACAGGGCCTGGGGACGTGCCGGTGCCTCATAGTCTAGAAGCATAGATGTGCATCAAACCTAACAAACAAATTATCATTTCATTCAAGAAATGAAACACTCTAACCAACAACCGAGAGAGATTTTTTTGTCTTTCGAAAACATACACCCATATGCCAACAAGAACTTGAACCTTACACCTTTTTAGCAACAATAGGCGATTCCACTAAAGCTAACAAATTGTGCCAATGTTTGAACCATGCCTACACTGGTAGATAGTTAACTACATGTCTGCAATAGATACTCAAACAATCATATGACTAAAAATAACATATAAAATTCTTGTCAAGGAAAAAACAGACATAAAAAATATATTAACAAAGATGTTATGCAACCATTAAAAAAAATAAAAATAAAAATACTTGAAGAAAGAAAGACAGCAATAAAGAAGGAAAGAAGGAAAAAATGAGAAATAAAATAAGAGAACTATATATAGAATGGCAGCATGCTATTTAACATCCCTGATCAATGATTAAGCCCTCAAGACCATGTAGCAATACGTCGATGTAAACCTAGCAGTCAGTCATTTAATTACACAAGGTCACCTAATAAATATCTTGCTCAAGTTAATATTTTTTGCATGGAAAAGCATTTAGGGACAATAGGGCATCATACATGACTCAAACACAAGGAGAAGGTGTTTAGGTTACGTAAATTAGTTCAAAATAGAAAGAAAGAAAAGAAAAAAAAAATGACAAGCAGAAAAATGTAGAAAAATGGTACTACAATGATTACAATGGTAGTACAATGATTACAACAAACAGAGCAGAAAAATGGTAGTACAATGATTACTATTCTCGGTACTTTGAAGTAACAGCAGAGCAGAAAAATGTAGAAAATGGTTGACAATCGAGCTCGGGTATTATAAGTATAAACACATTCATTTACTAAAACAAACAGATCTAAACTTGAAAATAAGAAGGGAAAAAACAGAAAGAAAAATATACCAGCTTACTAAGTAGGAAAATAATTGGGATGAAGAGTAAACCAACCTATGTCATCTAATAAATCTAACTATATCTGAGTCCTGCAATCATTCTTATTTTTCTTTTTTAATGATGTCATAATTGACTACTACTAGAAAGAAACGAACCTACATACTTGGTTAGAAATATGACAAGTCATAAAGAATACAAAATGAAAGGAAGTGAAAACAAAATCAATTTTAAATTTGGTACAAAGAAAATGAAATCTTAAAGCAGAACCATAGTCTTGAAGCGAAAATAAAAAATAAAAAATAGTGACGAAAGAGAGATTGTGGAAGAGAGAGAACGTACATAGACTAGGATTCAAATCTATTACAGCAGATTACTGGCCTTGTAGGCCAAATGCAATCTGATGCCTTGTCAACCTTGATGTTAGGGGCTCGAGTCTCCTTTTGTCTTGCCAACCCAAAAAGAAGAAGAAGTAATAATCTAGAGCAAATTTGTCACCAACAGAGCACACGGGAGCTTCGAGCACCCAGCAGTTTGAAAATTCAGTAACTCCAGCTATCATAAGTAGAAAATAAAAGCAATGAAGAGAAGAGGTCTATTGCTTTCTCATGTGTAGAAAGAAATTATGTGCCTGAGATTCTCAGGAAAAAATACAGAAAAAAAAAAAGGGGAAGTGCATCAATGATTTGCTGCCTAAGATATGTGGGATATTGACAATAAAAAGCTTCATTTCTCATAAACAAGAACAGAACAGAATTATAAAATTCAAACAATATTCACGATGAACATATACTAGCAGATCTTACGTTTAAATAATGTTATTTCTACATTTTTATCCTGAGATCCTTCAAGAGGAAATACAAAAGCATCCTAAACCCTATTATACAAGTCTTCAACTTGTTTAATTTATTAATACATTAAATCTTCTTTGTGATCATTGTCCAACTATGTCTTTAATTTAATATATTTCATTTACTCATCAATACTTTGGCACCCACCAATAGTAAAGACAACGTAGGTTTTTGATTGGTTACAGCCTTCACAAATGCATCATTCATCACCTTGCCAAAGTTTTGAATTACATTCTTACTTAGAAACTCAATAAGCTCAAACAGGAAGTAAAATTAATCATATTAGAAATGACACATTGTTGATGTTACAAAACTATTTCATTGCAAAAGCCATATAGAAATTTATCGAGCAGTGAATAAAATCAATTTAACGTATCAGAAATGACACATCCTTGATGTTACAAACATTTCATTGCACGAGGCATAAATAAATTGACAACTGTTGAAACTATTACACCAAGAGAGGGGAAAAACAATCTTAACTAGAAGGAAGAGAAGACTAGAAAGGAAACAAATGAAAACAACGAAATGGAGACGACACCAACGATTTTGCAACGAAATACCATCAAACATGAAATATGGTTTCCATGCATGGATGGACGGTGTACGATGGAAAACCTCGCAAGTTGCTAATGTCCTCACGACTCAGCTTCAAATTGCAAATCTTCCTAAAACTCCTATCCTTGAAGTTATAGGATATGACTTTACTAGGTATGTATAAGATCAAGCATAAATCTCCTTCAACTTCTCCTCCAACGAAGCAAAGCACGTTGAATACAAAGGCTGTAGACCAGCCAGCACACATAGGACGCATCTTTGGAAAAGCCGATACACCCATCTTAAGGTCAATGCGGTATTTCAAAAACCACTCAGAAGAGTCACTCTTCAACTCTAACACATGAAAATGACTAGTGAGATTTTGATAAAATTCCATTAAGCGTAGACGACCTCCAAACTCCCCAAAATACATTGGCACAATTGAGAGACAAATTGGCATCGGCAATGCAGAGAATTGGTTTCTATTCAAATCATAATATATGGATGCTTGTGAGTAGCAACAAGACCAATGGATCTTATCATTAAAGAAGACACCATTGTGAAAAGTTATCTTCCCTGAGCAAGCATATGAAGCCTCGGAAAACATCCAAATCCGCGTTTCGGATGAATATACTGCAATTTGACAATTATGGCTGGGCCATTGGTTGGAAAGGACAGCAACTATTTTGTAGCCAAGTGAAACAGCGGGATCAAATGCCAAGTTGATAGAATCTATGAAGTATCTATCATCCCCATTTGTAGGCCTAGGAATGCTGGTAAATTCCTTGGTGGTAGGGTTAACAACATAGTAACGAGGTGAATTAGGATATAAATCAGAAAAACACGTAGAGCAGAGCAACAAGCCCTTACAAGACTGGGAAATTTTGACACGGTCATCTACGTACTTGAATGATTCAAGCTTGTCGTTCTTGTTCACAAAACCAGCGTGAGATATGTGATTGAACTTGATAATACGGGAAGAAGGAGAGAAGTACCTGAGGAGAAAAAAAGAGGAAGCTGAAATTGGAGGGATCCAATTGTCAAGGACTAAAGGATCGGAAATCAAAGGGCACCATCTCTTGGATACGAGCTTGAATTTGATGAGAGGCTTTGCGGGTAGCCGTATGAGGATCTGCCTCAGGAGATCGTCATCTCCGATCACCTTCTCGGCGGAGATGATGGTGAAGGTGTTCTTGAGGCGGCGGCGGCGGCGTTGGCCAGAGGAAGACCTGGCGGCGGCGGCAGTGGTTGAGGTGAGTGATCTAGGGTTAGGGTTAGGTCTAGGGCTGGTGGTGATGATATAGGGAGGGGGGAGGGGGGTGGTTCCATAGCAATTCAATTCGTGAGTATTCTCCGATCTGGCAATGCAATGCAAACGCTCTGATACATTAATTACATTTTTCTTAACAAAAATAATTGATATAAACTTGTCCCCATAATATTGTTTTGTTTAGAATAATCTAATGGTATTTTTTTTGACTATTTATAAAAAAATATATAAAAAAAATAAAAAAGTGATATGATTTTAAAAAGATAAAAAAATAAAAAGTGTATTTTTTTATTACATCCCAAACAAATACTCATGGGTGTGGGATCCATTACACTCATAAGAGTGTTTGGTAATTTATTTGAGGAGAAAAATCCTCTCCAATTTAGATTTTAGATTGGTTTGGACATCTGGGGTCATTACGAATTCCGTTTAGATTTTAAAAAGTATATTTATTTAAATCATCTTAAATAATTCTTTAGTTTTAATTAGGGGAGCAACTTGGGCGGGCTTAACCCGAGCAACCCAAACTTAGTCTGAATTTTTTTAGGACTGAGACAAGATATTTTCAAATTCGGTACAGACTTAGGCAAAAATTCAGAAGTCCAAATTTAATTTGGACGAGTTTGGACAAAGATATCAAACAACTCGAGCAATCCAAAGCCCGAATTATACATATATAGATAAATAAATAAATATATATATATATATTATTAGCCATTACATGATATTAAAGTAATTTAGATTATTAAATCATATTGAATATATATTATATATATAAATAACATAAAATCTTACTTCTTTTTTTTTCACTCATAAATTGTAAATATTACTATAGCGGCATTTCTCTTACATTATACAAATTATTTGTTTGATGGTACTAATAATTTTCTATATATAAAAAAAAATGTAAATAGAGTTAAATTTTAATAATTTAATAATGTAACTGCAAAAAAAAAAAATTTACAATTTGAGCAACTCGGGCAATTTAGTTTTAACTATGGCCAGATTTGGGCAGGCAACCTTGGGTTATAATTCGGGCTTGGGCAGGTCTGGCAAATCTCAGTACAACTTGGGCTAGGCTTGGACAACTTCTCAACCCGACCGAACACGCCCGAGTTGCACCCCTAGTTTCAATTTTTAATTTAATTTATGAAAATTAATTTTTTTACTTTTACTAATTTTTTTTAATATTTTAAATAATTTTTTTTATGTTTTAAATATATTTAATCTTGATGTACTTAAAAAATAAAATAATATTAAAAATATCAAAAAATACATAAGAATATGAAAATGTACTGAATTATATACATATATATTGTACATTTGTATTTAGTGAATTTTTTTTATATAAAAAAATTAGAAATATTATATTTTTAATAGTATTTTATATTAAGTGTATGTAAAAAGTAAAAAATGTGCTTAAAATATTTTTAAAATCACAAAAAATAAAAAACCTCACTTGTAAAAAATTAAATTCAAAAAATTAAACTCAATTTATTTGTTTTAAATTGGCTGATTTGAAAAAAAAAATTTATAACACAAATAAATTATCAAATATTTTATAAGTAATGTTGGAAATCTCAAAAATTCTATCAAAAATTTTACCAAATATATCACACAGGTATGGGACCCACACGTGACCCACATTGTGTGGGTCTCACACCCATATAAAATATTTGGTAAAAATTTTGATACAATTTTTAAAATTTCTAACATTATTGATATTTTTCGCAATGTGAGATAGGGCACATGGACCCACACTCACATGGAACCACATTAGCCTTACATATTTAGCCTCCGTTTGGGAAGTGGGTTGGCTTTTTGGCTTTTTGGCTTTTTTGGCTATTTTAGCTTGGGCTAAAAAGCTTGGTTTGGGAAGGGCTTTTTGGCTTTTTTGACTTTTTTTGTGAGAGGAGAATGTAATGATTATAGGTTGGATGTGATGTTTTGTTTGTTATGGCTAAAATAGCCTATTTTGTTTTTTGTGGCTAAAATAGCCAAAAAAGCCTGAAAAAGCTCTTGCCAAACGGAGGCTTATTGAGGATATGATATTTAACATTTCTATTTGAGAATTTAATAAAATATTTAATAATTCATTTAGGTCAAATATCTCAAATTAATTGTCAAATATTCATATAGTTGTATGACCCACATTACATAGGGTGAGACCCACACCATATGGGTCTCACACCATGTTAGTATTTGATAATTCATTTGGGCTCATCAATATTTTTATATTTTTCCTCTCTAAATGTTACATATATTATCACATATTCTATCAAATACTTATATAGTATGAGTCTTATATACATTTCATCCACACGCATTCAAGTATTAAGTAGAATATTTGATAATTCATTTGAAGTCCTAATATTGTTATAATAATAATAATAATAATAAATGCATTTTTTGTATATAAATGTCACTTGTTTGGATAAATAATTAAAAAAAAATGAGAGAGAAGCATTTTGGGGCAACGATCAATTAATCCTAAAAGATGGACACGTGGACTAATTGGTCTCATATTTATTTTATTAAACACGCAGAACTCCTATTTTAAATATTTCCAAAAATGGTGAAATTGAGAGAGAAAACTAACTAAATACTAATTTGTTATACAACTATGCTGGGACCCCCCAAGTGAGAGGGACCCCAGCACCCCCCACCTCCACGTGGGGTGCAGCCATAGGAGGATATTAAAAAAAGATTATATATATCTATTCTATTATTAAAAGCCAACACCAATTTTGGTGTCATGAAGCCACTTCTCAAATTTTTTTTCCAATTTTCTTCTATTATTAAAAGCCAACACCAATTTTGGTGTCATGAAGCCACTTCTCAAATTTTTTTTCCAATTTTCCCTAAAATGATCTTAACTTTTTACACTTACATCAGTTTTAATTAGGGGTAAAATGATAAATTAAAACATTCAATTTCACTTTCTCACTTTCCACTCTCCACGTCTCCTTATTGCTGAAAAGTTCTGAATCAGTTACTCCCCACGTCTCCAAACTGCTGTGCAGTTAAATTAGTATTAACATCTTCACCGAAAAGTTCTAAAAAAACATGCTTTTCATGAAACTGCATCTGTTTTGATGGATGCTAGGCAGAGTCTCTTTCGAAAGTGTCCCTACAAATATGTGATTGGTTGTAAATGCCCTTTGATGATGTGGAGATGGGTTACAAGACCCTAGGTTCCAGATGGATTCACAATCACATTTTATAGAAAATGCTGGGTTTGTACAGAGAGATTTCTTGGGTTTCTATTTCCTATTTGGTATGCTTTTATATTTTTCTATTCAATCTTATAAATGGGAGTTGGTGCAATTTATTTATTTAGTTCCCTATTTCACTTTGTTAATTTTTGGTTTGTTTCTATTTTGTATGTTTCTTTCCCTGTTTCACTTTGTTTGTTTTCCCTATTTTTTGAACTCAATTTTTTTAAGATTCTACGTTTCAATTTGACCAACGTGTGGAGTTTTAGTAAAAATTGGTATATAAGTGCATTTAATTGATGTGATTTTATTTTTAAATTGTTAATTATTTTTTGTGCATATCAAATTCAATGTTATTATTTATTTTTCTTTATATCTATCAAATCTATTTGACTATGAGTGTTCTAAGTGTCTTGGATTTATACTTTTTTTATTTTGTGTGCTTCTGTATATTTATATTTAATTCTTTTCCTACAAATTGTGAAGCGTAAAATGTGTACAATTTGGTTTGGGATTTTTCGTGTTTCACTTTTTTAAGTTTTTGTTTGTTTTTGTGTATAAATTCATTTTTATTTTTAAATTTGGTTTGTTTATGTGTGTTTTAAAACACAAAAAACCACTGTTCTATGTGTTTTGGATTTGTATTTTTTTCTATTTCGTGTTATGTTCAATTTTTTTTTTAAATTGCGAAGCAAAAAATGTGCGTAAATTTTTAGACTTAAAAAGTTTGGGGCTTTTTTCCTATTTAACTTTTTTAAGCTTTTGTTTATTTTTGTGTATAAATTCAGTTTTTGAAAATTTTGTTTGTTTGTTTACCTAATTTTGTGTGTGTATGTATTTTTTATTTTTAAAAATCAATGTTCTTAATTTTGTATTTGTGTGTTTATAATTTATGTTTTGAAAAAATTAGTTTGTTTGGATGGTTAATTTTGTGTGTGTGTGTCTTCAACAAAAAAAAAATAAAAAATAAAAATATTATGTTTTCAATAAAATTGGTTTATTTGTTTGCTTAATTTTATGTCTTCAAATTTAATACCAAATGTTACATTGTATATAATTATTCATATGATTTATATGTATATTATTAGAAAAAATAATATCAAATTCATATTATAATTCTAAACGAATTTGCACACGCATTGCGTGTGCCTGCCGCTAGTATATATATATGAACCAATCACGATTCACTGAGGGTGTTGAGGTCATCCTCAGTGGGGGTTTGAGTCTTTTCCCTTTGTTATAATATTTAGGAGTACAATTTGGGCAGATTCTAATAGGTTGAGAAATTATCCAAGCTCAGTCTAAGTTGTGTTGAGAGTTGTTCAGGCTTGCCCATGCCTAACTCAAGTTAGACTCGAATTGTACATAAATTTTATTTTATTTTTCTTTTTTAGTGCAGTTAAGTTAATTAATTTGTTAAATTAGGCTGTATTTATAATTTTTTTTACAAAATCATTATAATATCAAAATAAATAATTTATATAATGTAAGAGAGATGTCGCAAAGATGATCTTTTCAATTTATGAGTAAGAAAAAAATAAATAAAATTTTATATTATATTACTTGTGTATACAATATATTCGATATGATCTAACGATCTAAATTACTTTAATATCATCCAATGATTAATAATTTATATGTATATATAATATTTTTATATATTTATATATTTAATTAGGGTTTCGAGTTAGGGCTGAGCAAGTAATCCGTAACATCCGTAATCCGATCCGGTCCAGTCCAATCTAGTATGTTTGGATTGATTTTTTGAATCCGTGGTTTGATTCCGGATTGAAAAATTAAAAATTTATAGTCCATGGATCAGTTCTGGATTGAACCCCACAGTTTTGGATTGGAACCGATTCGAACCGTACACAAATAGCCTATATTTATATTATACACTCTCCCGCATAATATCTTCTCTTATTCCATATAAAACCTAAACCCGCATCCTATCTTCTTTTACTGCTTTTGTTTGTTACTTTTTAATTTTAATTTATAATGGTCTAAATACTTATAATAGAATCAATTTTCTTATGGTGGTTTAAATTCTAGAACAATATGTCACTATTGTGAAAAAATATGTTATTATTGTGAAACTAATATGATGCGTGTTTATATTTTTATGAAATTAAAATGTTCTAGATTTTTTTTTTCTTACTTAATTATGTGAATCCATGGTCCTAAACTGATCTAATTCGTATTTAAATGGATTAGTTCGGATTAGTTTCACGGTTTAAACGGATTGGATTGGTTCTAATTTTTCAAGAACCGTAGATAACATATTGGTTCTACTTTTACCTCAATCCGAACTAATCCGAACCATACTCACCTCTATTTCGAATTGTTCGGATTGTTCAATGCCTCTGCCCAAACCTATTCAAATTTAATTTGGGTATTTGAATTTTGGTCCAAGTTTGTACCGAATTCAAAAATATTTTGTCCAAATTCTAAAAAATTTCGAATTAGGTTTGGGTTGCTCAGGTTGAACCCATCCAAGTTACCCCTCTAATAATATCATAATTATCAGTTTAGATATATAACAAATAAAAAGGCTAACATTTGTAAAAGACTAATTTAATAATATAACATGATATCATTTATATATATAGTTTAACCAAACCTTTTTTCTTCTATTTTCTCTCATATTTATCTAAATAAGAGAGAGAAATTACATTATTTTCTCTTCTTGTCTTCTCTCTTAACTTACATAATTATTTCTTTTGGTTTCTTTTGTCTCTTAAGTTACCAAATCTCCCACATGACTGACTGTTTAATGAGAAATTATTCAATAATTTCGAAATATTAGGTGACCATACTCCAAGCCAATCATCAATTAGTTAGCCTCCGTTTGGGAAGTGGGTTGGCTTTTTAGCTTTTTGGCTTTTTTAGCCTGGGCTAAAAAGTTTGGTTTGTGAAGGGCTTTTTGGCTTTTTGACTTTTTTTGTGAGAGAAGAATGTAATGATTATGGGTTGGATGTGATATTTTATTTTTTGTGGTTAAAATAGCCTATTTTGTCTTTTGTGGCTAAAATAGCCAAAAAGCCCCGTTTAGCTCTTGCCAAATGGAGGCTTAGTCTCATGTTGTTCCCCCCATTCCCAACATAAATTGTGAGTCTCTACCCCTCTCTACTAATCAAAATCTTATAGAGTATCACGTATCCATATTCCGAAAATACTGAATAATCACCCATGTTTAATGCTCACTAGTTTTTTTTTTTAATTTTTTTATTTATTTTTTATTTTTTTAAATCTCTACTAAAATATGTATGGAAAAAGAGTGATTCTACTTACATCATTATTTTACCTCTTTACACCCTCCATATGAGGAGAAATTCTATTTCCACACACCTACTTAACTCAGTGTACACCATTTCTCAGTGCACACATTTATTAATTTTATTATTAATTATTTTTCTCAATCCACACTCTAAATATTTCAATTATACCCTTCACTCATACACTTATACACACACCACCCCAATCCTCATTCCACACACTTGTTGAAAATTATAAACCACTGCTACGGTTCTATTCCAAACAAAGAAGACCACAATCAACGTGCACAATCCACAGTTCTCCATTGAAGACCACAGTCCTCTTCTTCAATCTCCAATCAATCCATAGTAATCACATTGGCTGGAGAACCATCATCGGAGATCCAAATCAAGGTCCCCTCACGGCGGAGCAACAACGTGATCCACCCTGCCAATGTAGAGACTCCGCCGCCGCCTCCTCCCCCAGTCGCGGCGGCGATGACAACAACTTTCAGTTTGATAATGTACCAAGAAATCAAACAATCAAAGAAGTGATTTTCATGGTTGAACTTGAATACTGGGTTTCGTCTAGTTTCAGATAGAGAGATGTGATATATGATGGCATGAAGCTTTGTTCATGGGTTTGGAGGTTTTGAAGCTTTAAAAGACAGAAACTGATTCCTGTGTGTCATTAATTTTCTATTATGTTAGCTGATGAACTTAATGCAAGGCTAAAAATTAAGTAATCTGAAGCCAGTATCTTTCTTTATTCTTCACAAATTGCCCTGTTCTTCACAAGGCATAGATTGAGAATTTTATTTTTATTTTTAAAAGATGTGTACAAAAAATATTTTTATATAATATTATGAGTGGTAATGGAGGTCTATTATTTCATTTTAATTTAGGATATAATTGTTATTAATATAATATTTCATTAAGTGTGTATACTGAGATAATTAGGTGTGTGGAAATAGAATTTCGCTCCATATGAACTTTTTTTTTCTTCTAATTTTACCCATGTATAAAATTACTTTTAAGGATAAAATACTAAAATTAAATATATTTTATTATCTCCTTACACCTCTTGGCCCCGTTTGTTTTCAGAGATAGAATGGAGGGGATTGATAGTGAGGGGATTACTAATGAGGGGATTGTTAGTGAGGGGATTGATAGTAAGAGGATTAGTAGTGAGCGGATTGATAGTGAGGGGATTAGTAGTGAGAAATTATTAAATTATTTTTATATAAAATAATAAAACAAATAAAAAAAAATAAAAAATTAAAAATTATATTTTAAAAAAAATTTCCCATATATAAAAAATAAAAAAAATAAAAAAATTTCTAATCCCCTCACTATTTTTCTAATACCATCTCTACCTCCTCCTTACTAATCCCCTCTCCAAGGGTATTAGTAATACCAAGGGACTAATAGTCCCAAGGTCTTCTCCCAAAACAAACAAGGCTATTACTAATACCTTGGTATTAGCAATCCCAATACCCTCTCTTTCACCCAAAACAAACAGGGCCCTTGATCTTCAATCTCTACTATTCTTTTTCCTTTCTTAAATTTTCTTTTCTCTTACACATATCTTTTCAAAAAATGAGAATCATCGTGTTTTGATCATCAAAAAAAAGTAATGGATGAAGAAATAGTGGTGAAAAACGATAAAAAAAGTGAAATGGTGAATTTTTTTATTTATTTAGCAAGCTTTTGTTTCGTTTTTTTTACTTAAAAAGAGGAAGCTGAAATTGGAGGGATCCAATTGTCAAGGACGAAAGGATCGGAAATCAAAGAGCACCATTTTTTGGATATGAGCTTGAATTTGATGAGAGGCTTTGCTGGTAGCTGTATGAGGATCTGCCTCACGAGATCGTCATCTCCGATCACCTTTTCGGCGGAGCTGATGGTGACGGTGTTCTTGAGGCGGCGGCGGCGGCGTTGGCGGCGTTGGCCAGAGGAAGACATCGCGGCGGCGGCAGTGGTTGAGGTGAGTGATCTAGGGTTAGGGCTTGTTGTGATGATATAGGCAAGGGGGAGAGGGGTGGTTCCATAGCAATTCAATTTGTGAGTGTTCTCCGATCTGGCAATGCAATGCAAACGCTCTGATACTTTAATTACATTTTTCTTAAAAAAAATAATTGATATAAACTTGTCCCCATAATATTGTTTCATTTGAAATG